>NC_068321.1:26492375-26819875 GCF_025860055.1 Xyrauchen texanus | reverse complement strand
AATAACCAAAAACTAACGTTCCCAGAATGTTGCAGGGAGGTTTCATCTGACAACCTAAAAAGAACATATACAGAACGTTCTCTAATGGTTACATTTAGGTTTTATTTTTATAACTATAAACTAATGTTCCCAGAATGTTGCAGGGAGGTTTCATCTGACAACCTAAAAAGAACATATACAGAACGTTCTCTAATGGTTACATTTAGGTTTTATTTTTATAATCAAAAATTAACGTTCCCAGAATGTTGCAGGGAGGTTTTGTCTGACAACCTAAAAAGAACATATACAGAACGTTCTCTAATGGTTATTTTTAGGTTTTACTTTTATAACCATAAACTAACGTTCTCAGAATGTTGCAGGGACGTTTTTGTCTGACAACCTAATCAATCAAATTTTTTTATATTATATTTGTTATATTTCATATATTTGATTATTTTTCAGAAACACCTGAATATGGAGGTTAGAAGAACGTTAGGGGAACATTCTCCAAACCTAAAGTGAACGTTAGAATGTCTGTGACTTTAAAAACAAACGTTCCCAGAACGTTCTGGAAACTAGAAATTGTTAGTTGGATGTCAGCGCAACAATTCACAGACACGTCAATCAGATTTGTTATGGTTTAAAATTCTAATTAGAATGCAACAATGTAACATTCTACTGTTTAAAACATTTGCATGACACTTAACATACTATATTTAACAGTATCGGTACACTGTTTAGAGTGCAATAAACTGAGCTATTTCATTCTGAACATTTCAAAGCTTAAATGTGCAACACACACACAGAACTAAGACACCATGAAATGAAGGACACGGGCCGTGTGTTATACGCTGTTGTGTTGCAGCTGCTGCTGTCTGCGGCATTCAAACGGAAACCTACTTATCATAAAACACACAACACACTATTTAAGAAGCAAATACACACCTGCAGACAACAACACACCCGTTAAACACCTGAGCAGGACAATCTACACACAAACTCTCATGGACAAACTCATTTCCATCTGTCGATAGAAACATTTTCTCCTGAAATATCACATCATTTGATCTTGTGTTTTGCGTGTGCTACCAAGTGAGATCTTCTCTCCAGAGTCTGCGGGCAGCAGGAACACCAGCAGGGCGAGAGTTGAGATGAGAACACACGGGATGAGAAGATTTAACCCGTAATACAGTGTTCTCCTTCTCATTACCACGGTAAAGGTCACGTCAGGGTACGGCTCCTTACAGCAGTCATAGAACTTCTCATTCCTTCTGCCTGGAACCTCTGAAACACACACACACACACACACACACACACACACACACACACACACACACACACACACACACACACACACACACACACACAGGTGACCAAGAGCATCCATCTCCTCTCTGGAATGCTTGATTGTGATTGGTCAGTTTGTATTCTAAAGGTCAGGCAACTCATTTCCAGCAAAGCTACATAATAAGTAGGATACACACATACAGTGGCAAGAAAAAGTATGTGAACCCCTTGGAATTAGCTGGTTATAAAATGTGATCTCATCTTCATCAAATTCTCAAATGCGCTTACGTTGACAACACACAAACAATTATAATCTTTCATGTCTTTATTGAACTCATCCCATTAAACATTCATAGTGATGTGGAAAAAGTAAGTGAACCCTTGGATTTAATAACTGGTCGATCCTACTTTGGCAGGAATAACCTCAATCAAGCCTTTCCGGTAGATGCGGATTAAACCTGCACAATGTTCAGAAGGAATTTTGAACCGTTCTTCCTCACAGAACTGCTTCAGCACAGACATATTCTTAGGATGTCTGGTGTGAACGGCTCTCTTGAGGTCATTCCACAGCATCTCTATTAGGTTATGGTCTGGGCTCTGACTGGGACACTTTAAAAGGTGGATTTTTTATTTTGGAGCCCTTCTTTAGTGGATTTACTTTGATGTTTTGGGTCATTGTCCTGCTGCATCACCCAACTTCTACTGAGCTTCAGCTGGCACACATCAACCCTGACATTATCCTGTAGGACATCTTGATGAAAAACTTTCGGTTTTTCATCAGTTATTTCAATGCTCTTATTACTGCATATGTAGTGCTGCATGTTTGTCTAACCGTGGACAGATGAATATCTAACGGCCACTTCTAGAGAGAGTACCTATAGTACTAAATCATCTCCATTTATAGACAGTTTGTCTAACTGTGAACAGATGTATATCTAACGGCCACTTCTAGAGAGAGTACCTATAGTACTAAATCATCTCCATTTATAGACAGTTTGTCTAACTGTGGACAGATGAATATCTAACGGCCACTTCTAGTGAGAGTACCTATAGTACTAAATCATCTCCATTTATAGACAGTTTGTCTAACTGTGGACAGATGAATATCTAACGGCCACTTCTAGTGAGAGTACCTATAGTACTAAATCATCTCCATTTATAGACAGTTTGTCTCACTGTGGACAGATGAATATCTAACGGCCACTTCTAGTGAGAGTACCTATAGTACTAAATCACCACCATTTATAGACAATTTGTCTAACTGTGGACAGATGAATATCTAACGGCCACTTAATGTGATTAATTATATGAAATATAGTGTGTTAAATCAATTTATGCAATTAATCCATACGTGAGCTGCATAATAATTAACATTCCTGCAGTTGGGACCTTGATGTTTTTTTATTTACTAAATACTTTACTTGTTTGCTACCACAATTTATGTATATGATGTAATGTATTTGAATAATTATAATTAGTTATTTAAAATGATATACAAAATATTCTTTATAATTTATCTTTTTATTTTTCTCCCCAATTTGGAACGCCCAATTCCCAATGCGCTCTAAGTCCTCGTGGTGGCGTAGTGACTCGCCTCAATCTGGGTGGCGGAGGACGAATCTCAGTTGCCTCCACGTCTGAGACCGTCAATCCGCGCATCTTATCAAGTGACTTGAGCACGTTGCCACGGAGACCTAGCGCGTGTGGAGGCTTCACGCTATTCTCTACCCTCCCTAGCAACCAGGCCAATTTGGTTGCTTGGGAGACCTGACTGGAGTCACTCAGCACACCCTGGACTCGAACTCACGACTCCAGGTGTGACAGTCAGCGTAAATACTCGCTGAGATACCCAGACCTCCTATAATTTTTCTTCCAAATTAAATTCATAATTATATGAATTTTGTATAGGCCTAGTCTGAAAAGTTTTCCTAATTCATGAGTTCATCATATGTAATGTCTAAAGGTAGATTTTGAAATAATGTGATTATTTCATAATTTTTGAAAATTGCTAATTTATATAATGTAACTAATGAAAATCTCTTATGTTATTGCATTTATTTTTAGACAAAATGCAGTACTTGTTTGTCATTTTCAGTTTTGTTCAAGGTGCTTAAATCAAAAGTTTTTAATAACTGTCCAATAAGTGAAAGGATAGTGTTTGTTGATGGTACGGGAAAAGCTCCCTTGTTGCAGGGGCTAAAGCCCCCCAATAAAACACACCTAAACTTACCCACTAGGTCCCATTCGCCATTAGCGATGTATCCGGTAATATCCGCCTCCATCATTTGCAGATCGAGAGACCATCCGCCATACGTCCACGATCCGAACTTCAGATCACACCGCTGAACGTCAAATGGAAACCAGCGCACGTCGATGTAGCATGTGCTCTTAAAGATACCTGGGAAACAGGTGCGATGTTAGACATTAGTTCAATTTGGGGTTCGTTAAGACCAATATTAGTTTTAGCACTAAAAACTAATACCCAACCATTAGATGATTGATTGAACCATGATGATTCTGATTGCCACGGACTGTTTTATTGTTTCCATAAAAAGCAATTAAAAAACTACCAAAATGAGCAATCCAGATGGAGAACAACAACCGTTTTGTCAATTTTACTAACTTCAGGTCATCGCACCATGTCATCTACCCAGTTGGGTGAGGCTATGTCAGATGGCCATTGCGACTACTGTAAAGTATTGGCACTATAGAGCCACGTGTATTTTTATTTGTCAATTTTATCCAAAGTAATACAATAAACACTGACTATCACACCTGGAGTCGTGAGTTTGAATCCAGGACGTGCTGAGTGACTCCAGTCAGGTCTCCTTAGCAACCAAATTGGCCCGGTTGCTAGGGAGGGTAGAGTCACATGGGGTAAACTAATTGGCCCGGTTGCTAGGGAGGGTAGAGTCACATGGGGTAAACAAATTGGCCCGGTTGCTAGGGAGGGTAGAGTCACATGGGGTAAACTAATTGGCCCGGTTGCTAGGGAGGGTAGAGTCACATGGGGTAACCAAATTGGCCCGGTTGCTAGGGAGGGTAGAGTCACATGGGGTAACCAAATTGGCCCGGTTGCTAGGGAGGGTAGAGTCACATGGGGTAACCTCCTCGTGGTCATGATTAGTGGTTCTCGCTCTCAGTGGGGCATGTGGTGAGTTGTGTGTGGATCGTGGAGAAAAGCATGAGCCTCCACATGCTGTGAGTCTCCGCGATGCGCGGATTGATGGTCTCAGACGCGGAGGCAACTGAGATTCATCCTCCGCCACCCGGATTGAGTTACTAAGCCACCACGAGGACTTAGAGTGCATTGCGTATTGGGCGTTACAAATTGGGGAGAAAAAACAGTGATAGCAACGGTCAAAGTCTGTCGAGTGCATATTTAATCAGGAAAAACAATTGAAAAACAGTGTAGACCGACTCAAAAACGTGTTTGGGGGAACGGCTCCTTACAGGTAATAATGCATTTCAAACATTAGTGTGTACTGAAGTATACTACACATTTAAGATCAGTCATACAGATATTCATTGCAAACAGAAAATGTCCACACTGTGCATACTGTATACTTTGATAGTATGCTTTTCCAAACACTGCCAGAGAGAAGCTCCCATTGGATGACAGGAAGACGGCCTTTGATTCAAGACGAAGACAGCAGTCTGTGGATCCAATTTATTCCTCATCACTCAAAGTCTGAAACCGCTCTGCTCGGTTTCTCCTCCGAGCCCTATCCTGTTCTCTCCCATTACGGCTCCAAGTAATAAGGCCTTCCGGATCTTTCCAAACGACCCCCTGGGAATGACTGTCCGTTCACTGTATTCAGCTGATTTACATATCCCATAATGCTTCTTCATCAAATAACGGTCTGTAAATTTGCTTTGATGTGGGGTGAGGCGCGCGCGTGTGTGTGTGTGTGTGTGTGTGTGTGAGCGTGTATTTATCACTTTGTGGGGACCAAATGTCCCCATAAGGATAGTAAAACCCGAAATTTTTGACCTTGTTGGGACATTTTGTCGGTCCCCATGAGGAAAACAGCTTATAAATCATACTAAATTATGTTTTTTGAAAATGTAAAAATGCAGAAAGTTTTCTGTGAGGGTTACGTTTAGGGGTAGGGTTAGGTTTAGGGGATAGAATATAAAGTTTGTACAGTATAAAAACCATTATGTCTATGGAAAGTCCCCATAAAACATGGAAACACAACGTGTGTGTGTGTGTGTGTGTGTGTGTGTGTGGTGTGTGTTTGTACTGATTTCTGTCAGTGAACGATTGTTTTCTCACAGTACGTCTTTCAAAGGTCACTTTGAAAGACTCTGAATATCGAAAACGTGTGTAGACTTGTTCGTCGCAGATTTTATCCGTCCAAACGTTGATGACTCAACTTGTTTGCAGGAGCGTAAACACATATTTGTCCAATCAAATGCTCTGTACAGTTCTTCTGCTGAAATCTGTGCTTACCGAAAATTGAATCGCTGCCCCCAGTGGCCGGAGCTGGAAGTGTTGTTGAACGTATAGGCACGTGTGAGCTCTGGTTTCCGGGTGAAATGTCCACAGAGGGGCGCCAAAAGCGAGTTGTAAATAAAGTAACAAAGTCAACAGGAATGCATATTTTATTAAAGCTGAAATGTTATTTTTCTGTGTTAAAATACATTCTCCTATACCTTAATATGCAGGCAACTATAACTAAGCCACTCATTGTTTAATTGTCTTGAAAACTGTAAACACTGTGTCTCTGGGGTGCTATAAAAATTCTGGTTTGTTTTTAACGCCCCCAACAACATTACTCAACCAATGGCGTGAGCTGGGGGGTGGGACTATCTGACTGTTTGAACAACAGCAGACGAAAGGCGTATTCAGAAAGCTGTTTTGAGAACATTGTCTATTTTTGCCATTTCGTTCGGTGGCGCTAGTGTTGCGGAAATTACTTCAGCTTTAATAAAACACCCAAATCCCAACCCTAAAGCCCAAAGAATACTTTGCCTGTCCGCGTTCCGCGATGGTCCACGCACAGTCCGCGTGACGGAATTATCTAGCTGCATGCGGACACTGTGCGCGGACGTCCGCGGAGGTTGCGCAAGGTTGACCGAGTCCACTAGGTGGCAATATGCACCAATATGTTTGGCTGTACTGTTAAGCAGTAGTCGAAGAACATATCCTTCTCCATCATTTTGTTGTTGTTCTTGTTTCCTCTAATGGCAGATCCTCAGTTTCTCTTCTTCTTTATCCTTCAGTGTGGATGTCCAGTAAATGACACGACTCGGTGCTGCCCTCTAATGTCTGGTAGCATATAACAAAGCAATCATACTGTGCATGTATCGAACACGTCCATTCGCGTTCATCCGCGTGAGGTATACTTTCAAAACTGTGCGTGAGACAGAATGCGCAAATTAAACCTTTGAATTGCGCTCGTCGTTTTTTATGCGAACTTCCAACTTCCTGGTTTCCGCGGGACTAGAACCCATGTCACTTACAACACGCTATCAGTCGGGCCACAAGAAAAGGTAAACACACTTGAATTGATGCCTCATTCTTGTAATTGCAAGTAACAAACCTACAGTATTTTACATTTAATCACATGCCTCAACAATGATCCTGAAATTGAGATTGTTTTTATTTTACCTGGTGGCAGGTACTGGCAGTATCCCGATGAGTTGACGAGCACATTGGTGTGGAAAGTGGCATCAAATCTCTCGTCGGCACTGTTAAACGAACAAAATATCTACATATTGTAAATATGTAATCCCATTACATGTATTCCATTACTTCCCAACCCCGGTTACAACAGAGTTCTTATACTTCTAGACTTTACCATTACTCTAAATTGTGTAATACTGTACAGTCATGATAAATATGTGTAGGTGTGTCCGAGTGTGACTGGTAGTGCAGCACTTTGGAAGGGCTTAACCTTGCAACTTTAGCAGGACAAACAAGACCATAAAGCATGTGTCGGTGCACAGTCCCGAGTCAGCCGTGTAAATCGTCGTTATTTAAGACTCCACAAAGCTGCCAAAGATGACAAAGTCACTGAAGTTGTTACACAAGAGCTTGCTCGACCTCGAAACGACATGAGTATTGTGACTTTATCTCGTTTTCTCCCTTTTAATTAACACAAGTTGAGGTCAGTTGACAGCATTTGTGGCATAATGTTTATTACCAAAAAAATGTGTTTAGACTTGCCCCTCATTTGTATTAACAAAAGCAAAAATCGAGGTTACAATGGAAGTCAATGGGGCCAATTTTTAGAGGGTTTAAAGGCAGAAATGTGAAGCTTATAATTATTAAATATTCTGTTAAAACTGGTGTATTACTACTTGAGCTGTAAAGTTGAGTCGAAATGTTTTTTGTGGTAAACAACAGTATTTTAAAGCTATTTGTTGAAGCAATGTTTGTGTTCCTTTGCGAATACTGACAGCTGAAACATAAACACTTCTGTTCTGCTTACCTGTTATACAGCAGTATATCCGGCTTCCAGATGAGAGAATCTGGGAATCTGACGGTGGTCACGCCGGGATAATCGCTGGTGTTCCACCGCAGATAGTGATCGGTCCAATACTACAACAGATAAACACGAGAGTCAAGTACACCCTACTGTTTACAGTCTGTAAGTGCTCTAAAGAGCCTATAAAATAAAGCTTCTTTAATGGATCGTCACAATTGGTTTTATTTTGTTTATTGTTGGACCCGTTCAGTTCATGGTAGCTTAATGTTTATCAATATTTGTTGACTTTCTTTGCAATAGGCAATTTTGGTACTGTGTTGGGTCAACGCATGAATAACCACCAACCAACTGCCTTAAAACAGTTGAACTAAGGCCACGTCCACATTAATGTGTGTGAGATTGAAACCTCAGTTTTCAGTTGTAAACGTCTCATTTTGGCAACATTACGAATTTTGTTGGGTAGATTAGATGGTAAGCGAAAATCAGTTCTCATAGTCAGAGGTGGACTGGGAAGAGTTATCGGCCCGGGATTTTACACAGCAACAGACCCCCTTCGGCATATCGCTCGGCCGTTTTGTGGCTTGTTCTGAATAACGCGGGAGCACATTTCAGCTTATCGTGGCCCATTCGATCCATTTCGCGGCCGGCCCGCCCAGTTCTCCCGATGGCCAGTCCGCCCCTGATCGGCCCCCAAAGTGTGTCGGGCCCCCGATGGCCAGTCCGCCCCTAATCGGCCCCCAAAGTGTGTCGGGCCACCCACTTCGGCATATCATTCGGCAGTTTTGTGGCTTGTTTTGAATAACGCGGCACCACATTTCAGCTTATCGTGGCCCATTCGACCCATTTCGCGGCCGGCCCGCCCAGTTCTTCCGATGGCCAGTCCGCCCCTGATCGGCCCCAAAGTGTGTCGGGCCACTGGGTAAATACCCAATATGCCAGAATACCAATCCAGCCCTGCTCATAGTCAATATGTTGAATGCAGGAGAAATAGGCAGGAGTAAAGACCTGAGTGACTTTGACAAGGGCCAGATCTGTTATGGCCAGATGACGGAACCGGAGCGTCTCTGAAACGACAAGGCTTGTGGGGTGCTCCCGGTCAGCAGTGGTGAGTACCTACCGACAGTGATCCGAGGAGGGACAAACCACAAACCGGCGACAGGGTGTTTGGGTGCCCAAGGCTCATCGATGGGCGAGGGCAATGAAGGACATCCCGTCTGGTCCGAACCGACAGAAGGTCTACTGTGGCACAAGTCACAGAAAATATTAATGATAGTTACTGGATGAATGTGTCAGAACACACAGTTCATCACAGCCAGCTCGCGTATAGGACAGTGTAGCCACAGACCGGTCAGAGTGACCATGATGACCCCTGTCCACCATCGAAAGTGGACGGCTGTGTACGTGTGTGCCGTTTACCCGGGGAAGTAATGGCAACAGGATGCACTGTGGGAAGATGACAAGCCGGAGAAGGGAGTGAGATACTCTGAGCAATGTTCTGCTGGGAAACACTGAGTCCGCCATTCATGTGGACGTCAATGTGACACGTGCCTCCTACCTAAACATAGTTGCAGACCAGGTACACCCCTTCATGCCAACGGTATTCCCTGATGGCATTGGCCTCGTTCAGCAGGATAATGCACTCCTGCCACACTGCACACATTGTTCGGGAATGGTTTGAGGAACATGATGAAGAGTTCAAAGTGTTGACTTGGCCTTCAAATACCCGTCAAAGTCCCCGAATCGCTGTTTTGGCGACACGTGGAGGACCGACAGCATATTAGGCAGGTGGTCATAATATTTTGGCTCATCGCTGTATGCAGTAATGCAGAGCATTTTTGAAAGTCTCTCCTAAATGACAACTTAATAAAAAGACACAAAACACGCATAAACAAATACCATAAAACTTGAAAACACGAGTCTGGATACTTCTACTGGTCATGTGACATCTGACATGACGCCTCTCTGCAATAATAAATTAGATTTCTTAGACAGACATGCCGTCCGGTCGTGGGCTCTGTCTCATATCAGATGTAATGAAATAATCTGGAAGATGTCTTATTAGAGAGAACTGGAGTTTGTCTCATATGTGTAATTGCTTTTGTCTTCAATGCATGTCTGGAAGTAAAACGTGACTATTTTAAGCAACAACGTGGAAGTAAGCAGGATGGATGTTGTATGGGTGGTTAATCCAGTTTCCTCTCCGTATCCTCCAGCTAAGCGGTTATGCTAGCGCTCAGTTTGAAACATAAATCCAACCTCCTCCTTACATACAACAGATCCGCTTATCAGTAAGAAAATTATAATGAATTTAGGTGGTTTCTAGGGTGTTTCTAAGTAGATTGTAGTATGTATTGATAGGATATGGCTCGGGTCTCTTCTTCCATGTACATCTATGGGATTTCTCTTGTATTATTGGATAGTCCATATACATAAACTGCCAATGAACAAAAATGAACAAAAATGCATTTAAAAAAATATATGAAGCAGCTAGAGAGCGAGACAGAGAGAGAGAGAGTGAGAGAGAGATTACTTGGATGCTGCTGTGTTAGCGTCTTCCCAATCTTAATGAAGACTGAGGGCATCCTGCTTATTTTCTGCAGAGAGCTCTGATAACCAGTTAATTAAATGTATGTGTGCATGTTTAGGGGAAAAATAGCTGACGTGAAAAACAATGTGGCCTCAGGTAACCTCGAAACATCTTCAGAATGACATCGGTTTGTCATCAAAACTTGAATGTCAAAGTATCCCATGTGAGCTACTCTGCACGATTATGATGCGATTAGGATCACGACCCGGCCCCGCCCCGCCCTCCGCCCTGCCACATTCCTCCCTCGTTCTCTCAGGCTGGGGAGCCCCCGGCCTGACGTACAGTGTAGTACCCCCCCAAAAAAACACTGTAAAATTTAAAAGAGAGGGAAAAGGCCAATGCAGAGCGACAGTGTGTGAGAGAGAGAGAGAGAGAGAGAGAGAGAGAGAGAGAGAGAGAGAGATGAAAAAAACAAAAACTCTTACTCGCCAGCTCTCCGATACGCCGTAGCTTGTTCCTCGGCCACTCCTCCACCCTCTATCGGACGACAGCCGCGCCTCTCCGGGCGGATCAGAGGCAGTACTCCAGCCCCTGGCGGACGGAACGCCCCACCGCGTTCTTGGGGAACATAAGGGGTCTCCCCCGCCCCGGCAGCGGTTCTCCCGCTCCAGGCGGTCGGCATTGAGCCCCTCCCCGCTCGCGGTTGGTGGTCTTAAACCCTGCCGCGTTTCAGCGGCAGGTAGGCGACTCCTGCGCCCCTGGCAGTGGCCCTGACCGCTCCAG
Source organism: Xyrauchen texanus (assembly GCF_025860055.1). Classification (NCBI taxonomy): domain Eukaryota; kingdom Metazoa; phylum Chordata; class Actinopteri; order Cypriniformes; family Catostomidae; genus Xyrauchen; species Xyrauchen texanus. The sequence goes on along the minus strand of NC_068321.1, from coordinate 26,808,862 downwards.
GCGGTCGGTTAGGAGCCCCTTCTCCCCTCGCGGTCGGCAGCCATCGTCCGCTTCCAGGCAGCTGGGCTCCTCGTCCCCCGGCAGATGCGGCTGCTCCATTGGGGTGGATGGTAGTGCCGAGAACTCTACTACGGCGTATCCCTCCTCCTTCCCGGGTTTCCGGCACCAGTGTAAGGGAGGAGGCGAGAACCGGCTTGTTAATATAAATAATAGTTTAATATAAAACTTAAACACAAGGACACAAAGACACACATGACGGACGTCCGTAAACGATCTCTCTCTCCCGCACGATCCTCTGCAGTCGACCTTTATCCCTCTCGGGAGGCTTGATTAGCCTAATACGGGACCGGGTGTGTACGATCATGACCCGGCACCGCCCTCCGTCCTGCCACAGTCTCTTTTATGCTTCGATAACTACTGCAGTAAACCTCAAATAGCTAAAAACTTTATATCTGCTTTTACCTAAAAAATTAGCCATTGTTTTCTTGTCTGTGAGTTTGCTGGGGTGAAAAATCCAATGTTATATATTAGATGTCCAGAACAAAATATGCCATCAAAGCATGCAAAACAAATCATCAGAAAAATATATTTTCAATGATTTATGATAAAATGTTGTATATCATTGCAAAGGGGAGGGTCCCAGCTTTCTAATGACACCTAGATTGAGCTTGTAGTCCACTCAGAGGCCGAGATATTCAATGAAATAATGAGGGTGGTGCTTGAACATAACATTAGACTGAATGTCTATGGACGAGCACATCTAAATTGCGTTAGAGCGCCCCCTACATTTCAGATCTGTATATTGTGATGGAATATGCTAGAGAATTTCTTTTTTTTAGTGCTTGCTTTTCAAAGTGAGCTTCAGTGAACAAAACCAGAATTACATGTTTAAAAAATTAGGACAAATATATATATATATATATATATAAGCATTGCTTATCATAAGATAATTTTGCAGTTCCATTTGGTGCCACTAGAGGCACACTTCACCTGAAAAAAGATGTCTTTCCTGTCCACACAGAGGCTGGTAACCTGTGTTCACGGTAAATCATTTTCTGGGTTTAACTGTGGTGGAAATTGGAGCCTCGTCAGTTGGATTCGACAGAAACCAGACATTAAGGCAAAGGACACGATCGTTTTGGCACCATCAAAACATTTACTAGAATGTTTGATTTTCTGTTTGCATTGTATTTATCATGCTGGTCCCTTTGGCATTAATCTCATCTGTAATGATTTTAGATAGTGGACTTTAATTTTCCTAATGTAGACCAAACAGAGCTGAGCCAAAGAGATGCTGTAATCCAATATGGGTCAAGCAATGATAAAGAATGTATAAAATGGCATCGTGCCAGCTCACGAGGACAACATATGCTCAAACCAGCACAGGTTATGGAAGGCTGCTAGTTCGAGTTGGCTTTATTGGAGTTTGTTAACTCAATACATGTAGGGGACATCACAACTGTTGTTAACGAAATCTTGTCCTCTTCTTTTGGAGGTGTCACACCAAGTGTGCCGCACAAGCCCTCAAAAGTGAAGCCAAAACGTCTCGATCGCCCCCCGGTGGCTGGTCCTAGTATAGGTCATAAACCCCGCCTCCCCATGTTATTCAACGGGACGTGAGACCAACTAAACAATTAAATTACACTTCACATATCTTTTTTCCAAAGATAGTTTCTGTCATTTACTGTCGTTTCTATCACGTTGATGTCATTTCAAGTGTTTGTTTTCAAAATAAGTTTGTTTTTAGTTATTTGATGCTATAAAAACGCTGCTGTGACATCATGATTGACAGCTGTGATTGACAGGTTCTCTGAGTGAAGTCACTGAAGCGCCAACTGACTTTTTTTCGGGATCTTCGGAGGACTGAGGAGATTTAAATTTAATATCTAAATTTCTATAATTAATTATTTCACACCGTCATAAGTCAAAAGTCAAAAGTGCAGGGGCGTGTCCTTGCGATTGATTCAGCGAGTGAGGGCGGGGCCTTGATTTCGCGGCTTTACTTCCTGCTCACTACTGCGCAGGTCTGGTCCCGAAATCGCAACTGCGTAGACTCAAGTCCCAAGATGTCAGCGCCATATCGGGACACTGGCGGCTTCAGTTCTCACCAATGGAAAAGAGCGAAGGGGCGTCGGCCATCTTTTTTTACAGTCCATGTGTCACACTTACAGTTCTTTCTACCACCCAAGACTGTATATTATTTTAAACGTTTGGCAAAGTCTAAGTGTGAGTTTGACAAATCCACACATAGGTTGCATATTCATTGCAATGCGCATTAAATCTATTAAGCTGTCATCCTCCGCAGACTGTGGCTATCTGATGTTTATTTATCATAAAAGACTGATCTGACTGTGCCTTCTGCGACTGTCAGTCGAAAGTTCTTCAGCTGAAATCAGTCTGTGTTTATTGATATTGTAACCACTGCCCCCAGTGGTCGAAACTGGAAGTGTTGTTGAACATAAGAGCATGCTTCAGCTCCAGTTTATGGATGAAATGTCCACAGGGTGGCGACAAAAGCGAGTTTTTTTAGTTGAAAATTAATCAAGCGTAATGCATATTTGATTAGCAATACGCCCAAACCCTAAACGTAACGTCAGTGGAGATCAAAATGGCATTTTAGAGCGGAAATGCAACCTCCGTGTTGCACTTATTGTTGATTATGTGAACGCGATTACTTCCTGGTTTCCACGGGACCAGAACCCACGTCTCTGGAGCTGCTCGGCATAAGTAGCACTACAGGAAAATTAAATACATTTGAATTGATGCAACAATGCGCAATAGGAGGTGGAGCTACAGGTAGTTAGTAATTCGGCTGAATGGGGTCGATTTCAGGATACTGGAACTTTCGCCAGCAACATCGAGTTTTCCTGTGATCATGTAGTTTACTACTAGAATTTTTTACTGTTAAAATCGTTGAGATCTCAGCTGGTGCAGGAAACTCAGAGAACGTCTTACCAGCTGAAGCCAGATGTTTGTCGTCAGAACTTGGTTCTTCTCATCCTGAAAATGGAATAAAACATTTAAAAGCTCGTCAGCTACAAACGCCATAGAACGATTGAGATATTATGGTCTGGTTTTGCACTTCGTTTGATGCACAAAAATCTCATTCGGATTACTTTTGGAAACTGGGACAGATAATGTACAATCCCACATCGTGTCCACGCACTAATTACATTTTTTTTTAATGTTTCTATTATTCTAGCTTTGATTAAGCCTTATAAAATGTTCAGCCTTATGGGGGGTCTCTTAACTCGCTGTCATTTTTACCGGTCAGATGTGTCATTTATGATGATGATGATGATGTTTCCATTTCTTCTTCCCTGAAGTAAGAACAATACAATTATGCATTTCTTTTGCGTTCTTATTTACATGTACATTTCTAAATTGTAACATTAATTTGCATATACAAATAAGCACATTTTGGGGGAAAAGTGTGTTCTGCATTGTGAGTGTGTTATTGTCTCACTCAATATGTGTGTGTGAGTTCAGCATTAGAATTGATTTATTGTGTTTGACAAATGTAAAAAAGGCTCTGTGTTATAGTGTCACCAGTTCATTCAAGTGTGTGTTTGTGTGAATGTGTTTGTGTGTGTGTGTGTGTGTGTGTGTGTGAGTTTGTGTGTGTGTGTGAGTTTGTTTGTGTATGAGTGTGTGTTTGTGTGAGAGTGTTTGAGAGTGAGTGTGTTTGTTTGTTTGTTTTTGTGTGTGTGAGTGTGAGTGTGTGTGTGTGAGTGTGTTTGTGTATGTGAGTGTGTGAGTGTAGCGGTTAGCGTGCTGCGCTATGAACCTGGTGACCTGAGTTTGGTTCTCGCTCATGGCCAACACCAGTGATGATTATCTGAACCGGTCCCGGGCCTCCCCTAGGTCGACTCAGCCTAAAATGAGTGTCTGGTGCGGTGTGTAAAACATCGCCACTGGGGAGACAAAGGCAGTCGGGTGTGGTGCTGGCCACCCACCCCCTTGTGTACTGTTCCGGCCTTCATAGGTGCTCGCTAACAGCACTTGCTCCTACAGTCTGTTAAGACTAAATGGGGGACCTTTTTGTTGTATGTGAGTGTGTGAGTTTGTTTGTGTATGTGAGTGTGTGAGTGTGTGAGTTTGTTTGTGTGTGTGTGAGTGTGTTTGTGTATGTGTGTTTGTGTTTGTGTATGTGTTTGTTTGTGTATGTGAGTGTGTGTGTGAGTGTGTTTGTGTATGTGAGTTTGTTTGTGTGTGTGTTTGTGTATGCGAGTGTGTGAGTGTGTGTGTTTGTTTGTGTATGTGAGTGTGAGTGTGTTTGTATATGTGAGAGAGTGTGTGTGTGTGTGTGTGTGAGTGTGTATTTATCACTTTGTGGGGACCAAATGTCCCCATAAGGATAGTAAAACCCGAAATTTTTGACCTTGTGGGGACATTTTGTCGGTCCCCATGAGGAAAACAGCTTATAAATCATACAAAATGATGTTTTATTGAAAATGTAAAAATGCAGAAAGTTTTCTGTGAGGGTTAGGTTTAGGGGTAGGGTTAGGTTTAGGGGATAGAATATAAAGTTTGTACAGTATAAAAACCATTGTGTCTATGGAAAGTCCCCATAAAACATGGAAACACTACATGAGTGTGTGTGCGTGAGTGTGTGTGAGAGTGTGTGTGTGTGAGTGTGTATTTGTTTGTGTGAGTGTGAGTGTGTTTGTGTATGTGAGTGTGTGTGTGAGTGTGTATTTGTTTGTGTGAGTGTGTGTGTGAGTGTGTTTGTGTATGTGAGTGTGTGTGTGTGAGTGTGTGTGTGAGTGTGTGTGTGAGTGTGTATTTGTTTGTGTGAGTGTGTGTGTGAGTGTGTTTGTGTATGTGAGTGTGTGTGTGAGTGTGTATTTGTTTGTGTGAGTGTGTGTGTGAGTGTGTTTGTGTATGTGAGTGTGTGTGTGTGAGTGTGTGTGTGAGTGTGTGTGTGAGTGTGTATTTGTTTGTGTGAGTGTGTGTGTGAGTGTGTTTGTGTATGTGAGTGTGTGTGTGAGTGTGTGTGTGAGTGTGTATTTGTTTGTGTGAGTGTGTGTGTGAGTGTGTTTGTGTATGTGAGTGTGTATGTGAGTGTGTGTGTGTGAGTGTGTGTGTGAGTGTGTATGTGAGTGTGTATGTGAGTGTGTGTGTGAGTGTGTATTTGTTTGTGTGAGTGTGTGTGTGAGTGTGTTTGTGTATGTGAGTGTGTGTGTGAGTGTGTGTGTGAGTGTGTGTGTGTGTGTTTGTGTATGTTTTTTTTTTACAATCAGAATTATCGAATCAAGCCCAGTGTTAGTTGATCAGATGGCAAATGGAGGAAAAAGTCACCATGTACTGCTCAGATAAACGAAACCATTTTGATTAAATGAGGAACGTTTATGTTGGTCAGAAATGACAGAATATTCATCTTTAGCGTTCCAGGAAAACACAACATCAAACGGGTTTGGAACGACATTGCAATTTCAGTGTAAACAAATCTCTTCAAAGCTGAATAAATGTGAGCATGACAGCACATATCATTATCATATCATTAATGAGATCAAAGTGTGACGAGCATTGATGTGCACGAGCATTGACTGAGACTAGAGAGAGAAAATGTAATACTTTGCTCCGCCTCTCAAACGACTTTCCTTTTCATATGACATCATCAAGCCCTCTTATTTTCAGCCACCTGTCACATAGAGACACTTTACGCCATCTAATGAATTATTGATGGGTAAGCAAGTTACACTCGGAAACATGGCACATTTCAAGAACATCGTGACCTGTGTATGTGTTTGTGTCCTCACCACGTCCATGATCTGCATCAGACTGAAGCTGAAGTGAACGCTGAGCGAGTGTGAATCATTATAAACGGGGCGTTCCAGAGGATTGTAGTTTCTCATCAAGTCTTTGTACAACCGCCGCTGGTGCTCCCCCTGTAGAGAGACTGAGACACACCAGAACACACGATTTCTAGCTGTGAACAACCCCCAAAACCATGATCCTAAAGTGACCTCCGGCGCAGACACATTCGATTGTTCCCTCACTTTATTCAAAATAGGGCACCAAATGAATCACACCAAAAAAACTGAATCAAATAAATTTGACTACATGTTATAGTTCATCATTCAGCGCATCATTTATTAAAAAATAATGCAATCGAATCGTTGAGGAAGCAAATCTTTACACACACAGTCATGGCGATATATCACATAGTTGCAATAGACCTTTTCACACTCCGGGTTTTGGGATGCGGAAGTAAACGTTTGCAGGTAAACTTCGACAGCGGTGAACGGGAGATCACAGCAAATATTATTTTCACTTACACATTTGCTCCAAGAGCAAAAGAATAAATCCACTATTACATTTGAACGACTTTCCAGAAGATGGAAAAATAGAGCATGTTGATTTAGAGAGTAAAGTGGGAGAAAATGCCAAATTTACTGTCTCTCGCGCAGCAGCTCTGTAATTATTATTATTTTTTTTTACTATTTTCAGGGTAATAAATCAAAGCATAATGCTATAAATTTACACTCGATATTTAAAACAATTTATAATATTATTTGTTTCTATATTTCGGCTGCTAAATTTGTCAGAAACACAGTCTGTGAAAAAGGCGACTTTATTTTTCACATTTAAGATAATTACTGCGACTAAATTTCTCGACTGCAATTTAATATCTTGCAATTGTGACTATTTTTCACAATTACGAGAATTATTGCGACTAAATTTCTCGACTGCAATTTGATATCTCGCAATTGTGACTATTTTTCATAATTACGAGAATTATTGCCACTAAATTTCTCGACTGCAATTTGATATCTCGCAATTGTGACTATTTTTCATAATTACGAGAATTATTGTGACTAAATGACTCGACTGCAATTTGATATCTCGCAATTGTGACTATTTTTCATAATTACGAGAATTATTGCGACTAAATGACTCGACTGCAATTTGATATCTCGCAATTGTGACTATTTTTCATAATTACGAGAATTATTGTGACTAAATTTCTCGACTGCAATTTGATATCTCGCAATTGTGACTATTTTTCATAATTACGAGAATTATTGCGACTAAATTGACATTATCGACTGCAATTTACGATATCTACTGCAATGATATCTGTGACTATTTTTCATAATTACGAGAATTATTGCGACTAAATTTCTCGACTGCAATTTGATATCTCGCAATTGTGACTATTTTTCATAATTACGAGAATTATTGCGACTAAATTTCTCGACTGCAATTTGATATCTCGCAATTGTGACTATTTTTCATAATTACGAGAATTATTGTGACTAAATGACTCGACTGCAATTTGATATCTCGCAATTGTGACTATTTTTCATAATTACGAGAATTATTGCGACTAAATTTCTCGACTGCAATTTGATATCTCGCAATTTTGACTATTTCTCGCAGTTGAGTTCACATCACACAATTGTTACTATTTTTTATAATTACGAGAATTATTGTGATATCTCGCAATTATGACTATTTTCGCAGCTGTGAGTTTTATCATGTTATTATGACATATCTTGAAATTGCGACATTATTTGAAATATTTCCTCACAACTGTGACTTTATTTCTCGCAATTCTGAATTTTATCACGTGATTGTGACTATTTCTCACAACTCAGTTCACATCACAATTGTGACTTAATTTTTCATTATTATAACTATTTACTCGCAATTGGGACGTTTATCTTGTGATTGCGATTCCGTATTTCATAATTACGAAATATTTACTCTCAATTGTGACTATTCAAATTACCCGACCGCACGAGAGTTCACATCATGGAATTGCAAATGTATTTCCTGTTTCGGGGAGTATTGGAATACATGTAATGGGATTACATATTTAAAATACAAAATATAAGTAACAATTAGATTGATCTTGTTTTAGAAACAACACTGCATAAGATATTTGGGTTTTTCAGAGAATGTATTTTTAACACGTGTATTTTGAGTTTTTATACTACCATATATACCAGTACTGAAGAAGTAATCCAAAGTATTTAGATTACATTACTGACCTTGAGCAATCTAACGGAATACATTACAGATTACATTTTAAAGCATGTAATCTGTAATCTGTAGTGGAATACATTTCAAAAGTAATCCTGTTTATTTTATATAATTGCCAGAAAAAAAAAAAAAAAAAAAAAAAAATCGAACAATTTTAATCTTTTATCTCGCAATTCCGACTTTATTTTCAATAATTGTGTGACGTGAACTCGATTGCAACTTTATATCTTGCAATTGTGACTTTATTATTTATAATTACGAGACATATACTGGCAATTGTGAGGTTACATCTCTGAATTGCATTTTTAATTTTTAATTTTTATTTATTTAGTGGCGGGATCCGGCTTACGTTCATAGCTACTTTGCAAAACATATAATTTTTTTAACTTTCTTTCAGTAGAAATATCAAAACATCCTTAACAAATAAAAGAAAGCAAAAGTACAGTTTATTGAACACTCCTGGTCTTGATTCGGTCTTAAATCGAAATCTACGGCAGGATTTCTCACAGGAGTTGAATGAGTATCAGGTGACATCACAGGGAGGAGAATCGTGCTTTTAAAAACAGGATGTTGTCAGCAGAGGCAGGAAACAAACGTCTGTTATGGATGAAAGTTCTGAGCAGATCAGAAACAAAATGCACTTTAAAAGTGCAAGAGATGAGATATGATGAGGTCACCCAAAAAAGTCAAAATGTGGGTTAATGGAGCGCCGACTTTAAGAGGAAGTACTGTAGTAATTCTGTGGTTAACTATTAGTATTAATCAATATGGGCTGTGATCCAATAGTAAGAATAAGTCAATGAAACCTCCACATTGATTAAACACTACTCTGCATTTTGAGATAGGATATTTTAAAGTACCATAATATTAATATATGTTAACCTCAACGTACCAAAGCATTTCTACAGAACATTTCTATAAGATATTCAATCACCCATTTAATCTAAAACAATACATATAAAATATAATTCCTTAACAAACAGAATTATTAACAGACATGTAGGGAACACTGGGAAAATGCATGAAAATGCATGATTGACATGTACAGAATAGAATAGATATAATAGAAGTAAAGTGCAAAAGTATAAAACAGAAGAGCACAGAGCAGAATGCAATAGAATTAAACGGAACATAGAACGCATAGAATGGCACAGAATAGAATTGGAGTACAGTAGAGTACAATAGAACATTGAAATGAATCATAACTGCATGTAAGAACACATGACAGTGCATAAACAGAACTGCACTGTGAGTGAAAGCATGAATTATTCGTACCGTGTATGAAGAGCGCGATGATGATCAGATACCGGGAGCTCATGACGGTCACACCGGCGCTGGAGAGTCGAATGAACGGATATCCCGCCGCTGAACGGACCGCAAGGGTATGACAGACTTCTGGCAGCGCTTCTCGTGCACCTCCCGCAGTCTCTCAGAACCGGACACGTGCGATCAGTCCTGACGCGACGCTCAGCGGGGACAGACGCGTCACATCGAGCGCACATGCATATATTCTCAAATCTAAACTCTACTCGAGTCAAACTAATTAACCGAGAAATGAAGCAAACAAAAAAATAAAAAAAAAAAAAAAAAATAAATCACATTTAATTTTGTTTGTAAGTACAGTGACCCAAAACACACTGGACTCTAAATTCACACTTATAAAGTCAATGTCAATCCATTAGATAACAACATTTAATAGAAACTATTAGTTATTTTAAAGAACAGGTTCACAAGCAGAATAGAATAGAATATGTGTAGAGTACACAGTACAACAGAAAATAATAGAAAAACTGAAGTCAGTATAGAACGGAATAGGAGTGAACAGAATAGAACAGAATCAAACAGGGAAGCATATCAGAATTGAATAAAATACAAGTGAAGTACACAGTACAATAGAACAGAATAGAAAAACTTCAATCAGAATAGAAAGGAAAAGGAGTAGAATAGAAACGAATAGAACAGATTGGAACATATTTGAAAAAAACATATAAGGAAAGAACAGGAGTTGAATAGACAGAAAAATAGAACAGAATAGAACTAAATACATTAGAATTGAACAGGAAAACATATCAGAATAGAATACAATAGGAGTGAATTATACAATAGAATAGAATACAATAGGAGTGAATTATACAATAGAATAGAATACAATAGGAGTGAATTATACAATAGAATAGAATACAATAGGAGTGAATTATACAATAGAATAGAATACAATAGGAGTGAATTATACAATAGAATAGAATACAATAGGAGTGAATTATACAATAGAATAGAATACAATAGGAGTGAATTATACAATAGAATAGAATACAATAGGAGTGAATTATACAATAGAATAGAATACAATAGGAGTGAATTATACAATAGAATAGAATACAATAGGAGTGAATTATACAATAGAATAGAATACAATAGGAGTGAATTATACAATAGAATAGAATACAATAGGAGTGAATTATACAATAGAATAGAATACAATAGGAGTGAATTATACAATAGAATAGAATACAATAGGAGTGAATTATACAATAGAATAGAATACAATAGGAGTGAATTATACAATAGAATAGAATACAATAGGAGTGAATTATACAATAGAATAGAATACAATAGGAGTGAATTATACAATAGAATAGAATACAATAGGAGTGGAGTAAATGGTAGAACAGAATAGAAAAACAATTCAGGAAAGAACAATAGTTGAGTACACAGAAAAATAGAACAGAATAGAACTAAAAAAACATTAGAATTGAACAGGAAAACATATCAGAATAGAATACAATAGGAGTGAAGCACACAGTAAAGAAAGAACAGAATAGAAAAACTGAAATCAGAATAGAACAGAATATGAGTGGAGAACGCAATAGAATAGAATAGAATAGAACATTAGAATCAAACAGAAAAACATATCAGAATAGAATACAATAGGAGTGGAGTACACAGTAGAATAGAACAGAATAGAAAAACAAATCAAAACAGAGCAGGAGTTGGGTTGAGTACACAGAAAAATAGAACTAAAACAGAATGAGTGGAGTATGCAGTACAACAGAAAAAGAAAAAACTGAAATCAGAATAGAACGGAATAGAACTAAAAACATTACAATCGATCAGGAAAACATATCTGAATAGAAATGAATAGGGGTGGAGTACACAGTAGAATAGAATAAGACATTAGAATCAAAAGAAAAACAAATCAGAATAGAATACAATAGGTGCAGAGTACACAGTAGAGTAGAATAGAATAGAACACACAAAAATAGAAGTGAATGTGGACTATAAAGCAGAATAGAACAGAATAGAAAAATAGAATAGAATGAAGAAACAAATCTGAATAGAGTAGGAATGGAGTACACAGTACAATATCATTTTATATAAATAATAGAAATTAAATAGATTAGATTAGAACAGAATAGGAGTGCAGTACAAAACAGAATAGAATAGTATAGAGTTGTTGAAATGAATATAAATGGCCATCTTTATGGATACAATGACACAGTTATTATTGTTTTCACTTGAATGTGAAACATCTTGAAAACTCTGAATTAAAACACAATGAACTCGTTTATCACACATTCATTATTTTCTATAATGATCATTATTAATCACATTTCCTTTATTTTGCACCGTGCAGCGCCGTGCAACGCATCTCCTATAGGATCAAATGATGTTGATTAAGTCAAGCCAACACAAAACACCTCAACTGCTCATGTTTTGAATGATCTTGAGCAGTTGCCCATTTTTAGGGAGGTGCAAATGAATCCTTAAGACATTGATTTGTTTCTCAAATGGGCTGCAGTGACACTTTATTCCTCTGCAGACTGACTATCAATCTTCTTCTAACTCACAGCAGCTGTAATTAAATTCATTCAGACTGTATTCCCACTGAACTGACTGTGACAGAGCAGCTGACTGATATAAAGTGTTTTTGTGCACCTTTGGGTTTTTCAGTATGATTTGAGAAGCAGCATTTGTCCTGGTGTTGAGTGACATCTAGTGGTGATGTTTGAGCACTGCATCTGATTTAACACAAACGATTCACATCAAAACAAGCTGAGGCGAAAACTGGTGTGGGCGTGGCCTAAATGAATAGCTTCAGCATTTAATTTGCGTCATCACTCAAAAATTTTCATGGAAGTCTCCGAATTACATTTAATAATTTTTTTTTTAAATATGAAATGTTTTATTTCAAAAAGTAGTAATATTGCTGTGTATTTCTATGCATTTATGTTGGCTTAAAAAAAACAAAACAATGATCGACTAAATTAACTTATTATTATTAGTCCGACTTCTGAGACCAAAAGTTTGTACACTTATAATGATCAACGTGACAAAACAATAGAGATGTGTGCAAGTGCTCGGATGTAGATAGAACTGATCTTTCAGCGCTGTATTTTATGCTAAAATATGCTAGCAACACACTAGCATTTCCTAGCTATATGCTAAAACATACTAGCAACATACCAGCATTTCCTAGCTACATGTTAAAACATATTAGCAACCTTTCAGCAATGTCAAGCTGCATGCTAAAACATGTTAGCAACATACTAACAATGCCTAGCTACATGCCAAAACATGTTAACAACATGCAAACAATGCTTAGCCACATGCTAAAATATGCTAGCACCATACTAACAATGCCTAGCGACATGCTAAAACATGTTAGCAACAAACAAGCAATGATTAGCTACATGCTAAAACATGTTAGCACCATACTAGGAATGCCTAGCAACATGCTAAAACATGTTAGCAACATACTAGCAAGCATGCTAAAATATGTTAGCAACATATTAACAATGCCTAGCTACATGCCAAAACAATGCTTAGCCACATGCTAAACCATGCTAACACCATACTAACAATGTCTAGCTACATGTCAAAACATGCTAGCAACATGCAACCAATGCTTGGCCACTTGCTAAATCATGATAGCACCATACTATCAAATACTAGCAATGCCTAACAACATGTTAAAACATGCTAGCAACATGCAAGCAATGCCTCGCAACATGCTAATACATGCTAGCAATGCAAATCTATCCATCTATCTGTAAAACTTCTTTCAAGGCTTTTAAACTTTTTTTTTTTTTTTTTTACATTCAGAAGGCTTTTTCAAGCAAACAATGTTTATATACAAACTTTTCAATCTGGTTTATATTGGTGGTTATAAATGAAAATGTTTCAATACTCTTGTGCGAAAAACATGCTGTTCAAATTTTAAACTAGCTTTTTACTGTATTTTATTCTTGCATTAAACATTTTGAGTATAATTGACAACAGTCGAATGGTTGAAATCATGTTTCTCTGATTAAAAAAAAAAAAACCTTTTTATGTTGTCAAAAGGCTTTAAATATAAATGTATAACTATATAAAAAAACAACAACATCATACCCAGCTTAAAAGTTTTGGTTCCTAGAGTGGACATCCTTACATTCTCTGTTGGTTAGCCAAGACTGGAACATTCCCCGAACGTTCTCCTAACAACTATATTCCCGTATCCTTTCAGCAACCCTCAATAATGTCTCTCGCCACTACAAAAACAGCAGTTTTACAGTGTTAATGGGGTAAAACCTGCTGTTTCGGTGCTGACACAAACCACACAAACCAGAAATGAATCAAGGAAAATGCAATTTCCTTTTATTTAGTCTTGAAACATTTTAACATATTTGCATATTAGATCGTGATTTGATCAATTCATGTCTAGTACAAACACTGCATAGTTAATACAACATTAACATTTACATTGATCAGATTTAGTCAGTGCGGTTTCAGTGAGAAATCTCTAGTTAAGTTCCCAGTCGGTCCTTCAGGAAGCTGTTTGTTTTGGAGTCCTGGAGCAGCATGTTCGCCACATCCAGAAACTTATGCTCGTACGCCAGTTTATAATGCGTGTAAACGTCCTCGCAGTACGACAGAAGCTTCTTCAGATTCTGACTGGAGCTCGCCGGCGGTTTGTGATGCGACATTCTGCAAAAAACAATGAAATATTACAAATACAATAATACACTTCAACGGTATACAAGTCAGTCCGAACGTGTCCATTAGCTCAAGATTGACGCTTACTTTTTCGAAATGTCTTCAAACAGGCTTGCGGTCAGCGATCTGTGACGTTTAAACTCCTCCAGGTAGTTAAATTCTCCTTTCAGGATGACCTTTTGAAACAGAACCTCGGCCCAGTCCGGGCTGTAGTCGTACGCTTCAGACAACACAAACGCCTGCGGGGAGAGACACGAAATAACAAACCCCACAAGTTCACGGGTCACTGAACAAGTTGATAATGTTGCTCTTTTATTATGTAAATGTCACCATCAATAATAATTGCGTATTGTACATTGTTTCTGAATATATGAATGTCTATGTGTCGTTCTTAAAGGAACAGTTCACCTTAAAATAAAACTTCTGTCATCATTTACTCACCCTCATGTCATTCCAAACCCGTATTTGAATGGAATAAAATGCAGGGCAAGATTTTCAGTGAATAATGACTTATATTTTGGACTGTTCCACACACTAAGCTATCATATGACTTCAGAAGACTTTGAATATAATGCACAAGTTTGTGCTATGTTTTGCCCTTTTTGGACCTTGACAGCCACTCGTCAATATTTGCTTTGTATGTGAAAAGCAGTGTGAATATTCTGCTAAACATCTCCTTTTGGAAAGAAAGGAATGAAAGTCATATCGGATTGGAACAAAGACGAGTTCTGTTTTACACTGTGAAGTGCAGAAAGAGTGTTCAAGTGAAAACCTGGTAACAGCGCGGCAGAGCCACAATGGCGTTCTGGAGTTCTGCTGGTCGCAGGTTGATGACACGCTCATCCTGTCCGTGATTCAGGAAGTGCAGCTGAAGAGTGACAAGTTTGGCCAATTTCACACATTTAACGGCCTGACGCACACACGAGTCCTGAAATCACACACACACGCACACACACACGCACACACACACGCACACACACACGCACACACACACGCACACACACACACACACGCACACGCACACGCACACACACACACACACGCACACACACACGCACACACACACACACGTACATTGATCGATCATGCAAAACAGAAGTAGGAATGTGTATTAGGAAAGTAAATATGGTCAGTTCTGATTTCATGTTAACTTTAAAAGGAAGTGAGTAATATGTTTGATCTACAGGAAAAGAAATACCTTCGAGTAGCTCTCGGCGGCATCTTTCAATAGAGTGAGAACCTTCACTAAAGCATTCTTCAGTTCTGCCGTGATCACTGAGTGCACCAAAACAGCACATCAGAAGATACATAACAATACAGTTATACAATAACATTCATCTTTAAACTAAACAATTTACTACAACTTAACTATACTGTATATTAAGTCAAGTCAACTTTTATTGATAGAGCACATTTAAAAACAACAGTACTTGACTCAAAGTGCTTTACATATCAAACCAAAAAAATACTATAAGTAGACTATACTACAGTCTACATTCCTATAACTAAACTACTATAGCTAAAACTACACCATAACTACACTACTATAGCTAAAACTACACCATAACTACACTACTATAGCTAAAACTACACCATAACTAAACTACTATAGCTAAAACTACACCATAACTAAACTACTACAGCTAAAACTACACCATAACTAAACTACTACAGCTAACACTACACCATAACTACACAACTATAGCTAAAACTACACCATAAATAAACTACTACAGCTAACACTACACCGTAACTACACAACTATAGCTAAAACTACACCATAACTAAACTACTATAGCTAAAACTACACCATAACTAAACTACTACAGCTAAAACTACACCATAACTAAACTACTACAGCTAAAACTACACCATAACTAAACTACTACAGCTAAAACTACACCATAACTAAACTACTACAGCTAAAACTACACCATAACTAAACTACTATAGCTAAAACTACACCATAACTACACAACTATAGCTAAAACTACACCATAACTAAACTACTATAGCTAAAACTACACCATAACTACACAACTATAGCTAAAACTACACCACTATAGCTAAAACTACACCATAACTAAACTGCTATAGCTAAAACTACGCCATAACTAAACTGCTATAGCTAAATCTACACCATAACTACACAACTATAGCTAAAACTACACCATAACTAAACTACTATAGCTAAAACTACACCATAACTAAACTACTATAGCTAAAACTACACCATAACTAAACTACTATAGCTAAAACTACACCATAACTAAACTACTACAGCTAAAACTACACCATAACTAAACTACTATAGCTAAAACTACACCATAACTAAACTACTATAGCTAAATCTACACCATAACTACACAACTATAGCTAAAACTACACCATAACTAAACTACTACAGCTAAAACTACACCATAACTAAACTACTACAGCTAAAACTACACCATAACTAAACTATACTTTACTATTCGATGGTATAGTATTACTTGACTAACTATAACTAGAATACACTACTGTATACTATAACTACACTTTACTTAAACTACACTATAACTATGTAAACTATACTACAGTGTTGCATACTATACTAACAACAATATGACTATACTATACCGCACTAACTAAACTAAAATAAAAAGTATACTATAACAGTATATTATACTATAACTATACTATAGTGTTACATGCTATCCTGTAACTACACTTAACTTAATCTGCACCATATCTAAACTACACTCACCTAAAGGATTATTAGGAACACCTGTTCAATTTCTCATTAATGCAATTATCTAATCAACCAATCACATGGCAGTTGCTTCAATGCATTTAGGGGTGTGGTCCTGGTCAAGACAATCTCCTGAACTCCAAACTGAATGTCAGAATGGGAAAGAAAGGTGATTTAAGCCATTTTGAGCGTGGCATGGTTGTTGGTGCCAGACGGGCCAGTCTGAGTATTTCACAATCTGCTCAGTTACTGGGATTTTCACGCACAACCATTTCTAGGGTTTACAAAGAATGGTGTGAAAAGGAAAAACATCCAGTATGCGGCAGTCCTGTGGGCTGAAAATGCCTTGTTGATGCTAGAGGTCAGAGGAGAATGGGCCGACTGATTCAAGCTGATAGAAGAGCAACTTTGCCTGAAATAACCACTCATTACAACCGAGGTATGCAGCAAAGCATTTGTGAAGCCACAACACGCACAACCTTGAGGCGGATGGGCTACAACAGCAGAAGACCCCACCGGGTACCACTCATCTCCACTACAAATAGGAAAAAGAGGCTACAATTTGCAAGAGCTCACCAAAATTGGACAGTTGAAGACTGGAAAAATGTTGCCTGGTCTGATGAGTCTCGATTTCTGTTGAGACATTCAGATGGTCGAGTCAGAATTTGGCGTAAACAGAATGAGAACATGGATCCATCATGCCTTGTTACCACTGTGCAGGCTGGTGGTGGTGGTGTAATGGTGTGGGGGATGTTTTCTTGGCACACTTTAGGCCCCTTAGTGCCAATTGGGCATCGTTTAAATGCCACGGCCTACCTGAGCATTGTTTCTGACCATGTCCATCCCTTTATGGCCACCATGTACCCATCCTCTGATGGCTACTTCCAGAAGGATAATGCACCATGTCACAAAGCTGGAATCATTTCAAATTGGTTTCTTGAACATGACAATGAGTTCACTGTACTAAAATGGCCCCCACAGTCACCAGATCTCAACCCAATAGAGCATCTTTGGGATGTGGTGGAACGGGAGCTTCGTGCCCTGGATGTGCATCCCACAAATCTCCATCAACTGCAAGATGCTATCCTATCAATATGGGCCAACATTTCTAAAGAATGCTTTCAGCACCTTGTTGAATCAATGCCACGTAGAATTAAGGCAGTTCTGAAGGCGAAAGGGGGTCAAACACAGTATTAGTATGTGTTCCTAATAATCCTTTAGGTGAGTGTATGTATATAACTAACTAACATATATATAATAACTAACACTGTACTGTCCCTAAACTAAACTATAACAAATATTACAAAAATTCAGGCTTGAAACTCTACATGGTTTAAGCTGATAAGTTCTTTGAACTTGTTATCTGTTAGCCAATCAGCTCGCTCGCATGTGAAAGGCCGGGCCAATCAGCTCGCTCACATGTGATACGCCGAGCCAATCAGCTTGCACACTCTCTATTTGTATTTATGTCTTATTGTGCAGAAGCATGTCTGTGTATGTTCATGTAGTAGGAAGTATAATAGACCAATTTCATAGTTTATTACTTTCTTTTGTGCACATTATAATCAGTAAAGATTAAGATCAGTATGGCAGAGCGTTCTCTCACCCCACGGCTGTGATTCGATGATTTTGAGTTGTGTTCTTGCGGCGGCCTCGTGATTTTCTCCGATCTCTCGGCACATACTGAAGCACAGAGCCACCATGTTGTGTTTCTCGCTGTCACCTGGAAGACAGCGTTTGATGTAGTCCAACAGAGCTGTCTTCAGTTGGACGTTCTATAAGACACACACACACACACACACACACACACACACACACAGGTCAGAATGTGGCATACATCAAACACTCAGTGATTCTACTAATACAGTAAAAATCATTCTCTCACCGACTCAACTTTCTTTCTCAGGAGCATCTCAAAGCGATGATTCTGATGTAGCAGGTCAAATATATACGTCATTTCGTTGTACCTGCCGATACCCGTTAGCAGGCGCACCTATGGAAAGAAACATTATCTGAACCCAGGGTTTCACACTTATTGAACAATTTGCTAATTAATCATTTAGACTGATTTGTGAATAAAAGTTTAATTCATTTATAAATGTATGAATGATTCATTCACAGAAATAAAATTGTGGTTGTTATCTTTACACGTCAGACTGTTTCTTCCTGTACAGAATAAGCTGCAATGTGAACCAGTGATCATCATCTTTGAGGTAAATGAGGACTGATAACTAACCAGTAGTCCGTAACCTTCACCGTTTGCCAGGTGACTGTGACTCAGGTGTCGTGCCGCCTGGAGGACCCGAACAATGCCCTCCATATTACAGGTGAGACTGAAGCAATCATGAGCCAAAATCAATATCTCCACAGCTACAGAGAGAGAGAGAGAGAGAGAGAGAGAGAGAGAGGGTTCAATTTACATTTAGAGTGCTTTGTGAACGACAAACATCATGTTTACAGTCTTTACATGTATTTGTATTTCTAAAGCTTAAATATATAATTATATACAATTTGAACAGTACAAAATGAGTTAAATGAAGTGAAAACAAAACAACAATACAAACCCACACCTGACAATAAAACAAATCATAATAAAACAAACCATAAATAAAAAATAAACCATAGTAAAAAAAGTAAACACATCCGTAATACAAGGGAGAAAAACACAATTTAAAAAAGATAATCAAATCAAAACCACAATAAAACAAAAAAGAAAAAACCCAAAAGAACAAACAAGTAAAATAACGTTCAAACAAAACAAATCCATTATGGAACAAAATCCATAATAAAAACATAATAAATAAATAAAGCCACAATAAACACACAAAAAAAAACAAAAAGGAAAATAAAGTAAAAACAAAACAAACACTATGATACAAGATAAAAACAAAAAACAAAACCACGATAATAGAAGAAAAAAACCAAACAAAACCTCGATAATGCAACAAAAAAACAAAAAACCCCCCGATAATCCAAGACAAAAACCAAACAAAACCACGATAATACAAGACAAAAACCAAAACAAACAAAACCACGATAATACAAGACAAAAACCAAAACAAACAAAACCACGATAATACAAGACAAAAACCAAACAAAACCTCGATAATACAAGACAAAAACCAAACAAAACCACAATAATCCAAGACAAAAACCAAACAAACAAAACCACGATAATCCAAGACAAAAACCAAACAAAACCTCGATAATACAAGACAAAACCTAACAAAACCTCGATAATACAAGACAAAAACCAAACAAAACCAGGATAATGCAAGAAAAAACAAAAAACCCCCGATAATCCAAGACAAAAACCAAACAAAACCACGATAATCCAAGACAAAAACCAAACAAACAAAACCACGATAATCCAAGACAAAAACCAAACAAAACCATGATAATCCAAGACAAAAACCAAACAAAACCTCGATAATCCAAGACAAAAACCAAACAAACAAAACCACGATAATCCATGACAAAAACCAAACAAAACCTCGATAATCCAAGACAAAAACCAAACAAAACCACAATAATCCAAGACAAAAAGCAAACAAACAAAACCACGATAATCCAAGACAAAAACCAAACAAAACCTCGATAATACAAGACAAAAACCTAACAAAACCTCGATAATACAAGACAAAAACCAAACAAAACCAGGATAATGCAAGAAAAAAACAAAAAACCCCCCGATAGTCCAAGACAAAAACCAAACAAAACCACGATAATCCAAGACAAAAACCAAACAAACAAAACCACGATAATACAAGACAAAAACCAAACAAACAAAACCACGATAATACAAGACAAAAACCAAAACAAACAAAACCACGATAATACAAGACAAAAACCAAACAAAACCTCGATAATACAAGACAAAAACCAAACAAAACCACAATAATCCAAGACAAAAACCAAACAAACAAAACCACGATAATCCAAGACAAAAACCAAACAAAACCTCGATAATACAAGACAAAAACCTAACAAAACCTCAATAATACAAGACAAAAACCAAACAAAACCAGGATAATGCAAGAAAAAACAAAAACCCCGATAATCCAAGACAAAAACCAAACAAAACCACGATAATCCAAGACAAAAACCAAACAAACAAAACCACGATAATCCAAGACAAAAACCAAACAAAACCATGATAATCCAAGACAAAAACCAAACAAAACCTCGATAATCCAAGACAAAAACCAAACAAACAAAACCACGATAATCCATGACAAAAACCAAACAAAACCTCGATAATCCAAGACAAAAACCAAACAAAACCACAATAATCCAAGACAAAAAGCAAACAAACAAAACCACGATAATCCAAGACAAAAACCAAACAAAACCTCGATAATACAAGACAAAAACCTAACAAAACCTCGATAATACAAGACAAAAACCAAACAAAACCAGGATAATGCAAGAAAAAAACAAAAACCCCGATAGTCCAAGACAAAAACCAAACAAAACCACGATAATCCAAGACAAAAACCAAACAAACAAAACCACGATAATACAAGACAAAAACCAAACAAACAAAACCACGATAATACAAGACAAAAACCAAAACAAACAAAACCACGATAATACAAGACAAAAACCAAACAAAACCTCGATAATACAAGACAAAAACCAAACAAAACCACAATAATCCAAGACAAAAACCAAACAAACAAAACCACGATAATCCAAGACAAAAACCAAACAAAACCTCGATAATACAAGACAAAAACCTAACAAAACCTCAATAATACAAGACAAAAACCAAACAAAACCAGGATAATGCAAGAAAAAACAAAAAACCCCGATAATCCAAGACAAAAACCAAACAAAACCACGATAATCCAAGACAAAAACCAAACAAACAAAACCACGATAATCCAAGACAAAAACCAAACAAAACCATGATAATCCAAGACAAAAACCAAACAAAACCTCGATAATCCAAGACAAAAACCAAACAAACAAAACCACGATAATCCATGACAAAAACCAAACAAAACCTCGATAATCCAAGACAAAAACCAAACAAAACCACAATAATCCAAGACAAAAAGCAAACAAACAAAACCACGATAATCCAAGACAAAAACCAAACAAAACCTCGATAATACAAGACAAAAACCTAACAAAACCTCGATAATACAAGACAAAAACCAAACAAAACCAGGATAATGCAAGAAAAAAACAAAAAACCCCCATAATCCAAGACAAAAACCAAACAAAACCACGATAATCCAAGACAAAAACCAAACAAACAAAACCACGATAATCCAAGACAAAAACCAAACAAAACCATGATAATCCAAGACAAAAACCAAACAAACAAAACCACGATAATCCAAGACAAAAACCAAACAAAACCTCGATAATACAAGACAAAAACCAAACA
This sequence comes from Xyrauchen texanus, assembly GCF_025860055.1. NCBI lineage: Eukaryota > Metazoa > Chordata > Actinopteri > Cypriniformes > Catostomidae > Xyrauchen > Xyrauchen texanus. The sequence continues at coordinate 26,786,765 of NC_068321.1, read as the reverse complement.
AAACCTCGATAATACAAGACAAAAAACAAACAAAACCACAATAATCCAAGACAAAAACCAAACAAACAAAACCACGATAATCCAAGACAAAAACCAAACAAAACCTCGATAATACAAGACAAAAACCTAACAAAACCTCAATAATACAAGACAAAAACCAAACAAAACCAGGATAATGCAAGAAAAAACAAAAAACCCCCGATAATCCAAGACAAAAACCAAACAAAACCACGATAATCCAAGACAAAAACCAAACAAACAAAACCACGATAATCCAAGACAAAAACCAAACAAAACCATGATAATCCAAGACAAAAACCAAACAAAACCTCGATAATCCAAGACAAAAACCAAACAAACAAAACCACGATAATCCATGACAAAAACCAAACAAAACCTCGATAATCCAAGACAAAAACCAAACAAAACCACAATAATCCAAGACAAAAAGCAAACAAACAAAACCACGATAATCCAAGACAAAAACCAAACAAAACCTCGATAATACAAGACAAAAACCTAACAAAACCTCGATAATACAAGACAAAAACCAAACAAAACCAGGATAATGCAAGAAAAAAACAAAAAACCCCCCCATAATCCAAGACAAAAACCAAACAAAACCACGATAATCCAAGACAAAAACCAAACAAACAAAACCACGATAATCCAAGACAAAAACCAAACAAAACCATGATAATCCAAGACAAAAACCAAACAAACAAAACCACGATAATCCAAGACAAAAACCAAACAAAACCTCGATAATACAAGACAAAAACCAAGCAAAACCACAATAATACAAGACAAAAACCAAACAAAACCACGATAATCCAAGACAAAAACCAAACAAACAAAAAACCACGATAATCCAAGACAAAAACCAAACAAAAACCAAACAAAACCACGATAATCCAAGACAAAAACCAAACAAACAAAACCACGATAATCCAAGACAAAAACCAAACAAAACCACGATAATCCAACACAAATACAAAACAAAACAAAACCATGAGAATCCAAGACAAAAACCAAACAAAACAAAACCACGATAATCCAAGACAAAAACCAAACAAACAAAACCACGATAATCCAAGACAAAAATCAAACAAAACCACGATAATCCAACACAAATACAAAACCACGATAAAACAAGACAAAAACCAAACAAAACAAACCACGATAATCCAAGACAAAAACCAAACAAAACCACGATAATCCAAGACAAAAACCAAACAAAACCTCGATAATCCAAGACAAAAACCAAACAAAACCACGCTAATCCAAGACAAAAACCAAACAAACAAAACCACGCTAATCCAAGACAAAAACCAAACAAACAAAACCACGCTAATCCAAGACAAAAACCAAACAAACAAAACCACGCTAATCCAAGACAAAAACCAAACAAAACCACGCTAATCCAAGACAAAAACCAAACAAACAAAACCACGCTAATCCAAGACAAAAACCAAACAAACAAAACCACGCTAATCCAAGACAAAAACCAAACAAACAAAACCACGATAATCCAAGACAAAAACCAAACAAACCCTCGATAATACAAGACAAAAACCAAACAATACCATGATAATCCAAGACAAAAACCAAACAAACAAAACCACGCTAATCCAAGACAAAAACCAAACAAACAAAACCACGCTAATCCAAGACAAAAACCAAACAAACAAAACCACGATAATACAAGACAAAAACCAAACAAAACCACGATAATTCAAGACAAAAACCAAACAAACAAAACCACGATAATCCAAGACAAAAACCAAACAAACAAAACCACGATAATCCAAGACAAAAACCAAACAAAACCACGATAATACAAGACAAAAACCAAACAAAACCTCGATAATACAAGACAAAAACCAAACAAAACCACGATAATCCAAGACAAAAACCAAACAAACAAAACCACGATAATACAAGACAAAAACCAAACAAAACCACGATAATGCAAGACAAAAAACAAACAAAACCTCGATAATACAAGACAAAAATTAAAACCAGAAATTAAAGATTCAAGTAAACGAATCTGTCAAGAGATTGAAGGACTGTGGGTGTCGCAGTACAGCAGTATTGAACAGACTGTATGTTGATCATTAGTGCAGTAATCGTTCAGGGTTTAACACTCACTGCAGCTGAGCTCTGACAGAGGGACAGTCGGGATGCTGTCCAGTAATTTGGTGCCCACCAGGTTTGGATCACCACACAGTTTGGCGAGCTGAAGGAACGTCTCTCTCCCATCTGCTGGACAGTACATCAACCGCTCTCCTAAACACATTTACAAACACATATAGAAAGTCCTCTGTGTCTAATCGTTTGAATATATAGTAATCAAAGCGCACAACAATACAATTATTACAATGCATTTAATTTTCACCTGTGTCTCCGTCCTGAGACGATGCGAGCAGACCCTCGACTACAGCACAGGAAATGAGGCGGGCGACGGCGTCGGGCTGCAGGCCCTGAACGCTAATGAACGCTTGTGCTTTCTTAATGCGATCCGACTGCTGCGAGAGGAGAACTTTACGGAGAACCGCCTCAGCCTCTTCAGACGAGATCTCTGCATACGTGCACTGCAGCTCCTGAGACACAGAGAGAGAGCGCCACCTACTGAATACTCAAAGAAAAGCAACTCTGAATACATTTTCCACAGGTAACCGTGGTAGATACGGTCTCGTACCTTTGACAGCTCATAAAGGCTGAGCACTTGTTTACAGTAACTCTTGCCGCTGCAGCATTGATCCACGAGTTGTTTGAGTTGGTTCAGAACCTGATCATCAGGTGATGGGACGACCACAAACGACGACAGACTGCCCATGCTTGGAGCTACAGACAGACGACATTTCAAAATGGCGAGAAAGTGAACATCAATTTAACGAACTTTCTCTCGGATAGCAAAGTAGTGGTAAAATTGTGCATTATGCTCTCAGCTATAATTATCTGTAATGAAAATTATAATGAATAAAAAGACATTAGATTACCCAAAAATGTAAATTCTGTCATAATGTACACACCCTAATTTAGCGCTAAACTATTTTACTACATTTCAGGTTATCACTCAACAACAGTGTGACGCAAGTTACTCCAAAAAAGTAATCCACTACTGAATAATAATTACATTTCCAAAAATTGTAATCAGATTACTTTACCCTTAAGTTACTCTCTAGTGGTGCGTTCACATACAACACAAATTGAGCGTTTAGCGTGGCGTGATTACATACACAGTCAATGCAAAGACGCTAATAGACGCTAATTGTGGCAGGAGGCGCAAATGAAGCGAATGGCGCGAAGTGAAAATGTGAAAACGCTTCATTCGCGTGTTCGCGCAAGTTGAAATTCCACAACAGATACAGATCAGCAATCGTTGTGATATCGGCCATGGTTCGGAAAGATAAGATAAGAAGCCCCTCCTCCTGTCCTTTTCCGGAAGAGAAGGGGAATACTCGCGTGTTCGCGTTACTCACGCAAACTTGAGTTTATACAAAAATTTAATCCAGCGGTCAAACTTGCGAGGCAAATTTTTTTCCGCGTTGTATGTGAACGCACCTCACATATGACACATAACATTTTTTGTTTTCCTCTCAATGCGTTTAAAACAAAGTATATTTGTTCCCGTTCATTTGATGCACGCAAGTAAATTTATAGACATTCATATTAACAAAATTAATGTTTAAAATGTGTTACTGTACATCAGGGGTGCCCAATACGTCGATCGCGATCTACCAGTCGATCGCAGAGGCAATGCTGGTAGATCGCACAAAATGTAAATGTACTTACGTTAAATTTGAATAAAAATAAAACGTCTTTCCTTCTTTTAGTTTCTGTCTGACTTGCACTTGACGAGTAAATATTGACCAGGCGAGGTTGTGTTTATTCAGTTGCCATGACAACACGAAACTGCGACGCTACTGCCGGATTAGGCAAAACTGAATGGAATCAGACAGTAGCTAATCCAGGCAGTAGTGTCGCAGTTTCGCGCGCTGTTCTCAGAAGTCCTTGGAAGGCGCGTATGCGCAAACCTAGTTGTCATGGCAACTGAATAAACAAAACCTCGCCTGGTCAATATTTACTCGTCATCAGAATAAGGTAAATGCCCTGGCTATTGTTTATATTGTGCTGTTGGTGTTTTGGGTTTAGTGTTAAAACTGAATGATATCAACATTGAAAATTATTATATATTTTTTTATTAATTAGAAGATGAATTCCATGTAGGGATACATGCAGTAGTCCCAACAAGCATTTTCTTATTTTAAAGTTTTTTTAGTTGGTAGATCTTATTGAGTTGGTCATTTAAAAGTAGATCATCACACAAAAAAGTGTGGGCACCCCTGATGTATATAAATAATATTTTTACGAAATATGTGTAACCCAATTAATGTATTTAAATAATGAACTCAATTGAAAGTCAGTTACTGTAATCTGATTACAAGATTTAAAAGTATATAGTGGATTACGCTACTTTCTAAAAGTAATTAGATTACAGTAACTAATTACTTTGTAATCAGATTACACCCAACAATGCTAAACAAACCTATCATAAACCCGCAGAAGACTTGGAATATGACGCATTAGTCTCCGTTTGTGTTCTGCATAGCTCTGGCATGACATGAGGGTTATTAAATGATGACATAATTTTCATTTTAGGGTGAACTATCCCTTTCAGAATACCTTTATACTGTATTTAAAGCCGAAAATGCTCCTAAAAAAAAAAAAAGTAATTTTTAATAGTTTGGCCAAATATTCATAGAAGAAGATAAACGTTGCTCACATGATGTCAAACTATGTCTTGTTTCTCCATCGGGACTGCGAAGTTCTTGCGGTCCCGGCTGGAGCTCTCCGCAGGCTAATCCGCGACACTTCAACACCAGCCAAACGTCCCTGTGAAAAAAGCCAAAATACCGACACACGCGACTCGCTTCGTTCGCGCTACCCTCGTTCAGCAGCTGACCAATCAGAGCGGCCAGCGCTTTCCGATCATCTTTTGACAGCTGACAGACGTCATCGGTCGCGGGAAGCCCCTCCAGCCTCAAATGCGCCGTGTCGTTCAGGGCGTTCATTTTAGAAAACGAAAACTCTTTCAGGTGGTTTTCAAAGGAGTTCTCGGAGAGCGCGGACGGCGCAAACAAACTCTCCTGTTCGAGTGCGTTATGAAGCACCAGCCAGCGGATACGACACTCCCACTGGCGTTTCTCCAAATCAGCGAGCCGCTGGACGGGGAGAGGCGGGTCACACCGCGAGAGCCAATGACCCGCTAAGCCCAGCAGGAGGCAGCGTTCCTGAAGCTGAATCAGCTCTGAATCCGTTAGTAGCGGCTCCTAACAAGGAAAATGGGATTCCAATAAAAAGTTACATACCAAAATAAGACAGAATATAGTTCTTCAGCTTTACCTCCGCCTGTGACAGGAAGAACTGACAGGCCGCCTCCGATTCTATGCCATCCATCTTGAGTTGCTCGTGGCATCGTCTCCAGAACGCCAGTCGCGTTTCCTGTCTCTCCCACTGACGTTTGGCTTTAAGAGCACTCAGATCTCGCCGTAGCTTTGAGACACACGCAAATAATCGTAAAGATCCTCAAAATCATTGTAGCTTTAAGATTTTAAATGTGAATGACCTTTGTTGTGTTTGGCTAACCTCTGTGTACCAGTGTATTTCTCGCTGTCATTAGGGCAGGTAAAGTTACCCAGCTAAATTAAAACATTAAACGTTGGTTCTCTCACCTCATTTATGATCAGGCAGTCGATGGGCAGATCCGCTAATTCTGCAACTTTCCGGGCCTGTGAGAAGAGACCAGAATCCTGCAGCTGTTCCTGTATCTTCCTGCACTCATTCTGCAGGACAGCTGTGGAATAATCCTCCAATAGACACGCAGACAGAGACACGGGCGTCTCCGACAACACCTGACTCAACTGACTGAGCTTCTTAAAGTCTGGACCTAGCGAGAGACAACAGAAGATTTTATTACAGATAGTCCATGTGTGTTTACTTTGAAGTCATCTATATGCTAGTCCTAGACATTGACAAAATAAACATTTGAAGTGGTACATTTGCTACACGTTCCTCACCATTAGATTTGAGCAGTCGCTCGATGTCAACAAGTAATTGCAGAAGTCGTCGCAGCTCGTACTGAGTTCTGCTCTGTTTCAGGAGAGTCAGTAACAGAACTGATGCCTGAGATTCGACCCACTGAACCGGCAGAACATCTGAACTCGACACAGCACTGCTGCTTCTCAACTACAGACACACACAGAGAATTACAAGAGTTAATAAATAAAGTAAAAAACAAAATTAAAGAAGACAGTTTGAAAGGAAGAAAGAAAGAAAGGAAGGAAGGAAAAAGCAAGGAAGGAGGTTTGATAAAAGAGAGGAAAGAGGGAAGAAAGGAAAGAAGAATGGCAGGAAGGAAAGGAATTTTAAAAGAAAGGATGAAAAGCAGGAAGGAAGGAAGGAAGTTTGAAAGAAAGGACGGCAGGAAGAAGGAACGAAAAGCAGGAAGGCAGGAAGGAGGAAAGAATGAAAAGCAGGAAGGAAAGAAGGAATTTTGAAAAAAAAAGACAACAGGAAGTAAGGACAAAAAGCAGGAAGGAAGTAGAAAGGCAGAAAGGAAGGAGGAAAGAATGAAAAGCAGGAAGGAAGGAAGTTTGAAAGAAAGGACAGCAGGAAGTAAGGATGAAAAGCAGGAAGGAAGTAAAAAGGCAGAAAGGAAGCAAGGTCAAAAGAACGGACTGCAGGAAGGAAGGAAGAAAAGCATGAAAAGCAGGAAGGAAAGAAGGAAGTTTGAAAAAAAAAACCACAGGAAGGACAAAAAGCAGGAAGGAAGTAGAAAGGCAGGAAGGAAAGAGGAAAGAATGAAAAGCAGGAAGGAAGGAAGTTTGAAAGAAAGGACAGCAGGAAGTAAGGATGAAAAGCAGGAAGGAAGTAGAAAGGCAGAAAGGAAGCAAGGTCAAAAGAAAGGACTGCAGGAAGGAAGGAAGAAAAGCATGAAAAGCAGGAAGGAAAGAAGGAAGTTTGAAAAAAAAACACAGGAAGGACAAAAAGCAGGAAGGAAGTGGAAGGCAGGAAGGAAAGAGGAAAGAATGAAAAGCAGGAAGGAAGGAAGTTTGAAAGAAAGGACAGCAGGAAGTAAGGACGAAAAGTAGGAAGGAAGTAGAAAGGCAGAAAGGAAGGAGGAAAGAATGAAAAGCAGGAAGGAAAGAAGGAAGTTTGAAAAAAAAGACAACAGGAAGTAAGGACGAAAAGCAGGAAGGAAGTAGAAAGGCAGAAAGGAAGGAGGAAAGAATGAAAAGCAGGAAGGAAAGAAGGAAGTTTGAAAAAAAAAAGACAACAGGAAGTAAGGACGAAAAGCAGGAAGGAAGTAGAAAAGCAGAAAGGAAGGAGGAAAGAATGAAAAGCAGGAAGGAAGTAGAAAGGCAGGAAGGAAGCAAGGAAGGAAGGAAGGAAGGAAGTTTAAAAAAAAAGACGACAGGAAGGACAAAAAGCAGGAAGGAAGTAGAAAGGCAGGAAGGAAAGAATGAAAAGCATGAAGGAAGTTTGAAAGAAAGGATGGCAGGAAGGAAGGATGAAAAGCAGGAAGGAAGTAGAAAGGCAGGAAGGAAGGAGGAAACAATGAAAGGCAGGAAGGAAGGAGGAAACAATGAAAGGCAGGAAGGAAGGAGGAAACAATGAAAGGCAGGAAGGAAGTTTGAAAGAAAGAAAGAAAAGCAGGAAGAAAGAAACGAGTGAACTAATGAAGAGGATCATTAAATGGATGTCATGAAAGAACAATAGAGAAACATAAAGAAAGAAAAAGTGAAAATATGAATAAAAGAACAAACAAACAAATAAACAAATAAACAAACACATGAATGAGTTTTTCCTTTTTGTGATTTGTGTTACATGTCATCAATAATAAGCGTCTCACATTGAGAAGACATTTCTGGAACTCCAGGAGTTTGTCTTTGGCTTTCTGGTAATCTTTGTAATCAAAACACAGTTCATACATGTTTAACATGTAAATCAGCGGAGACTCCTGCCACGAGAAGAGAGAAAACAGAGATTATGAGTCCATTTCCACTAAAACAATACAATAAATATTAAAGGCCAGAAACATGTTAATGAGCACATGATGTCACTCGTCAATCAGAGCACATCTTACTCTCTGAAACAGCTGAAAGCCACGAATCAGAGGCCTGAACTTGCTCTTGCGGAGGAGGGTCTTCCATAAGATTGACAGGTCATGGAGGTTCCACACGTGATGGCCTGGGCTCTCATTGATGTGGGCGGTGGCTTCCTGAGTGATGTCATCATCTACAGATGTCAATATCCACACACAGAGGCACTGAAGCAGCTCGGCACCCTGTCAATCAAATTACACCCGTAGAAAAAATAAAAATAGCCCAAACCATTATGTTCGAGTCAATTAGCCTCTTAGATCTACAAACCTGGTGACATGCGGCCAGCACTGATAGAGGAGGACTGTGCTGACGGACGGCTTCAGACAGCAGGTATCTCCAGGGACTGGGTTTCTCTTGGCTCTGCAGCAGCACCTGGAACAGTTCTCTGGGGGGATTGGAGCTCTCGTCTCTGGGGAAAGAGCTGACGGTGTTCCCCTGAACCTCCAGAGTCTTATGAAGATCTTGGAACGCCAATGAAATGTGGGACTGAAGAGCTGGATTGAAACCGTCAGCCAGACAGCTCACCTGGACAACCCAGCAGAACAGATTTATTATGCGATCCTAAACGAGCATTCAGAAGACAGTATTCATGTTGATCTGTAAGCAGATGCACCTGTTCGAGAGGGTAATTGTGCAGCTGTACAAACAGCAGGAAGTTGAGCCACTTTCCGTCATGTGCACAGTCCCGAGGGTAGGCGGGGCTTAGAGGAAGTGCGTGGAAGTGACAAAACTGGACAGGAAGTGCCCACTCCTGCGCCGCATCGTACGACGACCTGATGAATACAGAGAGGAGGAGAAATGGCATTTTCAGATCTAAAAGACAATATTAGCCGCTCTAAAAGGACTCGAATTTTAAAACAGCTAGATGGTCTCAAGACATGTTTTTAAAGCAGTTTTTAACTTGACATGTCGTCATAAAACTCCTAAAAACAAAAGCTATATTTTAGGCTCCTATGGTCACATATAGACATCCTTTTTTGCTCAGAAACTCAATTTTCTTTAGGGATGTTGATAAACAATCATACACTATAACGACAAACTTTCTCACTATATTATATCGATACCTTTTTTTAACATTTTTATTGATTTAATATATAATGTTAAATGCAACCTTATAGTTATAATGTAAAATCAGACTTGTGATTGGTCTTTCATTTGTATCTTTATTTACTTGAATATAATAATATTTTTTATTATTAAATAATAATTATATTATGTATCAAATTATATATATATAAATAATTATAAAATTACTTTAATAATAATATATTGTTTTATTTATAAAAATTATAATATAATTATGTATTCAATTATAAACATTATTATAAAATTATTTTATATTTTTTACTTTAATATATTAATAAACAGTAATATTATATATGTACTATAAAATGCAACTTTATAGTTAGAAATGTTTGAATCAGTATTGTAATGGGTCACAATATATATTTATATTTTTACTTATATACTGAGTGTGTGTGTGTGTGTATATATAGTATTTTATTTTATTCCAACAGTCTTTATATTTAGGAGAGTATAATGTAAATTATATAATATAATTGTACTATATTACATTCTATATATAATACAAAAATGTTACCTTATAGTAAACATTTTTTAAATCAGAAATGAGATCAGTTTTTCAAACATTTATATTTTTATTTACTTATTTATTAACATTTACTAATTTTTGTTTACTTTAATATAATAAATATATTTTTTATAAAAAAATAATAAAATTATGTAAATATATTTTATATAAAAAATATAATAAAATTATGTATCAAAATATTTATAAAAAATATTCTACATTTATTTTATATTATTAAATATTTTTTACTTTAATATAATAATTTTTGTTTACTTTAAAATAATAATAATATATTCTTTAAAATAAAAAATTCTCAAAATGATGAATCAAAATATTTATAAAATTATAAAAAATATTCTAAATGTATTTTATATTATTACATATTTTATACTTTAATATAATAATTTTTGTTTACTTTCAAATAATAATATATTCTCCAAAATATTGATAACATTTTAAAATTTATTCTAAAATAAATTTTATATAATCATATATTTTTTTACTTTAATATAATAATATATATGTAATATCAAAATGCAACCTTACATTTAAAATTTTTAAATCAGTATTGTGATTGGCCTTTCATATAATCTATATTGTTTTATTTACTCATTTATACATATATGGCATATTCATCATGTTGTGGTAGTATACAGTATAATATATTATAATATAATACACTTAAATTACATATAATACGTTATAGTTAAATTAAAATCAGAATTGTGATAAGTGCTTATATTTGTTTTACAACGAGCTGATGAACCCATTAAAACTATAATGAAAAAAAATAGATATATAATTTTCAGACTGTTGTATCAATCAGTATTTTTGTCCCAATTTGGAACGCCCAATTCCAAATGCACACGAGTCCTCGTGGTGGCGTAGTGACTCGCCTCAATCCGGGTGGCGGAGGACGAATCTCAGTTGCCTCCACGTCTGAGCCCGTCAATCCGCGCAGCTCATCACATGACTTGTTGAGTGCGTTACCGTAGAAAACCGCTATTCTCCACGGCATCCACACACAACTCACCACACGCCCCACCGAGAGCGAGAACCACATTATAGCGACCACGAGGAGGTTACCCCATGTGCCTCTACCCTCCCTAGCAACCAGGCCAATCTGGTTGCTAAGGAGACCTGACTGGAGTCACTCAAACTCACGACTCCAGGTGTGATAGTCAGCGTCAATACTCGATGACATACCCAGACACACACTTGAAGCATTTTGTTAAAATGCAAAAATGTGTAAAACAAAAACTAGTGAGTGTGTGAAAAGTGTGTTTAATAGTTTATTTACCAATTGCAAGTTCAAAGGGCCAAAAGTGCCCATAGTTGATTAAATGGTGCAATATATTGATGCAAACCCAACAAATACTGACCGACTGACGCCTTTCTTTTCCAAACCGTCTCTGACTGCTGCTTCAAGATGAACCAACAACTCCTGAGCGGTGTGAACCTCGGATGAAACCAACTTACTGGCCTTCTCCACTGGAAGAGAGAAAGACATCAATGCAGACATTTGCTCAGGGTAAAACGATCCACATGGGAACCAACATTGTTTTGTCTTACCTAGCGTCTGTTTGAGTGATGTCACGTCTCCGTCCTCGCAGTTCTGACTCCACAGTTTGAGTACGAGGTTCAGTGATCTCACATCCACCCTCAGTTTGAGGCTACACACACCCAACAGCTCACAGAAACACACACACGCTGACGACACACACGCAGAGCTGAAGTTCAACAGGCCTAACGAGTACGCTTGATCCGCCGCCAGAGTCAACCTGACGAAGACAAACAGAGTCGAGACCTCTTAGAGACATTAGAGGTCTGATTGTGACTTGTATGACATTTACAGCGTTTGTATTCAAATCTCTTTCTCCGGTAACTCAGATAACCCGCTCTGTAAAACTGTGCTGAGAGGTTGGCGCTGTTTTGGCGGCACGAGCGGGACCTACACAATATTCGGCAGGTGGTTTTAATGTTATGGCTGATCAGGAGGTCTGGGTATCTCTGTGGTAAAGATGCTGGCTACCACACGTGGAGTTCGCTAGTTCGACTCCAGGACGTGCTGAGTGACTCCAGCCAGGTCTCCTTAGCAACCAAATTGGCCCGGTTGCTAGGGAGGGTAGAGTCACATGGGGTAACCTCCTCGTGGTCACTATAATGTGGTTCTCGCTCTCGGTGGGGCATGTGGTGAGTTGTGCGGGGATGCCGCGGAGAATAGCGTGAAGCCTCCACACGCGCTACGTCTCCACGGTAACTCGCTCGACAAGTCACGTGATAAGATGCGCGGATTGACGGCGCATTTGGAATTGGGCGTTACAAATTGGGGAGGAAATAAAAATAAATATGTTGTGTTATACAGTATGTGTATATATATATAACTATATTAGTGCTTCTGAAGTTAATTACCTATATAATGCGTTAACACAAACTTTGTTGAACGCCACAAATTGTTTTAACGCCGTTAATGCGTAATATGACCCTTTGAATAAACTGTAGCTCTTGATTGAAGCGAGTCAATTCTCAGAAACGCTAATGCTAATGCTAATGTCACATGCATTGCCGTCGAGGAAACAGATGTTGGGAGACATTATGCTAATACTTGCAGAATGAACACGCCCGCAAAGCACAGATAGCGCTCGGTAGTCTTACAATCCATCCGTCCATCCATCTTCAACCGCTTATCCAAAGTCGGGTCGCGGGGGCAGCTGCTCCAGCAGGGGGCGTCAAACTTCCCTATCCCGAGCCACATTAACCAGCTCTGACTGGGGGACCCCGAGGCGTTCCCAGGCCAGTGTGGAGATGTAATCTCTCCACCTAATCCTGGGTCTTCCCCGAGGCCTCCTCCCAGCTGGACGTGCCTGAAACACCTCCCTAGGGAGGCGGCCAGGGGGCATCCTTACCAGATGCCCAAACCACCTCAACTGACTCCTTTCGACGCAAAGGAGCAGCGGCTCTACTCCGAGCTCCTCACGGATGACTGAGCTCCTCACCCTATCTCTAAGGGAGAAGCCCGCCACCCTTCTGAGGAAGCCCTTATAGTCTTATAATACAATATAATATTGTAACTTTATTTATTGCATGTTACTATCAATATTGGTATATTTGGCGTAGAATACAGAAGTAAATCTAATGAAATGCAAATCTAGTTTAAAAATGCGAACGAACATTTTGCAAATACTAGATTTTCATGACGAATGTGTAATTATCAAGTCAGTCTGGAAACGTCTTTATATCGGTTGTTTGTTGCTGTATTGAGTGTTGAACTCACTGTAGCTTCACATCACTGCAGTTGACGAGATGTTGCACGATAAAAACACCGTAGGCGAACGACGGCCTGCCGTGACGCAGATAATACAGGAAGTCCAGGTTCTCGATTAGAGCATATTTACTGACGAGATGAGAGCTGGAGAAATGGGGCGGCTCGCTCGACGATTCTGCAACATAAGAGACAAGCGACAAATTAGTGCATAGTTGAGTGTAATCAGACAATGACATCTGGTGATGCACGAGCATATTGCGCCAGCCCAAAAAACCCATATGTGGTGTCGTACAACTTTCGTAACGTGTCAAAGCTTACCGGTGCAGCCCACGGCATTGGCCGACTGCCACCCGAAGAGCTTGGAGGAATCCAACGGATGCAAAGACTACACAAAGAGACACAAACACACACTCATTGTGTACATTATCCATCTAAATGGTATTGAATGCAAGCGGTGTTTAAAGTCAATGCAAGTGTTTGCCAGAACAAAGACATTTCATATTGTAATAATACCTGCATGAGGTGGTACAGTGATATATCACAGACGCTGGCCCCACGGGGGCCACTCGGAGGGAACAGGGCCATTTTAAGTTTAGGATACGCGCTCAGGGCCATTCTCAAAAGCTGAGGGTCGACACTACTCAAAGGGTCATGACCTCTCTCTCCCTCTCGCATTGCCTGCAAACAGAAACATGTTCACATAATAATGTTCTTTCTTAAATAGAATTGCAATCGGTTTGAGGATTGTCCCAACATAACCGCATTTGCTTAACCAGTGTTTTGGGGCGGGGCTATGAGTTTGTTCAACCAATGGAAGAAAGGGGGAGTGTCATTATATCTGCAATTCTGTTTGCCGATGCTAATTGTACAAAAATGACACACTTTAAAACTTTGTAAATCAACATTCAGTTCCATAATTACTTCAATAACGTGAAAAATGTTGTGTTGATACCACAAAGCGATCACAAGTTACAACACTACAAATATAATGTATCATAGTGTCCAAAAACATCTCCAAACAAATAAAAGATAATAATTGTACATAAGAACTAATTACACATGCAAACACAACAATGACTAAAGGTTTGCATAGCATGCAGACATGATTTTAGTCATGAGATTTCACACAATGAGTTTCATTCTGTGTCATTTGAGTCATCATTGAGTCTGTGTCGTGTATTTGGCGCCATCTCCTGGTGGCCATATGTAACTTTGTGCTTCATGTGGATTATCTAATGATCTATACATCTAATTATCTTGTGTGTGGACTCCATTGAAAGATAATCACAGACTCTAAATAATGATATGTGATATTTTATGTTACTTTTATTTTTCTTTTATTTGAAGTGATAATGCTGCATATAAGCAACACTAGCATCATTCTCAAAGATATATTTAGCTATTACTCGCTATATTTGTATCTGTGAGTAAAACAAATTGTCTGGCTGTATTTTACTCTTTGAGATCTTTCCAACAACATATGAGACATGGATATTTGATCAGTTTGATGTTTTTACTGATTGCAATAATATATACAGTGCAAAATAAATTATAAAAATGGAACATTTCTGATTTGTCTACCAATTTTAAAGCATTTGTTCAGTTTTAGTCATAATGCCCGCTTCTAAGCTTTCAAACGAAACCCATTTTGCACTGGTCAATTCTTTAGTTTCTAAAATATAGACGTTGGGGAATAAAATATATTCTTTAGAATAAGAGTGCAAAAGTGCCCACCCACTTTTTGGCCATGTTGGTTCTGGAAGTATTTTTCCCATTGGGATTTCATAAAATCCTCCATAAAAGAGTTGTAAGCCATGAAACAAACCAACCAGCTCAGAGGTGAATCACAACATCACAAACTTTGACTAGAAGCAAAAACGTATCCAAGACCGTGTACTTAACGTCTTAAATGAGGGAATGAACTACAATCCCATGAGGCATTGCGGATGACGTAATCAAATTAAAAACTATGGACAAATATAAAACTATTGATTTAAAGTTGATGATATCATTATAGGTGTAGAACAATTAATATAAATAGCTAAATATTAAGATATAAACAAATACATAAGTAGTTTCGCAGTGTATAATTGGAGTGGGCGGTCGCTGCAGAGCTCTTTTGCCGCACTTTGCTTATAGCGATTCTCTGACTGGTGGATCTCTCTTTAGGATTATGGGTAATGTAGTTCTTCTGCTAATATATACAATATTTAAAAAATGACGTTGAAATAATGCGGACTGACTGCTTTAACAGAAGCATATACCATCGGTTAACAACCTCGGAGTTCATGGTTAGTCTGTCTTTAGAGGTTTATAAGTTATTATCTTTATTTGCAATCAGTTTGAACAGCCCGACCGGACCCGACATAACAACATTGAATCAAGCAATGGCATTAGTTTGGGCAAGACTAAAAAAATAAGCAACGATGTTATTAGTTAACATTATTTTCCCCACCCACATGGCCTTGATTACATCAGCAGAAAATAAAAGATATTTCAAAGGTTTATTATTATTATTAGTAGTAGTAGTAGTTTCTGACCTGATCGATGCCGCCCGGTCTAAACATGATTGTAGACAGGGCGAGCAGACTGTGACCCTCCAGTAACATGCCGCTAATGCTCGCCTGACTTCCGGGCAACAGAACCTGCGCTCCAGTCAAACTCGCCTGGAAAACCCACTCTGGGTCTGAAAGAGAAGCGTTATCACAAATCCACTTAAGACACTCGGTTTATCGAAATTGTTTTTGAATTACAAGTCATTTCAACTGTGAAACACAATTCAGAAATTGACAGATCATGAATTTACTGGGGGGCGTTCACACAGGACACATTCATGTAAGATGTACGAATTTGACCGTTGCATCACATCTCGCTGTTTTATTATTATGCTGATACGACAAAGCAATCAAAAGTTACAACATTACAAATATAATTGATCATAGTGTCCAAAAACATCTCCAAACAAATAAAAGACAATAATTGTACATAAGAACTAATTACACATGCAAACACAACAATGACTAAAGGTTTGCATAGCATGCAGACATGATTTTAGTCATGAGATTTCACAGAATGAGTTTCATTCTGTGTCATTTGAGTCATCATTGAGTCTGTGTCGTGTATTTGGCGCCATCTCCTGGTGGCCATATGTAACATTGTGCTTCATGTGGATTATCTAATGATCTATACATCTGATTATCTTGTGTGTGGACTCATTTGAAAGATAATCACCATTTCTAAGTAACGGCGTGTGACACTTTATGTTCCGTAAATTTTCCGTGAAGTTACAAATGAAAACGCGGCATATAAGCAACATCAACATAATAGTCAAAGACATATAATTAGCTGTTACTCGTTATATTTGTATCTGTGAGTAAAACAAATAGTCAGGTTGTATTTTACTCTTTGTGAGCTTTCCAACAACATATGACACATATGATGCTTTTACTGATTATAATAATACGTGCAGTGCAATTTTTTTAAATAAATGATTAAAACGGACATTTCAGATTTTTCTGCAAATTTCAAAGCACTTGTTCAGTTTTGGTCATATTGTCTACATGCATTGGAAAGTAGAGCTTCTAAACTTTCAAATGATACCAATTTTGTGTTGGTTAAGACTGTAGTTATTAATATTTTGACGATTATATTGTCATGATGTCGTTGTACTTATATACATCCAAGTCTGACCAAAACATATGGTCAAATTGAGAAGACCAAACAGCTATTAAAAGCAACTTTTATGACTTCAGGGAGCTATATTTACAAAAACACTCCACCTTTGAGGTCTCTAGTGATTCTCTGTAATTTCAGCATCATTTCAAACCAGGGAAAACTCTCGAACAGGTTCTTGTCAGTCAGAACGGCACAATTCCCTGGAGTTAGCCTGTTTGATAGATGCATGAAACAAAAAAATACAGCAGAAATCCAATTTAATTATTTGTCTTAATCTAACGAGTTTAGAGTAAACTTCAGTCACATGACTCACCTGTAGTGCTCCAGGTATGTATAGAGCAGGTACCGCATGTTGTTCTCCAGACAGTGTAGAATGAATCGATGGTGGAACTCTTGCCCCTGTGAAGAAGGGAATTGTGGGACGGGGGGTTCGCTTCCACCCTGCATCACTCCTCCAGCTTGGCCCAGTCGCCATAGCAACTGCTCAAAATCATCCAACTCTGATTGGACAAACAACCCCTGGCTAAACACAAACAGGAATGGATTCATTGTTGCGAAAAGACAGGGCTAATATAAGTTTGTTTTGATGATGTCATTTTTGTATGAGGCATTTCAAAACAGTAAAATTGTTCCCACCGAGCGAGCAGGTCCAGGATTTGATTGCGCAGATATTCTCCGCAGTGGGTGTTGTGGTTGATGATGTTTGGCGTCAGCGCAGGCCAGTGGTGGGCAGCACTGGTCTGTCCGTCTGCTGTTGTCGTACAGCAAACCCATGCCGTCGCTCGCGCAGAATCATGAAGGGAGGTGAGATACGACCACAACATGACAGGATCACATGATCCCAGAGCTACAACACAACCAGAATAAAACATCATATAAAGCAACATAACAAAAGAAAACTTGTGTCTTGAAACTGGATTAATCTCACAGCATCTAGGTTAATTCATTTATGATAGAAATAAAAATATGTTGCATTCCAATTTAGGACCATAATAATATTGTGAGTCATGAAAATTAATTCAAATTGTTTTTATTAAAATGAGCATAACCCCATACATGCTCTGACCTTCACTTCACACAAACATTAACACCTCCTGCAACCCCGTCTCGTGAACAGTTAAAACTGCCCCATTGAGCAATTATTTCTAATGAACAGATGCAGCCATTTTTATTTCACGTCAGTCAAATTCGATCTTTCATAAAAAATTTTGACGTTATCGTTTTTCGTTTATGGTAACTTAGAAGTAGTCTGTATGTTAAGCAGATTGAGTGGAATTAATTGCTTAAATTTGAGTAGAAGAAGAGACATTTTATTACATTTCTCCCTTGTAAACACTTAATAAAAGTGATTCGATTAGTTCAACTCACGGGAGTCCTGCAGTCTGGACAGTAGAATAGAGTTCTGCGTGTCTTTGTCCCAGTTTCTGACCCAGTCCAGACGCACAGACTCCAGTAAAGAGCTGGAGGACGACGGCGCTGACTCCTGCATGATCTTCTCCAGCAGTCTTCTGCTCTGAGGGTCAGACCAGGTCATCTGCACAACCCTGGACACAAGAACCAAGAATTCAAGACCCGTTCCTCCTCTATACATCTTTTCCTGTGCTCTATAATATTGCATAAAAAGTTAGAACCGAATGAGGCGTCTGACATCACCTGTTGGTGTCCAGAGGGTTCGAGCATCGTTTCGCAGGTGTGGCGCACAAGTTCTCGATGGTTTTGATGAACGCCACCTGCTCCAGTTCTTCACCCGAGAGATAATTCTGCTTCTGTAGCTCTTCAACCTGAGAACGACCATCATTAACAACACGTCAAATGTACTTTTCACAACACACGTAGTTACAAAGACGTTTTAACTATAAAGTCTTTAAAGTGACTGTGGTGGTGGGGGCGTGGTCATGTGTCTGTTTGCGGGAGAGAGGGCGTGGCTCAACAAGCGTGATCTCTAACAGCTGTTTCTTGTTACAGTGATAGTGGGGAGAGGCCTCAAAAGCAGCCGAAAATGCCGGACAGCTGAGAGAGAGACGCACGTGGCTGCGTTGTGTGTTTCATGTTTTATGTTGGTTTAAATTTGTTAACTATTAAACTTTATGTTGACGGTTCAGCCGGTTCCCGCCTCCTCCTGGCCCGTCCTTATACGGTTACAGTGGTGCCGAAGCCCGGGAAGGAGGAGGGATGCGCTGTCACAGAGTTCTCGGGATGGGCGAGGAGGCGCGTGTCCTCCAGGTGCCTCCTCGGGATGGGCGAGCAGGCGGCGGGTCCTCCAGGTGCCTCCTCGGGATGGGCGAGGAGGCGGCGGGTCCTCCAGGTGCCTCCTCGGGATGGGCGAGGAGGCGGCGGGTCCTCCAGGTGCCTCCTCGGGATGGGCGAGGAGGCGGCGGGTCCTCCAGGTGCCTCCTCGGGATGGGCGAGGAGGTGCGGGTCCTGTAGGTGCCTCCTCGGGATGGGCGAGGAGGCGGCAGGTCCTCCAGGTGCAGGAGAACTCGCTGCCGTCTGCCAGAGGGCGGAGCAGTTGTATTTAAGTACCAATTCTATTCAGTGTTCGGATTAGAGGTCGACCGATATATCGGTTTTACTGATTAATCTGTCTGCCAAATGCATAAATGCAATAGTTGGCACGTTTCCATAGTCACATTTGTCTTTGCATGCCCTTAGTTAGTTTTAGGAACTATCGGTTATCGGCAAAAGTCAAATCCAGATAGTTACCGATAGTTTCACTTTAGGACTCTACCGCTAGTCCGGCTTGGTTCTACAGTATGATAGTATTTATATAAATAAGACTGTGGCAGGGCGGAGGTCGGGAGAGAGAGATTGTTTATGGACATGTCCGTCATATGTGTGTGTTTGTCTTTTGTTTAACTTGTTAATTAAAACTATTATTTATATTATCAAGCTGGTTCTCGCCGCCTCCTTTCCCTTGAACTACGTTACACTGGTGCCGAAATCCGGGAAGGAGCAGGGATACGCCGTAGTAGAGTTCTCGCCGCTACCGTCTACCCCAATGGAGCAGCCGCATCTGCCGGGGGACGAGGAGCCCAGCCGCCTGAAGCAGACGATGGCCGCCGACCGTGAGGGGAGATGGGGCTCCTAGCCGACCGCCTGGAGCGGTCAGGGCCGCTGCCAGGGGCGGACTCGCCGCTGAAACGCGGCGGAGTTTGAGACCGCCGACCGCGAGCGGGGAGGGGCTCGCTGCCGACTGCCTGGAGCGGGAGAACCGCTGCCAGGGGCGGGGGAGACCCCTTCTGTTCCCCGAGAATGCAGCGGGGCGTTCCATCTGCCAGGGGCTGGAGGACTGCCTCCGATCCGCCCAGAGAGGCGCGGCTGTCATCCGATAGAGGGTGGAGGAGTGGCTGAGGGACAAGCTGCGGCGTATCGGAGAACTGGCGAGTAAGAGTTTTTTCTATCTCTCTCTCTCTCTCACTGCCGCTCTGCGTTGGCCTTTTCCCTCTTTTAAATTTTACAGTGTTGTTTGGGGGGGTTCTACACTGTTACAGGAAGTTCCCCCCCAGTTTAATTATTTAAGTTTCCCTCCCCTTGTCCCCTCCCTCGTCCAGGTAGACGGGGACGACTTGCCGGCAGACGCGCCTTAGGTCACGCCCTCCCCCAGGGAAAGGGGGGGGGGGGTGTACGTCATGCTGGGGGCTCCACAGCCTGAGAGAACGAGAGAGGAATGTGGCAGGGCGGAGGGCGGGGCCGGGTCGTGATCCTACACACCCGGTCCCGTATTAGGCTAATCAAGCCTCCGAGGTCGACTGCAGAGGATCATACGGGAGAGAGAGATCGTTTACGGACATGTCCGTCATGTGTGTGTGTTTGTCTTTTGTTTGTAGCTGTCGTATTTGCTCGCGGTCAGATGAGTACACTCATAAAGGCAACACAGTTGTATGTTTGTGCCCATAATTGTAAGGAAAGACTGCTTCCCATCTATTGTTTTATTCTACTGGACGTACTCACCATGAAGGCTCTTAGATCCCGATCAGAAGTGTAAACACAGATACTGTGAAGCTGCTCTTTCACATTAAACCCCTGAAATGAGACACATTCAGTTCTATTTCCACATAAGATACCATTTAAGTATATTTTACTATTTTGCATCAACCAAACGACCTTAAGTGAATTATTTTCATTGAGAGTTTACAGTGAGCATGTGTGAGTGTACCATGTTTGTGAGCAGTATTTTGGCCCGCTGCAGATCTCTGACAGTGAGACAGTTAAAGGTGTGTCTCAGTCCAGTCTGTCTGATGTCGTCCAGACTGCATTCAACAGAACCGCGTCTGCGCAGGTATGCCTGCGCTTGTGGGATCTGTCTGCTCAATACAGCACTCTGGACAACTTCCTGAAACACAAACACAGAACAAAAGACTACATTGGTCGTGGTTTATGCTTTTGATTCAAAAGAATCGGTTCATCAGAGTCATTCTTTCGGGAATCAGACTACATTGGTCGTGGTTTATGCTTTTGATTCAAAAGAATCGGTTCATCAGAGTCATTCTTTCGGGAATCAGACTACATTGGTCGTGGTTTATGCTTTTGATTCAAAAGAATCGGTTCATCAGAGTCATTCTTTCGGGAATCAGACTACATTGGTCATTGTTTTTGATTCAAAAGAATCGGTTCATCAGAGTCATTCGTTCGGGAATCAGACTACATTGGTCATTGTTTGTGATTCAAAAGAATCGGTTCATCAGAGTCATTCATTCGGGAATCAGAATACATTGGTCGTGGTTTTTGTTTCAAAAGAATCGGTTCATCAGAGTCATTCGTTCGGGAATCAGACTACATTGGTCATTGTTTTTGATTCAAAAGAATCGGTTCATCAGAGTCATTTATTCGTGGTTTATGTTTTTGATTCAAATGAATCGGTTCATAAGAGTCATTCGTTTGTGAATCAGACTACATTGTCGTGGTTTATGTTTTTGATTCAAATGAATCGGTTCATAAGAGTCATTCGTTTGTGAATCAGACTACATTGGTCGTGGTTTATGTTTTTGATTCAAATGAATCGGTTCATAAGAGTCATTCTTTTGAGAATCAGATTACATTGGTCGTGGTTTATGTTTTTGATCCAAAAGAACCGGCACATTAGAATCATTCGTTCGAGAATCAGACTTCACTCTTTTTGATACATAATAACTGGTACAATCAAGTGGACCGAGTCAATCGAGACTGGTGTAAATAGTTTAACACTGACCTCATCAGACAGCGACTGCCACTCTTGTTCTGCGGCTGTGTTTGGCAGGATGACGGGAGATATGAGGTTCTGAATGTCGCCCCCTTCTGGCCAGGGAAACTTCTTCATGAATCCGCGCAGGTCTGAGATATAGTGGTCTAAAATCTGCACACACTCCTGCAGGTGTGCATCCAACTCTGGAAAGAGAGGACAGACATGTTTGTTCAGACGTAACATACACATAGAGAAAGTGTTCGTTAGCGAGGATGTTTTACCGTGTGCTCCGGTGAGCAGGACTCTGGTTTGCATGTTGAGAAAGTTTAGCGCGATACTGAGCAGCTGTTCACAGAACTGTCGACTCTGGGCCTCCGTGTGCGTGTCCCGTATCGCAGAACAAAGCAAATCCAACGCTGGACAGAGAGCTTGAACATCTGAAACACAAACACACGTTTATTTGGCTGTGTACATTTCTATATAAAGCTAATTATAATATGTATTAATGAACACAGACCTTTAAAAAGAGCAAACTCATAAGGGTTTACACTTGTTGTGCTTTTAGTTATTGATTCAAAATAACCGGTTCATAAGAATAATTTGTTCGGGAATCAGACTACACTTGTCGTGATTTTAGTTATTGATTCAAAATAACCGGTTCATAAGAATAATTTGTTCGGGAATCAGACTACACTTGTCGTGCTTTTAGTTATTGATTCAAAATAACCGGTTCATAAGAATAATTTGTTCGGGAATCAGACTACACTTGTCGTGATTTTAGTTATTGATTCAAAATAACCGGTTCATAAGAGTCATTTGTTCAGGAATCAGACTACACTTGTCGTGCTTTTTGTTATTGAATCAAAATAACCGGTTCATAAGAGTCATTTGTTCAGGAATCAGACTACACTTGTCGTGCTTTTTGTTATTGAATCAAAATAACCAGTTCATAAAGAGCCATTTGTTCGGGAATCAGACTACACTTGTCGTGCTTTTAGTTATTGATTCAAAATAACCGGTTCATAAGAGTCATTTGTTCAGGAATCAGACTACACTTGTCGTGCTTTTAGTTATTGATTCAAAATAACCAGTTCATAAAGAGTCATTTGTTCAGGAATCAGACTACACTTGTCGTGATTTTAGTTACTGATTCAAAATAACCGGTTCATAAGAGTCATTTGTTCAGGAATCAGACTACACTTGTCGTGTTTTTAGTTATTGAATCAAAATAACCAGTTCATAAAGAGTCATTTGTTCGGGAATCAGACTACACTTGTCGTGCTTTTAGTTATTGATTCAAAATAACCGGTTCATAAGAGTCATTTGTTCAGGAATCAGACTAGACTTGTCGTGCTTTTTGTTATTGAATCAAAATAACCGGTTCATAAAGAGTCATTTGTTCAGGAATCAGACTACACTTGTCGTGCTTTTAGTTATTGATTCAAAATAACCGGTTCATAAGAGTCATTTGTTCAGGAATCAGACTACACTTGTCGTGCTTTTTGTTATTGAATCAAAATAACCGGTTCATAAAGAGTCATTTGTCCGGGAATCAGACTACACTTGTCGTGCTTTTTGTTATTAATTCAAAATAACCGGTTCATAAAGAGTCATTTGTTCAGGAATCAGACAACACTTGACGTGCTTTTAGTTACTGATTCAAAATAACCGGTTCATAAGAGTCATTTGTTCGGGAATCAGAATACACTTGTCGTGCTTTTAGTTATTGATTCAAAATAACCGGTTCAAAAGAGTCATTTGTTCGGGAATCAGAATGCACTTGTCGTGCTTTTAGTTATTGATTCAAAATAACCAGATCAAAAGAGTCATTTGTTCGGGAATCAGATTTCACCTGTCGTGCTTTTTGTTATTGAATCAAAATAACCGGTTCATAAGAGTCATTTGTTCGGGAATCAGACTACACTTGTCGCGCTTTTAGTTATTGAATCAAAATAACCGGTTCATAAAGAGTCATTTGTTCGGGAATCAGAATACACTTGTCATTCTTTTAGTTATTGACTCAAAATAACCGGTTCATAAGAGTCATTTGTTCAGGAATCAGACTACACTTGTCATGTTTTAGTTATTAATTCAAAATAACCGGTTCATAAAGAGTCATTTGTTCGGGAATCAGACTACACTTGTCATTCTTTTAGTTATTGATTCAAAATAACCGATTCATAAGAGTCATTTGTTCGGGAATCAGACTACACTTGTCGCGCTTTTAGTTATTGAATCAAAATAACCGGTTCATAAAGAGTCATTTGTTCGGGAATCAGAATACACTTGTCATTCTTTTAGTTATTGACTCAAAATAACCGGTTCATAAGAGTCATTTGTTCAGGAATCAGACTACACTTGTCATGTTTTAGTTATTAATTCAAAATAACCGTTCATAAAGAGTCATTTGTTCGGAATCAGACTACACTTGTCATTCTTTTAGTTATTGATTCAAAATAACCGATTCATAAGAGTCATTTGTCGGGAATCAGACTAGACTTGTCGTGCTTTTAGTTATTAATTCAAAATAACCGGTTCATAAGAGTCATTTGTTCAGGAATCAGACTACACTTGTCATGCTTTTAGTTATTGAATTCAAAATAACCGGTTCATAAAGAGTCATTTGTTCAGGAATCAGACTACACTTGTCATTCTTTTAGTTATTGATTCAAAATAACCGATTCATAAGAGTCATTTGTCGGGAATCAGACTAGACTTGTCGTGCTTTTTGTTATTAATTCAAAATAACCGGTTCATAAGAGTCATTTGTTCGGGAATCAGACTACACTTGTCGTGCTTTTAGTTATTAATTCAAAATAACGGGTTCATAAGAGTCATTTGTTCGGGAATCAGACTAGACTTGTCGTGCTTTTTGTTATTAATTCAAAATAACCGGTTCATAAGAGTCATTTGTTCGGGAATCAGACTACACTTGTCATTCTTTTAGTTATTGATTCAAAATAACCGATTCATAAGAGTCATTTGTCGGGAATCAGACTAGACTTGTCGTGCTTTTAGTTATTAATTCAAAATAACCGGTTCATAAGAGTCATTTGTTCAGGAATCAGACTACACTTGTCATGTTTTAGTTATTAATTCAAAATAACCGGTTCATAAAGAGTCATTTGTTCGGGAATCAGACTACACTTGTCATTCTTTTAGTTATTGATTCAAAATAACCGATTCATAAGAGTCATTTGTCGGGAATCAGACTAGACTTGTCGTGCTTTTTGTTATTAATTCAAAATAACCGGTTCATAAGAGTCATTTGTTCAGGAATCAGACTACACTTGTCGTGCTTTTAGTTATTAATTCAAAATAACGGGTTCATAAGAGTCATTTGTTCGGGAATCAGACTAGACTTGTCGTGCTTTTTGTTATTAATTCAAAATAACCGGTTCATAAGAGTCATTTGTTCGGGAATCAGAATACATTTGTCGTGCTTTTAGTTATTGATTCAAAATAACCGGTTCATAAGAGTCATTTGTTCTTGAATCAGAATACACTTGTCGTGCTTTTAGTTATTGATTCAAAATAACCGGTTCAAAAGAGTAATTTGTTCGGGAATCAGACTACACTTGTCATGCTTTTAGTTATTGATTCAAACTAACAGGTTCAAAAGAGTCATTTGTTCAGGAATCAGACTACACTTGTCATGCTTTTAGTTATTGATTCAAACTAACCGGTTCATAAGAGTCATTTGTTCGGGAATCAGACTACACTTGTCGTGCTTTAGTTATTGATTCAAATAACCGTTCATAAGAGTCATTTACGAATCAGAATACACTTGACGGCTTTTAGTATTGATTCAAAATAACGGTTCAAAAGAGTCAACTGTTGAATCGACTACTTGTCGTGCTTTTAGTTATTGATTCAAAATAACCGGTTCATAAGAGTCATTTTTTCAGGAATCAGACTAGACATTTCATGCTTTTTGTTATTGATTCAAAATAACCGGTTCATAAAGAGTCATTTGTTCGGGAATCAGAATAAACTGGTAACACTGTAATGATTATGATTTTATTTTTTTTGCATTTTCAGAATTTTTAAATCGATTTTGCATTCGATTTAATTTGAACAATTTTACAATTAAGAATGTCCCCAAATATCCTCAAAAGGTAGGCTTTTGTCAAATTGAACTCACTTTTAAACTAAAGTTATAGCCTAGTATGTACACACACTCACACACACTCACACACACGCTCACACATTTACTAAATGACAACATTATGATGACATAATAATAATAATAATGACAGCAGATTAACCCTAACTGTACCTCTAAATGAAAAAAACAACACATATTTATCGTTGAGGATGCTCCCGAAAGAATGTTGTCAGATTTAGCTCATTTTCAGAGACAATTTTATCTCCCAAGTAAACGCACATTGCACATTTCCTCCAGGCGGTTTCTCTAGATAAATCATCAGTCATCCATCTATAGTTGTGCTAACTCTGACATCTAATAAATCCACTTTGTCCTAAATCAACCCGTTCCTTCCTCTCCTCATCTCCTCTGTTCATACAAACTGTTTTTCCCCACATAGGTCATGAAACAAACTTTAATGAGGTCTTGAGCTAAAATAAGACCCTTGATGCTGCCTGTTAATGACCGAGATCTTCTGAAGTACTTTTAATGGTCTCATTAAAGAAGATGTTCTTACTCCTCAACTGGGTTTGGGTTGAGACGGCCGATGTTTGATTGGGAAGAACAAACCCAGATGGAGGAATCAAGATATTCTCTTTACTCTTAAAGAAGAAATCGACTGTGTCCAGCTGGTGGTTTTTCAGCCCAGCCTGAAATAAAGATGGAGAAAAATGTGATTTTTACTCTCCGAACCAGACTCTATATTAGTTTAGTGCTAGAAATAATCAAATAAACTACATTTATAATCCAATTAGTTGCAGTGATTTTGCTTCTGTTAAGCCTCTGCTTGATTTTGCATCCATGGTAAAATCACGGTAATGCACAGCTTTACTATATTATATTTTCATAATCTTTATAGAAGAATATAAAGGACCTGCAGAGCATGTATTGGTATTGAACAGCGCCCCCATGTGTTCAGATGACAGAGTGAGTCGACTGTTCCAGCGGTGCCGAAAACCATCAGTCTGTTCAGTAGTTCATCCTGAGTGACACAAAACAAAACCACAGACAGACCCGACACTACAACACACACACACACACACACACACACACGCACGCGACGCACGCGCACGCACGCACGCACACGTACACACACACACACACACGTGCACACACACACACACACACACACGTGCACACACACACACACACACAAACAAACACATACGGACACACAAACAAACAAACAAAACATGCACACACACACACACGCGCGCGCACAAGCACACAAACAAACACACAAAAACGCGCACACACACACACACACACAAACAAACACATGTGCGCACACAAAAAAACAAACATGCACACAAACACAAACAAACAAACACGCACACAGACAAACATGCACACATACACACACAAACACAAGCGCACACACACAAACACAAGCGCACACACACAAACATGCACACATACAAACACAAGCGCACACACACAAACAAAAGCGCAGACCCAAAATCACAGACGAACACGCAAACACACACACACACACACAAACAAACACACCCACAAACACAAACACAAGCGCAGACACAAACAAACACATATGAACATACAAACAAACACACACACACACACACACACACACACACACACACCACAAACACACAAACAAACACACCCACAAACACACAAACACACACACACACACACACACACAACACACCGACACACAAATACACCCACAAACACACACACACACACACACACACACACAACACACCCACAAATACACACACCCACACACACAAACACACACACACACACAAACACACACACACACAACACACACACAAACACACAAACACACACAAACACACCGACACACAAACACACCCACAAACAAACACACAATTAATTCTATGTTGAGTATGCTAGCTAGCGTATAACCTACACACTAACAAAGAAAGTACCATAGTAACACCATGTTTAGTGCAGCACAACGATGTTCTTTGAAGTATCTTGAGTACCATGTAAATAAGTAAATGCCATTATATTAGCACATGATACACCACTGACCTTTTCTGTGAGCTTCATCTTAAAATACGCTAGTTTGGTCAAACATGACTAGGTCACATTTCACCAGAAAACTATTTTGCATAAATAAAATAAAGATATTTTATTACAATGAAGATTGTTTGCACAGTAACATTATATTTAATGACATTTAAACATATTCTTATAACTGTCATGTGTATGGACATTCAAATATATTTATTTTGTTAGCAATCACTCAATACAATTTTAATCAAATTATTTACATGATGTGCCAATTAATTACTAAAATTAATCGCAATTAATTACATATATCAATATTTGCAATGGCACCCAAATTAAGATAATTTAATATAAGTTTAAGTAATTATAAACATAATATATCATAAACATGTAGATATATTTTGTTAGCTGTCAATCAATTAAAAATTTTAATAAAATTAATGTAATTTTGATTAATTACAGATATAAATATTTACTAAGGAAGGTCCCTAACAAAAGATAAAACATTTATAATTATAAACATAATATACAATTAATGCTTTTTTTCGTAGCTATATTTTGTTAGCTGTAAATCAATAAAACAATTATTTTATGATGTGTCGATTAATCAAATTAATCGCAATTAATCGCATATCAATATTTGCTGAGAAAAGCTCTCAAATAAAGAAATATAAAACATAAGTTTAAATAATTATAAATATAACAGGAAATTAACGTTTTTTTATTAGTTATATTTTGTTAGCTGACAATCAACTAATATTTTTAATCAAATTAATTATATGATGTGCCGATTAATTAGTCAAATTAATCGCAATTAATCGCCTATTTTAATGTTTACTGAGAAAGTCCCCCAAATAAATATAATTTAATGTCTAATATTTTAAATAATTATAAATAACAAATGATTTTTGTTAGCTGACGATTAAAATTAATTACATGATGCGCCGATTAGTCAATTTAATCGCAATTAATCGGCTATAACATTAATATAGGCGATTAATTTGACTACATATAATAATTTTTATATAATTAAAAATAAGCCTATTATTGGCCTAGTCTGGGGGGAAACACATTTTCTACTGATTTCCTAAATCTCTCACAGGAATGCTAAAAATATTACGCAAAACAAAACTTGACACAATTAATCATTATTTTTCAAATAATTAATCGCACTAAATTCAATCGACAGCTCTAAATTATGGCATTCTATCCAGTGTATTAGACCCAAAACTGATAAGGTCAAAGGTCATACTGGTGTGTAATTGCCTCACCCTTCAGTAACAGACACAGGTGTTCGTCAGCGGAGTGTTTGACAGGTACGGCAGGTGTATCCGCGCAGTGGTACGTGACATTTTGCCCCTCCAGGTCCCAGTAGGCCAGAACTGTGTTTGCTTTTCCAGGGTCAAAAAACGTAACCACCACGGAGAACTCGGATACATTCAGCATCGTCGCTGTGGCCCCCTGAGGCACGTTAAAAGATGCCACAGCGCCCCCTGGCTTCACGGAGGACTGCGAGAGTTTTGCGGCGGCCCCTGCTCGACGACACTCCACATGTGGGAAGTCTCTGTACCAGGGTGATCTGTGCGCTGGTCGGTCCGGGGCTTTACATCGATTATATAGAGAAGACAAACGGGACTCCCATGACCTGAGGAAGTGTTCAGAGTTTTATTCAAATGTATGCACCGGTTTGTACGGTATAACGATTCAAAATCAGGATAACAATAAATAAAATTATCTACCAGACTGTTACCTGTCTGTCTGAAACTGTGTGTCCAGTACCGACAGGCTGTGGGCGGAGCTTAACAGGCTATCTTGGTCCCACGGCTCCACAGGCCTGAGAAACGGGGGACTCGGGGTCGTACGACAACAAAGACTATCTGGAAACGTCCTACAGAGGACAGAAGACCATTGAAGTTATAGAGGAGGACATTTGAACTGATCTAAACAAACAAGAACATAATGAACAGTATATTCACAATCAATGTACCGGAAATAGTCGTTGAGGTCAACGGCGAAGGCTTGGTTTAGACGGGTGACTGTAACTGCTGTACTGAGGTCACGCGAGATGTGGAACAGACAAAAGGTCGTGAGGGGGTCCATTTTTCCCGTACCACAGTATGAGGGAAAATCCACCGTTGCCATGAGTTTACCGTCAGAACTGTCAAACACATCTGAGAAACAATGTTAAAGATACGTACAACAAAGAAACTGAGCTGTTGAAGTCATTGTACAAAGGTGCCTGGAATTGTTCCTGGCAGGCAGCAGATGCCCTAACCCAGCCACCTTACCTGAATAGCTGAATAGCCTGCCAGGAACAACGCGAGTCACTTTTCTCCCATCGACATGAGGAACACTTCCTGAACCACTTTTTGACCCTGATTGGAGAAAGGTGCCTGAGGTTGTTCCTGGCAGGCTATTCAGCCATCCAGGTAAGGATTAGGAATGGGGGCTGGGTTAGGGCATCTGCTGCCTGCCAGGAACTATTCCAGGCACCTTTGTACAATGACTTAAGTACAAATGCTGTCGACTGAGCTTAACCTGCAACTTCTTGTTAAGAGCATCCTGTATGTTGAAGGATACATGCAAGTCCGGTACGGAGCAGAATAAACAGCGTGCCGCGGCAGAGCTGATAGTCCACACACGCGTCCTGCGTCCGAAGGGGTAAACTGAGCTGACAGCAGGACATCATCTGCAGCTGTAAAGACTCGACCGCCCACCTGAGCTGCACCAGAACACCAGCGTTCACCAGCAGCACACAGCAGTCATCAGTGAATGACAGCGGCTTCACGGATACCAACTCCGACATGTCTGCGCAGGAACGATATTGGTTAGGAATACAATTCGGACAAATTTAAAGCAACAGTGCACCTAAAAAAAAACTTTTTTTTTTTCCAAACTCATATGCGTTTCATTTTATCATGGACCACAAAAGGAGAAATTTTGAAGAGATGTATTGTTTTATGACCATACATTTGCAATAAATGGGGTCCGAGTCCATACGACTCGTGCACTATATTCCAAGTCTTCTGAAGCCATATGATAGCT
The DNA here is from genome assembly GCF_025860055.1 of Xyrauchen texanus. Taxonomy (NCBI): domain Eukaryota; kingdom Metazoa; phylum Chordata; class Actinopteri; order Cypriniformes; family Catostomidae; genus Xyrauchen; species Xyrauchen texanus. Next base: position 26,755,709 of record NC_068321.1, on the reverse strand, counting down.
TTGTGTCTAGAACAGACAGGAAATGAAGTCATTGTGAACGGTTACAATAAATGGTCGTTGTATGGAAAGAAACTAGCATGACGATTCTTTAAAGTGCCTCCTTTTGTGCTCCACAGAAATAAATAACCATTAAATAGTTCAGGTGTACTGTTCCTTTAAATACAGACAGAGATTTAAAATTCACAACCTTATGTAGCATTTGAATGTGTTTTTCTGCTCACCCGTGTGTTTGTCTTTAACCCACTGCAGAAGAGTATCAGACGGGCTCTCACACACAAGGGTCATCTGATCATGACAATCCAGTTCATAAAGTCTCAGATTATACTGAGAATCGACTGCCAGGAGTTTTGGGTTCACATCCTGTATGGTGCGCTCTGACAGCACTTCCCAGCAAAAACTGAAGTGCAGAGATGAACAAAATCACCCATTATTCTTTAAACATTCGGCCCAGCCAATCAAACCTTTGAAACGAGTAGCGCTGTACAGTTAAAGCTGCACTCGGTCATTTTTTGAAGTGGCCTACACTGACACCTAGTGGCCTGGATGCTGCATCATTAAACAAAAAGTCGTTTTCATTTACCGACGCCATTGTAGAATATCTCAAAGTAAAACAGGATTTATTTAATCCATGAATGAAAGTGTCCAATCACAGGAGGTTTACTGAGATCAAGGGAGTAGTAGTCCGCAGGTCATGTGATCATAACATGGCTGCCCCCATGAGGCACCCCTGCCCCATGTAGAACAAAACAGCTGTTATGAGCACATGAGCTGACATTGGTTTATACACATGTTTCAAAATTAAAAGTATTTTAAATGAGGGGAAAAAATGACCGAGTGCACCTTTAATATCATGTATGCATTAATCACAACATTATACATTTACTTTCTTTAGTAAGTGATAGTAGGCCTAAGTAATATTTATTATTTTTCATGGGGTCAAATTGATACTAATTGCATTTGATATGTAATAATAATGACAATCAGGCAATATGTTACTTAAAATAATTGTAGTAAACCAAAAAAAGAAAGAACAACAATTAGCGGCGGTGTAAACCATATAAATGACGTCATACACAAACACATTGACTCACGTTAAGAAGGTCTCCTGCAGGGTGTGCAGTGGTGTACTGCTGTCAGAGGTGTTTTTAATGTGCAGTTTACCTGCTGCATCCAGACAGCACAACACTGATCTGTGTTCAGCCAGTTCAGCTTTAACTGTGTCCTCAACACTTCCACAAACATCATGATCAGACTGTAAATCCACCTCAAGCACACTCTGAACACGAGCATCACATCTGCTCAACACTTTCAACATTATGAACAAACAAACACGAACTCGACAGACGAGGAAGTGAATCAATTAAAGCCTTCACCGGTGAACATCCGGATCTGTGAGCAGGAAATACATTTTGAACGCATGAACAATTAAACAAGATCAGGAATGAACAAATACAATACCTCTAAATAAATGAAAACATTTTCCCATGTTAAAATATGAACCACCATGAACTAAACAAACACACAGCTGATCATCACATGCTCGTCACATGCTAAAGCCCGCAACAGACTAGACCAATCGAGCACAGCACTCATCAAACCACTGTTTAATGTCTCAAAACATTATTTTTCCATTGACATCCCGAACTAGAATTTAACGATTCTAGATCCGATTCGGATTCATTTTAACTGGTGCATTAGAGTCACTCGTTCAGGAATCGTACTACACTAGTGGAGCTGCACATTTTTGATTTACTAAAAAGATCCGGTTCATTAGAGTCACTCGTTCAGGAATCGTACTACACTAGTGGAGCTGCACATTTCTGATTCACTAAAAAGATCCGGTTCATTAGAGTCACTCGTTCAGGAATCGTACTATACTGGTGGAGCTGTACATTTTTGATTCACTAAAAAGATCTGCTTCATTAGAGTCACTCGTTCAGGAAATAGGCCACACTGGTTACGCTGTACATTTTTGATTCACTAAAAAGATCTGGTTCATTAGAGTCACTAGTTCAGGAATCGTACTACACTTGTGGAGCTGCACATTTTTAATTCACTAAAAAGATCCGGTTCATTAGAGTCACTTGTTCAGGAATCATACTATACTGGTGGAGCTGCACATTTTTGATTCACTAAAAAGATCCGGTTCATTAGAGTCACTCGTTCAGGAATCGTACTATACTGGTGGAGCTGCACATTTTTGATTCACTAAAAAGATCCGGTTCATTAGAGTCACTCGTTCAGGAATCATACTATACTGGTGGAGCTGCACATTTTTGATTCACTAAAAAGATCCGGTTCATTAGAGTCACTCGTTCAGGAATCGTACTATACTGGTGGAGCTGCACATTTCTGATTCACTAAAAAGATCCGGTTCATTAGAGTCACTCATTCAGGAATCGTACTACACTAGTGGAGCTGCACATTTTTGATTCACTAAAAAGATCTGCTTCATTAGAGTCACTCGTTCAGGAAATAGGCCACACTGGTGGAGCTGCACATTTTTGATTCACTAAAAAGATCCGGTTCATTAGAGTCACTCGTTCAGGAATCGTACTATACTGGTGGAGCTGCACATTTTTGATTCACTAAAAAGATCCGGTTCATTAGAGTCACTCGTTCAGGAATCGTACTATACTGGTGGAGCTGCACATTTTTGATTCACTAAAAAGAGCCGCTTCATTAGAGTCACTCGTTCAGGAATCAGTCCACACTGGTTATGCTGCATATTTCTGATTCACTAAAAAGATCTGCTTCATTAGAGTCACTCGTTCAGGAAATAGGCCACACTGGTGGAGCTGCACATTTTTGATTCACTAAAAAGATCCGGTTCATTAGAGTCACTCGTTCAGGAATCGTACTATACTGGTGGAGCTGCACATTTCTGATTCACTAAAAAGATCCGGTTCATTAGAGTCACTCGTTCAGGAATCGTACTATACTGGTGGAGCTGCACATTTTTGATTCACTAAAAAGAGCCGGTTCATTAGAGTCACTCGTTCAGGAATCAGTCCACACTGGTTATGCTGCATATTTCTGATTCACTAAAAAGATCCGGTTCATTAGAGTCACTCGTTCAGGAATCGTACTACACTAGTGGAGCTGCACATTTCTGATTCACTAAAAAGATCCGGTTCATTAGAGTCACTCGTTCAGGAATCGTACTACACTAGTGGAGCTGCACATTTTTGATTCACTAAAAAGATCTGCTTCATTAGAGTCACTCGTTCAGGAAATAGGCCACACTGGTTACACTGCACATTTTTGATTCACTAAAAAGATCCGGTTCATTAGAGTCACTTGTTCAGGAATCGTACTACACTAGTGGAGCTGCACATTTCTGATTCACTAAAAAGATCCGGTTCATTAGAGTCACTCGTTCAGGAATCGTACTACACTAGTGGAGCTGCACATTTTTGATTCACTAAAAAGATCCGCTTCATTAGAGTCACTCGTTCAGGAAATAGGCCACACTGATTGCATTGTAAATTTTTGATTCACTAAAAAGATCCGCTTCATTAGAGTCACTCGTTCAGGAATCGTACTACACTAGTGGAGCTGTATATTTTTGATTCACTAAAAAGATTCGGTTCATTATAGTCACTTGTTCAGGAATCGTACTATACTGGTGGAGCTGCACATTTTTGATTCACTAAAAAGATCCGCTTCATTAGAGTCACTCGTTCAGGAATCGTACTATACTGGTGGAGCTGCACATTTTTGTTTCACTAAAAAGATCCGCTTCATTAGAGTCACTCGTTCAGGAATCAGTCCACACTGGTTATGCTGCACATTTTTGTTTCACTAAAAAGATCCGCTTCATTAGAGTCACTCGTTCAGGAATCGTACTATACTGGTGGAGCTGAACATTTCTGATTCACTAAAAAGATCCGCTTCATTAGAGTCACTCGTTCAGGAATCGTACTATACTGGTGGAGCTGCACATTTCTGATTCACTAAAAAGATCTGGATCATTAGAGTCACTCATTCAGGAATCGTACTATACTGGTGGAGCTGCACATTTCTGATTCACTAAAAAGATCCGGTTCATTAGAGTCACTCATTCAGGAATCAGGCCACACTGGTTGTGTTGTAAATTTTTGATTCACTAAAAAGATGCGGTTCATTAGACTCGTTCAGGAATCGACCTCTGGTCATGCTGTATGTTTAGCACTCAGCTGTAGTTTCAGAAGCAGTTTTGAGCAGTACTATATATATATATACATTCATATGTAACATTAATCATTCTGATTGGACTAGCTAAGTGCAAAGAAAATAAGTATGACGTAAATAAGAATTGATTGTTTTAAATGAATTTCTCCAGCCAGTTTGATCTTGTGTGTTTAGAGAGTATTTTGTATGTATGTTTGTTAAATAATACACAATTTGATCACTTAGTTTGTCCAAAAACAAGGAAGTATTTCTTTAGAAATTAATTTGTCTATTTTTGGATATAAATTTGCTAAAAAAATAAAAAAAAATGATATAGTATTTTAGTACAAAACCAAAATAAATTCTGATTTATAAAAATTTGGAGTTTTGTTCGTTGCTGTTATGTTCATCCACGATCTCTGCTCGGCAGTTGATTGCTCTGGTCTGCGTGAATGCGGAAGCGCCAGGAGAGAACGTGCGCATGCGTGTTTCAAAGATGGACCGGACCGGATCATGGAGCTTGTGTCCGGAATACTGAACCAAGTTTGGCATCTGACGGGACTGACCGACGTGACGAACCACAAGAGAAGCAGAAAGATGGAGGAGAAAGCTCTTGAGGTTTATGGTGCGTCATTTTGACCTTTAAACGAAAGTACTACGGCTGTACTAGGGTACGGTGATGACGTCAGATAGTGAAAGTATGGTATTTATGTGTTTAACTCTAATAAAACATTGCAATACTAAATAATAATATGTCAGTGGAGCTTTCAAGTAAGTCATATCAAAATAATTTAATAATTTATATAAATAGTATACCTCCCGTTCTTAATTTATCATTTGTAACTTGAATTAATAAATGAACAAAAATGATTACATTATATAATAATCAACATATAATTAATGTACATTCAGATAAAATAAATTTGTATTAGGCTACATATTTGAATGCATATGAACTTCTGACTTGCTAAGCTTGAAATATGTTTTTGTTAATGACTTATTAATCAAAGTTATCATATAAACAGCAAACAAAAATGTGTCTATGGCAATGACGCTTTCTGCCTGTCAATCATTTGGCTCGTTCTCATAGTGTTGCAGTTGCAGCAAATTATTGAGGCTTAATGCCATTTTTATACCATGTTATTCATAACAGTTGTCAGTAGAGTGCGCTGTTGAGCTGCTGTTGTTTTTGACAAACGCTTCTGCAGGATGTCAGTCTCAATAAAGCTAATTTGTTATCTTTAGAGGGCGGGGTTTTGGAAAGAGGGGGCATGGCTAATCCAAGGGTTCAGTCTCTTGGAAGCAGAACGGCTGAAATCACTTACAGCACCTTTAAATAAAGACGATTATAACTTTGACCGAGGAACCATAATTAAATAATTCAAGCACAAAGGATTATGGGTATTCCCCATAGCCTTAGTTTTGTACTTTTAGTTATGAGAACAAAACTTGACATTTCAAGTAACGTTTAATTAAGACAACTTGATTTTTCAAGTAATGACTAGATTAATAGAATGTTACAACATTTTCTTAGTCAGGACAGACACAGATTTAATTAAGTCCCAGATTTAGTTTATTTTTCAATCAAAATCCCAATAATAATCAGATAAAAAGAACATTGCGTGCCTAACGTGGGACTTTTATCACTAAACAAGCCTGAAACACACCGGGGACTCTTATTTTGAAATATACTTGGCTACGTAACAATGCTCTATATTTAATATTTACCAAATGAAACTTTTTATAGCCTATATATTATTATTCATATTATGAAGTTGGAGACACGATGTATGTGCTGACAAGGGACGTTTCTATATGGTCACATTTTTCTATGCATTCCTCACCTCAGTTAAAAAAAACAACATTTTCAGAGGAACACGGAGGAATAAAAAAAATGTATTGGTAGTTATCGGCAGAAATTTTTGCAGATAACCGATAGTTCCAAAAAGCAACTATCGGCCCCGATTAATTGGTAAAACAAATTTTAGAGGTAGACCTATATATCGGTTTACAAATATATATATATATATATATATCTATATATTTATGAATCGATATATATATACCTCTAATATATCAGTATACTATATATATATATATATATATATATATATATATATATATATATATATATATATTAGAGGTGTATCGATATATCGATTCATATATATATATATATATATATATATATATATATATATATATATATATATATATATATATATATATATATATATATATATTTGTAAACCGATATATACCGATATCGATACAGATACCTCTAATATATAGAGTATAATATATATATATTAGAGGTAGACCGATATATCGGTTGTACCGATTCATTCCAAAAACAAAGCATCAACACGATTTATCGGTAAAACTGATATATCAGTCTACATACAGTATTTATAGTGTATATATTAGAGGCAGACCAATTTATCATTTTTACCGATTAACCGGTGCCGATAGTTTGTTTATGGAACTATCGGTTATCGGCAAAAAAAATATGCTGATAGCTACCGATACAGTATTTTTCTGTGCATGCCCTCACTTCAATTAAAAAAACGTAATTTTCAGAGGAACACGGAGGAATAAAAAAAAATATCGGCATATTTTTTGTGCAGAAAACGGATCAATTATCGGTACCGATTAATTAGTAAAACCGATGTATCGGTTTACCTCTAGTAATGATAACTTTAGGGTTTACATTGTACACTATTCAATAATTTTCTTGTCAAAGAAGAAATAATAATGAAATAGTTTTGTGTGTTTCTCGCAGATGTGATTCGAACGATTCGTGATCCAGAGAAGCCCAACACTCTAGAAGAACTGGACGTGGTGACAGAGAAATGCGTGGAGGTCCAGGAACTCGGAGACGATGAATATTTGATCATCATTAAGTTCTCCCCGACTGTACCGCACTGTTCGCTGGCCACTCTGATAGGTGTGTGTGTTTGTGTGTGTGTATGTGTATGTGTGTGTGAGTGAGAGTGTGTTTGTGTGTGAGAGTGTGTTTGTGTGTGAGTGTTTGTGTGTAGGTGTGTGTGTATGTATGTGTGTTTTTGTGTATGTGTGTGTGTGAGTGTGTGTGTATGTATGTGTGTGTTTGTGTGTGTGTGTTTTTGTGTATGTGTGTGTTTTTGTGTCTGTGTGTGTATGTATGTGTGTGTTTTTGTGTGTATGTGTGTGTTTTTGTGTTTGAGTGTGTGTGTATGTATGTGTGTGTTTGTGTGTGTGTATATGTGTGTGTTTGTGTGTGTGAGTGTTTGTATGTAGGTGTGTATGTGTGTGTGTGTGTTTGTGTGTATGTGTGTGTTAGTGTGTGTATTTGTATGTGTGTGTGCGTGCGCACGTGTGTGTGTGTGTGTGTGATAAGACAAAACAGTCGTCTGACCTCAAACGAACATTCATACACTGCATCTGTCAGATAGCGGATCTGCTCTTTATGTGACGCCCAGTCCTCAGAAGAGCCTTTGCCACTTCATTCCTTTTTTGTGGTCATTAGTCCTCCGCGTCAACAGTGTTGAGGGAGTAGTCACGGTACCCATCCATGTTGACATTAATAAGCCGAGCTTCTTCCAAGTGACTGATACATTTGTGGCAAAGTACCGTAAAGTTTAAAGTTAAACCTCGCAAAACTCTTGAACCGCAGATTCTTGCTGGGTTGAGATTTGGAAGAGTTTAATGAACCGCATATCGGTGCCTCAGAATTGTAAATATGCCCTCATTACTCTGTTTTTACCCCGGACAGTTGATCGCTCCGAACCGGCGTTTGATGAGGTGAACACGGTCGGAATGACAATGAACGGCTAATTAAAAGAGAATGTTTTCCCACCTGTGCTCTCTGTTCCTGCAGGTCTTTGTTTACAAGTAAAACTGCAACGCTGCCTGCCGTTCAAACACAAGGTACGTGATCATCCTTATAATAACTCATTATTATTCAGCACAAATACTTCTCCCAAAAATGAAAGTTCTGGGATCGTCCAATGAGATGTCACGTTGATTAAAGGCCGTTAAATGAAAGCCGTTCTCTCTGATGTTCAGTGATCTGAATATCCAGTTCTTGCTTTATTTTTCGGAGCTCTGATCGTGTTTTCTCTGTTTCAGCTGGAGATTTACATAACTGAGGGAACGCATTCAACCGAGGAAGATAGTGAGTGATCATTACCACCATTTCTGCCTTTGAAAACGATGCTTGTGTGAAACTTACCATGAAACGACTACAAAAATAGGTCTGAAACTCTTTAAAAAATTATCCATTAATGTTTCCGTTCACAGATTCTTTTATACTTTTGAGGAACTCATTCAGTTGGTTGCAGTTTAATTGCTGCGTAGATTCAGAAGAACCAACTCTTAAGAGTCATTCGTTTGGGAATCAGACTCTATTGGTTACGCTGTATATTTTGCACTGTAGATTCAAAAGAACTGACTCTTAAGAGTCATTCGTTCGGGAATCGGACTCTGTTGATCGCACTGTAGATTCAAAAGAACTGACTCTTAAGAGTCATTCGTTCGGGAATCGGACTCTATTGGTTGCGCTGTATGTTTCGCACTGTAGATTCAAAAGAACTGACTCTTAAGAGTCATTCGTTCGGGAATCGGACTTTATTGATCGCACTGTAGATTCAGAAGAACTGACTCTTAAGAGTCATTCGTTCGGGAATCGGACTCTATTGGTCACGCCGTATGTTTCGCACTGTAGATTCAAAAGAACTGACTCTTAAGAGTCATTAGTTCGGGAATCTGACTCTATTGGTCACGCCGTATGTTTCGCACTGTAGATTCAGAAGAACTGACTCTTAAGAGTCATTCGTTCGGGAATCGGACTTTATTGATCGCACTGTAGATTCAGAAGAACTGACTCTTAAGAGTCATTCGTTCGGGAATCGGACTCTATTGGTCACGCCGTATGTTTCGCACTGTAGATTCAGAAGAACTGACTCTTAAGAGTCATTCGTTCGGGAATCGGACTCTATTGGTCACGCCGTATGTTTCGCACTGTAGATTCAGAAGAACTGACTCTTAAGAGTCATTAGTTCGGGAATCATACTCCATTGGTCATGCTGTAGAATAAAAAAAACAATCAGCTCATAAGAGTCATTCGTTCGCGATAGCGGTGTTGCAGTGTCCCTGAATGTTAGTGCTGGAAACAATGTCAGAGTATTGACAGAAGAATGCATGTTCAAGAACCATTAACGGATCCAAAGTTATGAATATCATTTGGTTCTAGAATTTGTTTAAAATATGGAACTGGAATGATTCTCGGTTCCCAAACAAGAAGCAACGCCATTGAAAATATAGCTCAGAGGAACACAGCCTTTGTTAACGACCCCTTACTCAAGCGAAACACTTCCGTTAATCGTCCTAGTGGCCTCAGTCATTATACAATAATCACACAATGGCTGTATTATCCATATATCTGTGTATCGCTAGTCGAGATAACAAAATGTCGTCCGGCGGGCAGATTATATCTGTGTATGATGGAGATGCTGTTGTTAACTGATATTTTTGTGTCTTTCTCTTACAGTTAACAAACAGATTAACGATAAGGAACGTGTGGCAGCTGCGATGGAGAATCCGAACCTGCGGGAGATTGTGGAACAGTGTGTGACCGAACCAGACGACTGAGTCTGCAATAAACACACACACACACACACACACACACACCTCTGTAAGCGAATCTCAAGAAACATGTCAAGAACACGTCACGTTTCACCTAAAAGCAAAAGAAAAAAATGTGACATTATATTTTGTAAAACAAATAAAAATAAAGCCTATTTTTAGGACTGTGAAGATGATTTTGCATTGTAACATTTTCATGTTAATTAAATGCATTTTATTAATAATAAACAAGCAAAAAAAATATATATATATATATATACACACACTCACCTAAAGGATTATTAGGAACACATACTAATACTGTGTTTGACCCCCTTTCGCCTTCAGAACTGCCTTAATTCTACGTGGCATTGATTCAACAAGGTGCTGAAAGCATTCTTTAGAAATGTTGGCCCATATTGATAGGATAGCATCTTGCAGTTGATGGAGATTTGTGGGATGCACATCCAGGGCACGAAGCTCCCGTTCCACCACATCCCAAAGATGCTCTATTGGGTTGAGATCTGGTGACTGTGGGGGCCATTTTAGTACAGTGAACTCATTGTCATGTTCAAGAAACCAATTTGAAATGATTCGAGCTTTGTGACATGGTGCATTATCCTGCTGGAAGTAGCCATCAGAGGATGGGTACATGGTGGCCATAAAGGGATGGACATGGTCAGAAACAATGCTCAGGTAGGCCGTGGCATTTAAATGATGCCCAATTGGCACTAAGGGGCCTAAAGTGTGCCAAGAAAACATCCCCCACACCATTACACCACCACCACCAGCCTGCACAGGGGTAACAAGGCATGATGGATCCATGTTCTCATTCTGTTTACGCCAAATTCTGACTCTACCATCTGAATGTCTCAACAGAAATCGAGACTCATCAGACCAGGCAACATTTTTCCAGTCTTCAACTGTCCAATTTTGGTGAGCTCTTGCAAATTGTAGCCTCTTTTTCCTATTTGTAGTGGAGATGAGTGGTACCCGGTGGGGTCTTCTGCTGTTGTAGCCCATCCGCCTCAAGGTTGTGCGTGTTGTGGCTTCACAAATGCTTTGCTGCATACCTCGGTTGTAACGAGTGGTTATTTCAGGCAAAGTTGCTCTTCTATCAGCTTGAATCAGTCGGCCCATTCTCCTCTGACCTCTAGCATCAACAAGGCATTTTCAGCCCACAGGACTGCCGCATACTGGATGTTTTTCCTTTTCACACCATTCTTTGTAAACCCTAGAAATGGTTGTGCGTGAAAATCCCAGTAACTGAGCAGATTGTGAAATACTCAGACCGGCCCGTCTGGCACCAACAACCATGCCACGCTCAAAATTGCTTAAATCACCTTTCTTTCCCATTCTGACATTCAGTTTGGAGTTCAGGAGATTGTCTTGACCAGGACCACACCCCTAAATGCATTGAAGCAACTGCCATGTGATTGGTTGATTAGATAATTGCATTAATGAGAAATTGAACAGGTGTTCCTAATAATCCTTTAGGTGAGTGTATATATAAATAAATATAAAATAAAGCCTATTTTTAGGACTATAAAGATGCTTTTGCATTGTTACATTTTCATGTTAATTAAATTAATTAGCAAATTTGTCATGAACAATGCAAAAAATCTAAATGGTTCAAATGAAAATGTCCTTCTGATTTTGAGGTGTAATCAGCCCCCTACACATGTATGTTCTCCTGCATTGATTCAGAGGAGAAGCAATTTCTTTAGTAAAGAAGGATTAGATATCTCTGTAAATAGCAGACAAACAAGAAGAGAGCGATCAATATGCTCCAATAATCTTCATAACTCTGTGGGGCTTTTATCTTCCATCAGGACACCTGTGGAAATGATTTCAGATTTCATCCCATTTCTCGAGAGACGAGACGTTGCTCCGGATAAAGGATAAAGGTCTCCACCCTCTCTCTCTCACCGTCTGTTCATTCAACTTCTCCATTCGTTCGTTTGTTCTTTCAAGTCTGACTCAAGCTGAGAGACATAAAACAACTTCCTGCTAAACTTGAGTTCCTGGTTAAACATCCAAAATGTTGCATGAAGTTTTCATCATGGGAAGACTTTTAAAGGGACAGTGCACAGTATTTACTCGCCCTCATATGGAAGCCCTGAACCGCACTGTGAAAAGGTTTCAATAGGTGAATTTTTTTGAGGTGCCTTACAAATATATATATATATATATATATATTTTTTTTTTTTCTCAATTTTTTTAAACCGTTAGGTTGCATATGTTTCATACGCCATTCGTTTTCAAGTGTGACAACTGGAGTTATTTCAGATAATGTGCTTCTTTTAAATGGTTGGCCCATGTGAACATGCACTAGATGGATGTCTTTGCCCATTTCGAAGCCTCTCGCTGTAGTAAGCTCAGTAACGATGCATATCCTCGAGACCGAGGGACAACTGGACGATGAGGGAACAAAACACAGTTTACCTGGGGCGTTTTTTTTTTTTTACTATTTGGAGAATCACATATTTCTTTTTTTTTTTTTTTAAGAAAAATTTAGATAAAAAAAAGTTGAGCAAAAATTTTTTTTCTTTTTATATTTTTTTGTTTTTTTAAGAAAATGTGGAGAAATTTTTTTTGGATGAAAAATAATTTAAAAAAAATAATATTTCAGAGAGATATTTGTTGGCTCTAAGGCTCTAAAAAAAATGTTCACCAAGTGAAATGAGTTTTTACAGTGCGGTTCAGGGCTTCCGTACCCGCATTTCATTTTTGGATGTACTATCCCTTTAAATTCCTCAACCGTCAGAGTTTAACTTCCTGTGTATCCTGTGTCATGTATTCTTTGATTCTTCAGATTATGTGTGAAATGAGTTTTTAAAGATTTTTGTGGCCCGACACAACAATAATATGTAAATAACTTGATTTTGTATGTGAAAAATCTATATTTGAGGAATCAGGACCTAACGAATAAAAATCTTCCAAGAGAAGTGTCGTGAAAAGTGTGTTTTATGTTTACAGGATGTCCATATAAGGTTGTATGTGTTAGCATCTGAATATATGCTTTTTACTGATATAAAAGTAATTCTTGTAATATATTTATTAAATAATATTGTGAAATATACAAAATCTGTTTCAAAATACAAAATAATTGTCTGATTTAATATATGTAACAATATTTCACAAATACTAGTGGAATATGAATATGCACAAAAATTCTTCGTGAATTTTATTAAATATGTCCATATATAATAAATGACCAGTAAGATTTATTTCACATATGAATTTACTTAAGTTAGTTTGAGCGTGAACTTAAAATATTATTAAAGTCACGTTTGAATTGAGTACAAATGTAGAATTTACTTAATATTTTTAAGTTCACGCTCAAACTAACTTATTCATCTTTTCTGCTTCATTTATTTCACCACAAAATACACAAAATGTATTGTTGGATTTACTTAATATATATTTGTAGCATTTTTGGAATTATGCTTTTTAAGTAAATTCAACTTTATGCTCATTTTATGTCAACATAACTAGAAATCCTTTGTTTGATATGCACAAATGTCACATAAATATGATTTAACAACTAATATCACGCTGTTTCCACTTAATTTAATTAGCTTAAAAGAAAATATAAAAAATGACATGGCAATCCAACTTCACCAACGGGAACACTAATCACCCCGTTGACTTACACGAAACAACGAATGACAGTCAAACAATGTCAATCATACTAAAAAGAGCAACAAAAAAACTCTTGATAACAACTAATTAAATGCCCCAATAAGTTCCTTTTGACCAAAATAATAAACAAAAAAAGTGCTTAAATTATTAAGGGGATTCCCATAACCTTGATACTTGATCGTTTGAGTTAGTGGTACTTAAAATCATAATTTTATGAATTTTTAAACCAAAGGACTTCAAAGAACTCTCAATTATTCTTATGCATCACTCTTAGCTCACCTTCTAATTAATGTTTGGTGTTGTGCATATTAATGCAAATTAAGTAAAGCTAAAAATGTTTTAAATATGTACGTTTTTGACCAGAAGCTATTTATGTTCATGCATTATGGCTGTTGAGCCAAAGAAACGTTTTCTTTTTTTCAGAGTAATGTTTTTCACGTATTGCAGCATTTATCTGGTGAAATGAACACTAGAGGCGCTACAACAACAATCAAACAAATCAGGAGTAAAACGGCAGATTATCAGTTCATAAACACTTACTTTTCACTTGCACACAATGCTATCTTGTGACATATAAACACAATGTTTGCATTACATAACCAGCTATATTTACATGGATATGCTTGTTTCTGGCTAATATTATATTAGCCAGAAATTGATATTTGTGAATGCAAAGTTTTTTTAATATCCTTATGAAGTATATAAACATATGCAAATGTAATGGGAATAATTAATAATTGATCATGTCATCACGCATTTTGCTCAGATGGTTTTAACCCCCATTGTTCATAAGTTTTATTCAGCGATTGTGTGTGCTGTAATTACACAAGCTGCCAAACGGTGGCGCTCAACATCCTCACAGACTCATCCTCACTTGTGTCCATCAGTCAGAGAGTATTTACAGTCAGACTGCACACTCGACAAGACACAAAAATCAGGCGTTTTGCATCATAGGGGAAAAAGAGAGAAAGACTGCAGAGTTTATTAATGAATCATTAAACCAGACGTGGCACTTCAGAACAAATACATCCTCAACATGATCATAACATTTTTAATTATGATGAAATTCCTCTTGACATCTGGCTGACTCAAGACAGTCTTGATAGTTAATATGAAGCCAAGTATTTATACAGACGAGTCAAATATTCAACAGATCATTTCCAAGAGTCTGCAATCTGAATACTGATTCATCTTATTGATTGTTGTGACGGATCACGTTAATGGACTCTTATTTACAAAAACACCATCGTACTGCAGAATTTTGTTGTGGTGTTTGTGGTTAATAACTATATAAAAAGTACAATCAGTGTTAAAAATAATACAATGACTTTTTAAATAAAATTTTCAGCCATGCATTTAAATTCTGTCATCATTCACTCACCCTCATGTCGCTTTAAAACATGTACTTTTTTCAGTGTTCAAATACGTTCGAATCCCGTCTTAATATGCAGAGATAACTATTAGTACGCCATTCATTGGTTAATGTTCTCGTAAACTGTAAACACTGTGTCTCTGTGGCACTACGATGATAATAACATTAACATTGACCCGACCAATGGCGTGAGTTGGGGGCGGGGCTATCTGTTTGTTTAACCCTTGTGCATCCTTGTGGACATTTTTGGCTTTTTCAGTTTTGTTTTTTTGATAACTTTGTCTGTGTTAATGCTAACTGCATAAAATTTTCCACAGGTGTGAATTTTTATTGGAATTTTAATATTTCACCCTATTTTCTTTAAAAAAATATTTTTTGCACTAGTTACACAAAATATTCCCTCTTAGCGTCGTTTTGGACAAAAATGGCACATTGAAACCCATTAAAACTGCGATTTTTAATCCCAGTGCCATTTAACTGTAAAATTATGCAATCTTGTTTAACATGCTTTCATTATGTTGGCAAGGCTTCAAAATTTACATTTTAAATATTTTTTACCAGATCGTGCCATTTTTTCAGGTTTGGCATATCATCGCTTTTGTTGTTGTTTTCTGCTGTTTTTGGCTTATGCATATTATAGAGCCAATTAGATACATTATGAATATATAATTGTGTGAGTGTGTTGGTATGGATTTCAGAGTGTGGTTTGTATGTGTCTGAGGCTCTAATAATAAAAATAAAAACAATTCTGTTTAGCATTTATTAAATTGAAAATAATTACTATTTTTCATTTTTTCCTAAAAAAACAACAGTGGCATTATGTAAACAAACCAGCGTTTAAAGGGTTAAAATTCTAAAAATGAATGAATGTTTGGTCATTATGATTAGAGCTGATGCTGGTTAAAAAAAGTATGTCAGTGAAAGAGGAAAAAAATATAAATCTATAATATTTTTATGACAGTTTTTGGACATGGACATTTTTGTCCATAATGAACCTATGTGTAACTTTTTTTAATTGATCCACAAGGGTTAAACAATGACAGAAGGGCTTTTTGGAAAACAATGATTATTTTTGCCATTCCAAAAATACTTGTATGACGTTCGATCTTCCGGTGGACACAAACCCTTTATTTTAAGGGTCCACAATAATGCACTAGTTAAACATGACTAAGACATTAATTAATAAGTAATTAATAGTGTAATAAGGCTATCTTAGCCATAATATACAACTTATTAAATGTCTTATTTTTTGTGTTGAAAGTAATGCAATAATGCTTTATTATTTCAGAGATTGAATTTATCTTTCAATCGAGTCCACACACAAGATAATCAGATGTATAGATCATTAGATAATCCACATGAAGCACAATGTTACATATGACCACCAGGAGATGGCGCCAAACACACGACACAGACTCAATGATGACTCAAATGACACAGAATGAAAGTCATTCTGTGAAATCTCATGACTAAAATCATGTCTGCATGCTATGCAAACCTTTAGTCATTGTTGTGTTTGCATGTGTAATTAGTTCTTATGTACAATTATTATCTTTTATTTGTTTAAAGAGGTTTTTGGACACTATGATAAATAATGTTTATAATGTTATAACTTGTGATTGCTTTCTCGCATCAACACAACATTTTTCTCAGATACAGTCGACATGATTGGGAGTTTTTCAGAGCTAGCTTATTTGCACCCAGAGATGTATAATGTAAAATCAGAAAATAAGAAAAAATAAATATTTGGCTCAAGTTTGTTTTTTTCAGCAGTTTCTTAGGCTGAGAATCTCAGAATGTACCATAATCTATATCTTTAAAAAATATGAAAAATTTTCTTTAAAATGATACCAAACGCTTGACCCTCCTTGTTTTATTTATTTTTATTTATTTATTATTTTTATAAGCCTTTAATTTTGGGTATGCTACTGAAACAGGAAATCTTTAAAAACACCTTCAGCGTTTAAAAGGTTAATATAAAGAACAAATATGGAAATAATAGCAAGTATCATGGGTAAACTATACCTCAAGTAGAATGCTAGCAACAAAAATCAATCTGAAATGGATTATAGCACACAACGCAGGCTGATTTAGAGAATTGTCTTGGGAGAAGAGCAGCTATTACTATTTTAAATTTAAGATCAGAGTGCATGCTTTAAATTTTTCATGAAATGTATAATGCAAAGAGTCGCAGTCATGCCACTCTAATGACACACATTAAAGAGCCACACTGCAGGAAGTGTGTGTGTATGTGTGTGTGCGCGAGCACAAGTCCCATAAAAACGGTAACGAAACTGATCACTAATGAAACAAGATGCTTAAGTGCAAGGGTTAAGTGCACAGGAGAGGCCAAAATCAACAACACAGCAAACGTCACATCTGCGCCAAGGACACTTATGGCATTTACCCCAAATAATCCCTCCAAAAACTCCACAAATGTCATTGCAAATGCCATGTGTGAAATTAAGGACTTCACAGGCTTGATTATAGACACACACACAGACTTATTAGGAGCATTCATCATGTGTGTGTGTGTGTGTGTGTGTGTGTGTACCTCAAGATACTTACTGAGCGCACGTTTGCCTAGGGCGACATTCAAATCCTACCAGATGTACAAGTTTTATTAGCAGAGGTGCCGTATTTAACTCGCTGACTAACCCCCCCAGTTGTTTGTTATGTTTGTGAAACGAACTGAAGATTAAGGATTAATGTTCCTCTCCTGAAAATACTAGCAATATTTTGGACTTGTTTGATTATTTTATGGCATTCTGTTACTACCTAAACATGGGCCGCAGGGCAAAACAATGCTATAACATGTAATAATCACATGCAACTTACGTTTTAATCATGCATAGTTAGGATAGCCAAATAAATAGGTTTGTCAATGTTTAAAAGCGAGAAGAAAACGCTTCCCATATCTCTTATTATAGATGTCAAAGGCTGTACGTCCAATCAAGAATTAATAGAGAGATAGAGATGGAGCGTGTGTGATCACCTGTTGTCACTCCCAAGCAGAGATGCTGTCAGCTTTCTGAAGATCAGCTTTCTCAGTGGAAATATAGCCGTCCAAGCGGGGGTAATTCTCCATATTTTGCGGTAGCCGGTGTGCAAGAGTCGATCACTATAGTGTAACAGTGTGAATCCAATGTGGAAAGTCTGATAAGAGTTAAGTGCCTTCAGTTCGTGGTATTAATCAGTCTGTTGTGTCTCTCAGCTGTGATGAGCCATAATGCTGAAGTTGTTCATTTAAAGCTGTTTAAAGCTATTTCCTAGCTTTAGTAGTGTAGTAGTAATCTGAGCAATCACATAGTGCTGATGAATGAAACCACTGACTGATGCTGACTCACGTCACTATCTGGCTCATATTACACACAAAAATGATCTTTTGCCGCCATCTGCTGGCTAACATATGTAATGTCAAAAAAAGGCAAACAGTAGCTCTTAACATATCTGCACTACTCTTACACTTTAGTTTAGAACGGCATGAACACAAGCGGAGTGACACACACACAGTGAAGCATCCGAGTGATGATCAGAGGCCATCAGTGCTAATGGAACGTCTCTCGTCCAATCAGATTCGAGGATTGGAACTAACTGTTGTATATACAGTTTCGCTGCCGACCCACCAGAACACTTGGTTCTCCCGATGGCCGGTCCACCCCTAATCCTTAACCCCTAAGTAAGGCCCCAAAGTGTATCGGCCCACCAGGAAAATGCCCGGTATGCCAGATTACCAGTCCAGCCCTGTATATATATATATAAAGTTTATATATATGTGTGTGTGTGTGTGTGTGTGTGTGTGTGTGTGTGTGTGTGTGTATAAACTAATTATACTTAATAAACTAAAATATATTCAAAATATTTTCCTACATTTCCCTAAAATATTTTTGTTATATTTTTAAAACATATTACAAATTATATAGAGTATATATATTGTACATAATTTATATTTTATATACATATATACACTACTCAAATGAATTCGAAACATACAGAAATACAGTATATATTGCAGACAAAATGTGAACAGGGGCAAGAAAAATATTGAATTTGAATGGAATAAACGTGCTTAATTCTTCCGTCTGTTGAGGTTTGCTTGCTGGAATGACCAGGACAAATCTCTCACTCTTAGGGCTTCTGTTCTCAGAAGTGCATTTGAATGCTGCACCACGTTTATTCCATAATGAGGGTTTCCAGTAATGAGAGGTTGTGCAGCCCAATTAAATTTCTTTTGGCCAAAAAAAAACATGCTTTAACTTATATTGTTAAGCTGTCTCCCGGGACCTGTTCATTGCATTTCAGTTGCTGTAGTAGAAGAAAAGTTCACAGAATAGAAAAAGAGCTGCGTGAAGAACAGTTTTGAGTGAACTGTTTCTTTAATTGGCCCGTGCTGTTTTCTCACACAACACTGAAACGGGAGGAAATGTTGATTTTAAACAGCAGTGACTCAAATTCATGTGTCACTGATTTGGCATTTCCTTTCCTTTGGTTTATGAATACTGATCAGCCAATGCTAGAGATGCTTCTTTTGTGTTATATTCCAGGATCATACAGATTTCCAATGGATTGCAGCATTTAGGATCAATTACAATGCTGTGTACAGTAGTTGTTTGGATTTGAGGATTGACTCAATCTTTGATGACATGTTCGTGTAACCCGTCACAGCCTCATTAGAGCAGGTGACACTGTTCATGTGTTCAAATGAATTCAAAAATAAACTATGAAAAACATGTTTTGTGCTTGTTTTGATCAGATCGTCTTCATGAATTGCATTAAGGTTAATGGAGATTTTTTACTAATACTAACAGTGAAGCTTGACTTGGCAAACAGCATGAATCATTGCAGAACTACAGAGATCAGCTCTACCTGTGCATTCAAGCATGCTTTCATTTATAACACAGTCCCGTGACTGAATGCTGGAGAGAAAGTGTTGCTCCCGGGGTTGTTCGGGTGCTGAGAATCAAACTCATTCGCACTACAAAAGCACAACAGTTTTTATAAAGTGGGAGAAAAAGCCCTTTGGATTGATATGTATCGCATGTTCCGGTTTGTCTGGCAAAATGAAAGAGCAAAACTGTTTGATGTCCATGGCACAGGGGAAAATTCACACCAATTTTAAAAGCAAGGTAATGGCACTTCCTGTTCCAATTTTCTTTATATCTGAGAAAAACATGCCATTTACAGATGCAACAATCCTGTGCGGACAAAACCGTCAGATTACACCGTCTTGGTATTTTCAGACATTTTGTGCTCTAAATAAATATACGGCAAGAAAGTAGGAAACACAATGACGTTTATTTATTTTGTACATGTAGTAGTTCACCAACCAACAGCAATTAAGTTTAAGCAAAATGTGCTAATGCCTCTTTTCTATGTAAACACGGCTTGATATAGCATGCGTCATATTTTCAACATATTTTCCAGAAATCTTGGCAGCTAATCAAATGATGGAGAACAGCTTTATATCTGGCATATATTCAAATGTGTAGTCAAGCCAACTTGCTGGATTTTGCGCGAATTTAGGGCGCGGTATTTTAACACCAAATCTGTGTCTTATTCACTAGCTAATGGCATAACACTCTATGGGCCTGAGGGCACTATATCGCGGAAAATGTTTACACTTAAAATGTCACCGTTTACGTTCGAGTTTTGTTACAAAATAAGCCCTGAAACTTTGTGCATTGAAAATTTGTGCATTGAAAATTAGCGCCCCCTAGAGGTAATGGGTATAAATATTTATATTAAAATAAAAGTCCTTCACAAAGCACATAAATGGACAAGTCACATATCAAATAAAAGCTCTCACTCTCAGGAATGTGACTGTATAGTCAAATACAAACGTCTCATTTATGCTCCAATAAATTCTGCTGTAAACCTCCAAATAGCCAAAAAGTTATATCTGCTTTTATCTTTGGCAGTTCTCTAAAAATGTGTCACTTTTTACTTAACTGTGAGTTTGCTTGTGTGGATAATCCAATGTTTTATTTTAGATGTCCAGAACAAAATATGCCATCCAGATGGAAAAGCATGCAAAACCATGACAAAATATCATATATATAATCACAAAGATGAGGATCAATGACATCAATCATGAGATCAATGACATCAATAATGACACTTAGATTGAGCTTGTAGTCCACTCAGAGGCCGAGATATTCAATGAAATAATGAGGGTGGTGCTTGAACTGAACATTAGACTGAATGTCTATGGACGAGCACATCTGTGAGGGGTAAAATGTGTTATAGCGCCCCCTACAGTTCACATCTGTGAGGGGTAAAATGTGTTAGAGCGCCCCCTACAGTTCACATCTGTGAGGGATAAAATGTGTTAGAGCGCCCCCTACAGTTCACATCTGTGAGGGGTAAAATGTGTTAGAGCCCCTACAGTTCACATCTGTGAGGGGTATAATGTGTTAGAGCCCCCTACAGTTCACATCTGTGAGGGGTATAATGTGTTAGAGCGCCCCTACAGTTCACATCTGTGAGGGGTAAAATGTGTTAGAGCGCCCCTACAGTTCACATCTGTGAGGGGTAAAATGTGTTAGAGCGCCCCCTACAGTTCACATCTGTGAGGGGTATAATGTGTTAGAGCGCCCCCTACAGTTCACATCTGTGAGGGGTATAATGTGTTAGAGCGCCCCCTACAGTTCACATCTGTGAGGGATATAATGTGTTAGAGCACCCCCTACGGTTCACATCTGTGAGGGGTAAAATGTGTTAGAGCGCCCCCTACGGTTCACATCTGTGAGGGGTAAAATGTGTTAGAGCAACCCCTACGGTTCACATCTGTGAGGGGTAAAATGTGTTAGAGCGCCCCCTACGGTTCACATCTGTGAGGGGTATAATGTGTTAGAGCGCCCCCTACGGTTCACATCTGTGAGGGGTAAAATGTGCTAGAGCCCCTCACGGTTCACATCTGTGAGGGGTATAATGTGTTAGAGCTCCCCTACGGTTCACATCTGTGAGGGGTATAATGTGTTAGAGCCCCCTACGGTTCACATCTGTGAGGGGTATAATGTGTTAGAGCCCCTCACGGTTCACATCTGTGAGGGGTAAAATGTGTTAGAGCGCCCCTACGGTTCACATCTGTGAGGGGTAAAATGTGTTAGAGCCCCCTACGGTTCACATCTGTGAGGGGTAAAATGTGTTAGAGCCCCCTACGGTTCACATCTGTGAGGGGTAAAATGTGTTAGAGCCCCTCACGGTTCACATCTGTGAGGGGTAAAATGTGTTAGAGCCCCCTACGGTTCACATCTGTGAGGGGTAAAATGTGTTAGAGCGCCCCTACGGTTCACATCTGTGAGGGGTAAAATGTGTTAGAGCCCCCTACGGTTCACATCTGTGAGGGGTAAAATGTGTTAGAGCCCCCTACTGTTCACATCTGTGAGGGGTAAAATGTGTTAGAGCGCCCCTACAGTTCACATCTGTGAGGGGTAAAATGTGTTAGAGCCCCCTACAGTTCACATCTGTGAGGGGTATAATGTGTTAGAGCCCCCTACAGTTCACATCTGTGAGGGGTAAAATGTGTTAGAGCCCCCTACAGTTCACATCTGTGAGGGGTATAATGTGTTAGAGCCCCCTACAGTTCACATCTGTGAGGGGTATAATGTGTTAGAGCCCCTACAGTTCACATCTGTGAGGGGTAAAATGTGTTAGAGCCCCCTACAGTTCACATCTGTGAGGGGTAAAATGTGTTAGAGCCCCCTACAGTTCACATCTGTGAGGGGTAAAATGTGTTAGAGCCCCCTACAGTTCACATCTGTGAGGGGTAAAATGTGTTAGAGCCCCCTACAGTTCACATCTGTGAGGGGTAAAATGTGTTAGAGCGCCCCTACAGTTCACATCTGTGAGGGGTAAAATGTGTTAGAGCCCCCTACAGTTCACATCTGTGAGGGGTAAAATGTGTTAGAGCCCCCTACAGTTCACATCTGTGAGGGGTAAAATGTGTTAGAGCCCCCTACAGTTCACATCTGTGAGGGGTATAATGTGTGTGAGCGCCCCCTACGGTTCACATCTGTGAGGGGTAAAATGCGTTAGAGCGCCCCCTACAGTTCACATCTGTGAGGGGTATAATGTGTTAGAGCGCCCCCTACAGTTCACATCTGGAGGGGTAAAATGTGTTAGAGCGCCCCCTACAGTTCACATCTGTGAGGGGTAAAATGTGTTAGAGCGCCCCCTACAGTTCACATCTGTGAGGGGTATAATGTGTTAGAGTGCCCCCTACAGTTCACATCTGTATATAATGACGGAATGTGAAAGAGATCAAAATATTTTTGTAGTGTTTTCTGCCATCTAGTGGAATAAAATTAGACTTTTCAAAGTGAGGAAAAGTGAACAGGACCAGAATAAGATTACAAACCCATACAAAATTATTTATTAATAATTGGAGTCTTTTTTAGTTTCTATAATTCTCTGAAAAATGAGACCAATTTTTGGCAATTAGCTTTTAAATTTGAGCGTGAAAAATTGCGGGCGACAGCCCAAAAATGCACCAGAGTTTAAGAAGTTAAGCAGGTGCAAAATGTGCTAAAATAGGGCTCTAAGTATCTAAATTAAGTCACTGTCATTATTTTAGGTAGAAACACACCTTGTTTCTATGTAAATAAGTCTTGATATAGTATACGTCATATTCACAAAAATCAGCACTATTTGCCTGGTGCAATTACAGTTACGCTATTTTAACCACGGTATACTGGAGGTTTGTTTAAAAAAGACTTTCGTTTATATTTGTAAATGATGAAGTAAAGCTGCATTGTTAACAATTGCACAAGTCTAATTGCTTGAACACGTTTATTTTTGTCTATATTTGCGTGGTTTCCTGATTTGCATAATTCCTCAGTGAATCAGGTGCTAAAATAAGATAAACTCCGCTATCAGTGCATGAAATTAATTTGTAGTGTCTTTTTTCCAGCTTGTCTTTATCACAGACTCATCCGTACAGCTGTTTTCAGTCGTAATAACATGTTTGACAAGGTCTCCTCGTCCAGAATTCCATCCTGTTCAATCCAGAGGTCGACCTCAGAGACCGACCCGGAACGACGAGTTGCACAAATGGATTTCGTCCCTTTCATTTAAAGCTCAAAGGGTTTTGGAGGCCAGAGCGGAGGTTCAACCTTTATAATGTGTTGCCATAGAGATGGATCCTCCACCATTGTTGTCCATTAGATGATCAACAGGGGAGGCTGAGCTTCCTCAAAAATGTGCTCTAAATAAATGTAATCATACAGCGACTTGAAGGAAATGTTCAGACGATTTTTATTCATGCTTAAATGCTTTAAATTAGTTTTGTAGACATATACATGGAGCTTATGGATGAATCGTGTTACAGAACTTTGCAAAAAAAGTGATACATTTGAATTGCATTTATTAGTGGTGCTTGCCAAAGGCATCACTATTGTTCTCTTGCATACTTATTATTCCTCTTCTTATAATTATTATTATTCCACACAAAGTTTGGCGCGCTACTCCTCCCGCAGCTTTTGTCACAGACCCCTGAGTGAGGCGTCAAATCGTGGCTCTTGAGCGAGGTGCTACTTCACAACATAGCTAAAAGCGCCTGACTAGCACCTCATCGATATACACATGTTAGCAGTAATGCCTAAGACTCATAGTCACGCTAAAACATGATAAAATGTGCTAAAATCATGTTAACACATGCTAGCATCACCTAGCGAAGTGCTAAAACAGGCTAAAAACATGCTAGCATCATGCTAACACATGCTAGCATCGCCTAGCGAAGTACTACAACATGCTAAAAAAAGTGTTAGCATCATGCTAACACATGCTAGCATCGCCTAGCGAAGTGTTAAAAAATGCAAAAAACGTGCTAACATCATACTAACACATGCTGACATCACCTAATGAAGTGCTAAAACATGCTAAAAACGTGCTATCATCATGTTAACACATGCTAGAATCGCCTAGCGAAGTGATAAATCATGCTGAAAATGTGCTAGCATCATGTTAACATTTGTTAGCATCACCTAGCGAAGTGTTAAAACATGATTAAAACGTGATAGCATCATGCTAACACATGCTAGCATCACCTAGCGAAGTGCTAAAACAGGCTAAAAACATGCTAGCATCATGCTAACACATGCTAGCATCGCCTAGCGAAGTACTACAACATGCTAAAAATGTGTTAGCATCATGCTAACACATGCTAGCATCGCCTAGCGAAGTGTTAAAAAATGCAAAAAATGTGTTACCATCATGCTAACATCACCTAACGAAGTGATAAATCATGCTAAAAACATGCTATCATCATGTTAACACATGTTAGAATCGCCTAGCGAAGTGTTAAAACATGATAAAAACGTGCTAGTATCATGCTAACACATGCTAGCATCACCTAGCGAAGTGCTAAAACATGCTAAAAAAAGTGTTAGCATCATGTTAACACATGCTAGCATTACCTAGCGAAGTGTTAAAAAATGCAAAAACGTGCTAGCATCATGCTAACACATGCTAACATCACCTAACGAAGTGCTAAAGCATGCTAAAAATGTGCTATCATCATGCTAACACATGCTAGAATCGCCTAGCGAAGTGATAAATCATGCTAAAAATTTTAGTGCTTAGCAACAAGTTATAAAATGCTATTTGACGAGTTTTGCCACGGCAAGCACCACTCACATTTTCTTCAGGAAATGTACATTCTAGTTGTAATTGCTGTACACCTGACTATCAAACGCCCCTCTGTGAGGAACGAGGCTGTTTGGGATTCCACACTGTGGAATTTCGATATTCGTAAGACTCTTAATCGATCTCATGAGTTTGAAAACATTTTATGCATGTCCTTTGACACAATAATCCTCTTTGATGCAGGAAACCCAGCGTGAGGGTCGATGGAGGGAATGGGGGTTGGTTTCTCAAAATAAACAGCCGTCAATTGGGGCGGGCAATTATTTTAGCATCATGCTGCAAGGTGAGGAGAGATGTCAAGAGTGTGCCAGCCTCTTCTGCCAGGTTATGTTTGGATGTTTGTGGGCAGATGGGGTAACATGTCCTGCGGGGTTCTCATGGATGAGGCTACATCAATCAACAGACCGTGTATTTAAATTGGTCACACAGTTAGAGATGAAGAGATAAAGGGAGACAAATGCAGAAAAACACAGAATTAGAGTCGGGAATCAAGAGGTCTCAGGTCAGAACAGCTGCGTAAAAATTTAAATGGTGTCATCATTTACTCACCCACATGTTGTTCCAAACCTGTATGATGTTTGGGTGATTCTCATAAAATCTGATATGTCAAGAAAATGTCCTGGTCATATTTAACCCCAAATTGGTCCAAAGGGGGTCGCTATTTCGCAAAAAAAGTTTACGCTTAAAACGTTAAAGTCTCTGACCTGTTTTTCTGTGTTTGCCGTGTGTGTGTTTGTGTGTGTGTAATTGGCTGTGTCTGTGTTTCTGTTAGCCGTGTGCTTCCCTGTCCTCGCCTCCTCGTTACCCTTGTCACTCTCCCTTGTTTAGTCCCTGTTATGTTAATTTCTTTCACCTTCTGGAGGAGGACAAGTCAGTGAGGGGTATGCATTGGAGATTTTGGTGCTGTCCTTAGGTCTAGGTCATGATCAGGCCAGCCTTATGCAATGGTTTAGGGCTGGTCTGAATGAGCCCATCAGGTCTTGTGTCCCAGAGATGTCCCGCTACGATCAAGTTTGCCTTATAATGGGTTTAACTTAGCCTGTGCCTCCTTCCTTCCTTCTTCTCAGCCTGAGGTCAATGATACTCCTTCACTGGCAGTGGACGCGGTTGACCACCAGGAGGTGGAGGAGGCTGCTACTAACCGCCAGGAGGTGGCGGCCATTCCTGGCTGCAGTGATTCCGATCGTCCAGAGGAGGTGGAGGAGGTAAGCCGAGTAAGGCTCCCGCTCCCCATTCGCTGCCAGCGGTCCTGGCCATAGAGGGTGTTCCCTAGTCGCTGCCAGCTCCCTCGGCCACAGAGGCCATTTCCAAGTCGCTGCCAGTGTTCCCGACCATGGCGGTCGCCTTACAGCCTGTCTGGTTCCCCGTGGTCAGCGAGTCTGTCCAGTTCCCTGAGTCTGTCGACGAGACTGTCCTGTTCCCTATGGTCATCAAGTCTATCCAGTTCCCTGAGTCTGTCGACGAGTCTGTCCTGATCCTTGTGGCCGTTAACGAGCCTGTCCAATT
The DNA here is from genome assembly GCF_025860055.1 of Xyrauchen texanus. Classification (NCBI taxonomy): domain Eukaryota; kingdom Metazoa; phylum Chordata; class Actinopteri; order Cypriniformes; family Catostomidae; genus Xyrauchen; species Xyrauchen texanus. Next base: position 26,728,786 of record NC_068321.1, on the reverse strand, counting down.
CCCCACAGTCATCAAGTCTATCCAGTTCCCTGAGTCTGTCGACGAGTCTGTCCTGATCCCTGTGGCCATTAACGAGCCTGTCCAGCTCCTCATGGTCATCGAGTGTCCAGTTCCCTGAGTCTGTCGATGAGTCTGTCCTGTTCCCTATGGCCATTGACGAGACTGTCCAGTTCCCCATGGTCATCGAGTCTGTCCAGTTCCCTGAGTCTGTCGACGAGTCTGTCCTGTTCCCTATGGCCGTTGACGAGCCTGTTCAGTTCCCCATGGTCATCGAGTCTGTCCAGTTCCCTAAGTCTGTCGACGAGTCTGTCCTGTTCCCTATGGCCGTTAACGAGCCTGTCCAGCTCCTCATGGTCATCGAATGTCCAGTTCCCCATGATCATCGAGTCTGTCCAGTTCCCTGAATCTGTCGACGAGTCTGTCCTTATCCCTGTGGCCGTTGACGAGCCTGTCCAGCTCCTCATGGTCATCGAGTGTCCAGTTCCCCGTGGTCATCGAGTCTGTCCAGTTACCTGAATCTGTCGACGAGTCTGTCCTGATCCCTGTGGCCGTTGACGAGCCTGTCCAGCTCCTCATGGTCATCGAGTGTCCAGTTCCCTGAGTCTGTCGATGAGTCTGTCCTGTTCCCTATGGCCATTGACGAGCCTGTCCAGTTCCCCATGGTCATCGAGTCTGTCCAGTTCCCTGAGTCTGTCGACGAGTCTGTCCTGTTCCCTATGGCCATTAACGAGCCTGTCCAGCTCCTCATGGTCATCGAGTGTCCAGTTCCCCGTGGTCATCGAGTCTGTCCAGTTCCCTGAATCTGTCGACGAGTCTGTCCTTTTCCCTATGGCCACTGACGAACCTCTCCAGCTCCTCATGGTCATTGAGTCTGTCCAGTTCCCTGAATCTGTCAATGAGTCTGTCCTGTTCCCTGTGGCTGTTAACAAGCCTGTCCAGCTCCTAATGGTCATCGAGTGTCCAGTTCCCCATGGTCATTGAGTCTGTCCAGTTCCCTGAATCTGTCAACAAGTCTGTCCTGTTCCCTGTGGCTGTTAACAAGCCTGTCCAGCTCCTCATGGTCATCGAGTGTCCAGTTCCCCATGATCATTGAGTCTGTCCTGTTCCCTGTGGCTGTTAACGAGCCTGTCCATAAGAGTCTGCCGTTCAAGAATCGCACTACACTGGTCGTGCTGTTTGTTTCAACCCTGTAGATTCAAAATAACTGACTTTGTATCCTGTATACTGGAAGCACAGTGTGTTTCTATCAAAAAAAATGTGTAGCGTTGCCTCATGCGCTGCAGGAAACACTGTTTTTAGTACGGTCCTCCATCCGTATTGGCGGGAAACGACACATTTGGGAACACTTAATGGAGCAGAAAGTCATGATAATCATACGATTTTATATATTTATTTTTTAATGGAACCGGTTCTTGTTTAGAGAACAAACCCTAAAGGATGTATTTGACGGATGTGCACTACAACTGCTTTGTGATACTCTTTAGTTTAATCAAGGGCAGGCGCATGTGCCGACAACACACAAAATGAACTGCCTGTGTATTCAGAAAAACTGGGCTGCATCCAGACAGTCTGCGCTTACTCTACATGAAACGTAGCGGTATGCATAAAGACAAAGGGCATTTTCGAAGCGCCATTTTTACTTCAAGGCTGAATTTATTGCTTTTAATTTGTCAAAGAACAAAGACACATTGTCAAGCATTACGATCTGTAGCTAATGCATATGTGTCCATTTAAAAGCATGTGTTTACTTGCATACTTTTCTGTGTAAGTGTGTGAGTTAATGTGAGTCCATTCTTGACATAGAAAAGGTCAAAACCTCCAGGTGCACACACACACACACACACATTCAAGCATGCACTCTTAGCACAGGCGCTTCTAATGGGCTATGACAGTCACAGTGGGGGTTCTGGATAAAGATATTCCACTTCAAACCTCACACAGGAAGTCACCATATCTCTCCAGGATTAATTCAGCCGCACATGTTCCCAGACCATTATTCTTGACAGCGAGTGGCAAAAGATTAATTTTCATCCCACGTTTAGCCTCAGCGGAGGAGGCGTTTTACGGAGCAGTGAATGAATGTAGACAACCATTTAACAGTTGAGGGGAAAACCGCTTGCTTAGTGACTGACAACGTTTCCACTGGGCATATCACTCCAATTCAGTAGAAATTGAAATAAAATAAAAAAGGACTTGCTTACGGTTACTTGTATAGTTTAAAATAGGAGAGTTGCACAAATGCAGCAAATAATTGACAAGTTTCCTGTTAAAGTTAAAGTTCCTGTAAAAAGACACACCATTTGTTTCACTTTTCTCATCACCCTCTGTGAGCCTCATTATCAGCTTCTCGGTTGGAGAAAATCTTTATATTTTCTTTGGCAGGTAAGGTCGGTGGAGCGTCCAATACAAAAGAGCAGGTCATCTAATTTGTTGGTTTATAGAACAGTAATATGAGCATTGCAATAGCACCAACAAATGAGCTATTATCTAAAAAGTTCATATATTAGCTTATTATAGCGCCACCTTATGGCCGATTCTCACAGAATTTGGTATACAGTGTCATTTTGGGAACCTGTAAGAGGATGCCAAATTTCATAATGATCTGCAGTTCACAACGTAAGTTATTTGGTGCTGAAATTTGATTGGCTGATGGTGGCCATTTTGGTTGAGATCCAATAAGTTCAACAAATCCAATGAGAGTTGAGTTCAAATGAGTCCAATAAATATTTTACAGCTATAATAGCACTTCAAATCTACGAATTCCACCTTCTTCGATCAAACTAGTGAGTTATAACTTGTTTTTAGTTGTGGTTTTAACTGGTTTTCAGTAAGTGCCAACCTGAATAATTGGACGAAGTTTGGTACGCATCCTCACAATGTAGTCATATCGAAGTTTCCCGAGTTTCATTAAGTTTGAAATTTGCATTCAGAAGATATCCAAAGGGTCCAAAAGGGGGCGCTATACTGCGAAAAATGTTTACGCTTAAACATTAAAGTCTCCGTATACATAACTCAGGCATATGAGGTATCATTTGAAAGCTTAGAATCTGTAGTTTTCAGAAATAACCCTCACTTCTTCATTTATGTTACTTAAAATAACAAAATAAGGCCTCAAAGCATTCACGTCACAAATTAGCGCCCCCTAGAGGTAATGGGGTAGACATGTTTATATAAAAATAAAATTCCTTCACATAGTACATACATGGACAAGTCATATATCAAATGAAAGCTCTCATTCTCAGGATTGTGACTGTATAGTTTATTTTGTTGCTCTAATACCACAGAAGCCGAGATATTCATTGAAACACTGAGGGTGGTGCTTGAACTGAACAATAGACTGAATGTCTATGGACGAGCACATTTGTGAGGGCGTTAGAGCACACCTACATTTCAGATCTGTATATTGTGATGAAATGTGATAGAGAACAAAATATTATTTTTCTAGTGTTTTATGGCATCTAGTGGAATAAAATGAGACTTTTCAAAGTGAGGTCAAGTGAACAGAACCAGAATTATACGTTTACAAATTTAGGACAACAACAACAAAAACAAAGATTATAAACACATACAATATTATTTATGATTTTTTTGAGACTTTTTTTTATATTTGGGGGGGTTCTATGAAAATTGAGACCAATTTTTTTGCAATTAGTTCACAGTATGTGTGAATGGTGAGCTTTTACATTTACTGTAAGTGTGACAAATTGAAGGGGGCAGCCCAAAAACGCACCAGAGTTTAAGGGATTAATAAGTACATTTTGGCTATTGGCTTAGGCTATATCTTCCTAACGATTTGACACATTAAAATTGTATTTTATAAAAACATTCACACGGGTCTCAAAATTTCATGCAAATTGGACCAGCGGTCTAGGAGGAGTTAAACATTTCCAACACTCACTAATTTACACTTTGTCATATTTACATTCACTAATTGCGACCGCCAGCGTAACTACCAGATGAGGATAAATGTGTGAGCTTTCTGTGTCCGTCCGCCCTCAAACACCTGCTGACAGTTATTCAGTGTTCTCCCACAGAGGCAGAACCACCATATCTTTATATTCCATCTCTATCTACACTCAAACCCTGTAATTTGACCAGCTGAGTCATTCAGCTGCAAGAACTGTGTTCAGTTTTCATACTTATAAACCCCCCAAAGACATATTTAATACAGAATAAAAGCCTTAAATTACAGAGATTACTAGGGTTGAGAATCAAAGACCATTTATTCTTCAGGGTTCCCACTTTCGACCAATGAATTTCCAAGACTTAAAAAGGAGTTTGTGGAAAATCGTGAATACACTGGAAGCAATTTCTAACTAGTAATATATTTTAGAGCTGAACATAACTAGAAAATAATCATATTAATGATAGAATTTACCGCACTGATCGCACAGTGTAAAATTGGCGCCAGTCGGTCGAAAGTTGCTCAGCTGAAATCAATCTGTTAGTACTGAAATTGGAATCACTGCCCCCAGTGGCCAAAGCTGTAAGTGCTGTTGTTTGATTTTTAATTGGTCTGGAATATTGATATTGGATTTAAAGTGTTCATTCAGCTACACTGTAAAAACTGATATTGTGGTGAACTAAATATAGCAGAAAATATAAAGTACTTTCTATAATAAATTTAATAAAATACCGTATGAATGCAAATGCAACCTTCGAGTTTGTGTATTCTGGCAGGTGTAAGGACAAAGTTATCCAGTATATTATGTCATATATTCATTTGTGCTCATGAAATGAGCGAATAGAATGAATGGCATTATGATTTCACTCCATTAATGTAAAGAAATAGACAATCAATATGATACAGGCAATGTTAAGTGATAAATTAAAAAAAAGGTCTTTCATCTTTTCCTTTTTGGATAACTCTTGTTTGTTTTAAAATATGAATGAACGAGCTTTGGCGAAATGGAAGAGACTGTGTGTTTTATACTTTGTGAGTTGTATGTACTGTATGTGAAGTTATTTGATTTTGCTCTGCCCAATAATAACAATAATAATAATAATAATAATAATAAAAAAATACATTAAATAAGTTAGTTGAAGAGTGAACTTGAAAATATTAAGTCAATTGTAAATGTGTACTCAATTCAAACTATGATCTAACTTAAACTTTTACCTTATCCGGCGGACCCGCAAGAGAAAAATATGAATAACTACCAACATAAAATAGGACTCGTTTGAAAGTTTAGAAGCGCTACTTTCCAATGCATGTAGATATTATGACCAAAACTGAACAAGTGCTTTGAAATTTGCAGATAAATCAGAAGTGTCTGTTTTGATCATTTCTTAAAAATGTTGCACTGCACGTATTATTGTAATCAGTAAAAACATCAAACTGATCAAATATTCATGTGTCATATGTTGTTGGAAAGCTCTCAAAGAGTCAAATACAACCAGCCTAGTTTTGTGCAAAAATATAGCGAGTAATAGCGAATTATACATCTTTACACATTATGTTGGTGTTGCTCATGTGCCACGTTTTCGCTTAAAACGTTACGAAAAATAAACGGAACATAAAATATCACATATGATTATTTAGAGTCTGTGATTATCTTTCAAACGAGTCCACACACAAGATAATCAGATGTATAGATCATTAGATAATCCACATGAAGCACAATGTTACATATGACCACCAGGAGATGGCGCCAAATACACGACACAGACTCAATGATGACTCAAATGACACAGAATGAAACTCATTCTGTGAAATCTCATGACTAAAATCATGTCTGCATGCTCTGCAAACCTTTAGTCATTGTTGTGTTTGCATGTGTAATTAGTTCTTATGGACAATTATTATCTTTTATTTGTTTGGAGAGGCTTTGAGAAACTGTGTTTATAATGTTATAACTTTTGACTGCTTACTCGTATCAACGCAACATTTTTCTCAGATACAGTTGACATGATTGGGAACAAAACAAAATATGAAAATATGTCAAATATGAAAAATAATACAAAAAAAGTACATTTTTGGCTCAATTGTTTTTGTGATTTTTCAGCAGTTTCTCATGCTGAGAGTCTCAGAGTGTCTCATAATCGATATCATTAAAACATTTGAAAAGTTTTATTTACAATAATACCAAACACTAGTGTCACTTTATAAGCCTTATAAGCTTTCTAATAGACTACATAGCAAACATCAAGCTTCCCTGTGGAAGACTTCTGTGTGTCATGTGACTACATGGATATAAAAAAAGCATTAAAATGCCAGTAAATTTAGCATGGCTTAATTCAATGCTACATCGCTTGAGTAAAATATAATAGAAAATGAAAATTGCAAAGTAAACTTTCCTTGAGAATTTCTAATTAAAGCCATTAAGAATTGCGAGACATTTGTCACAGTGGATTGGCAGCAAAATTCAGAGTTTATCCGAATACTGTCGAAGAACTTAATCAGCCTCTAACTGATGACCGGTTCATTCATTGATGAATAAATATACTAATAAAGAATACGTCCGTTAATTGTATTTGCTTTCACACAAATTGCACACATTTTTCACTCTCAATTAACAATCAGGATAAGCTGGCAAATGACTTTCCCTTCAATTAACCTCTTTAATTAACGACTGTCTCTCGTGTCCTGATAGCGCGATCAATCGTGATACAGCCCTCGTATAAAGAGAACAAAATTCAGTTCTTAAACTCCTAAATCCGTATGGATCCAATCAAAGTCCAAATCAAAGCCAATAGTAAGATCAAAGCTGAGCTTGAGAGTAAGTCAACGTTAAGTTCATTTAAGGACGCACAGGCGGCTCTTGGAGCATAAAGAATCACACCACGCATCCGTTCTAATGCATATAAGAAGGGACAGGAGGTTTTAACACATCTGGAGTGTCAAACACAGTTACTGGACGACAAGCTATTCTGGTTCTCAGATGTCACCTCTGCGGTTATCATAGTTATGATTCAGAACCATGTGTGTTATTCAAACTGACAGTAATAGAGGATGAAAGGCCCATTCATCAGCAATCAAATTACAGTAGCCTACCTTTAAAACACTTGCAGTTTACAGTCATGCGGGAAAATGGACCAGAAATATAGTCAAGTCAACCTGATTTGAAGTTATAATACATTAATATAATAATATAAAACATTTAAATACAACATCATGCATTTATCAATTGCAAACTATTGCTAAATGGCTAATGATGATGCTGACCTTGTATGGAAAGGGAGACTATTCCATAGATTAAGTCCTATAACCAGGGCTGGACTGGGAAGAGAAATCGGCCCGGGATATTACATAACAACTGGCCCAAATGTTGAGCGGGGGGTGGGGGGAGTTGGGGGGTTCGCTGTCCTTTTCCGCATACCGTGGCACCGTTTTGTGGTCCCTTCTGCATAATGCGGCGGCTCATTTTAGCATATCGCGGCCCATTCGGCCCGTTTGGCGGCTGACCCACCGGCCCACTCGGTTCTCCCGATAGCCAGTCTGCCCCTGATTGGCGCCAAAGTGAGTCGGCCCACTGGGGAAATGCCCGGCATGCCAGATTACCAGTCCTGCCCTGCCTATAACAAAAAAGGCACGGTCACCCTTAGATCTATAGCGACGAACACTCAATAGAGGTTGTTTGGAAGAACTGAGCGCTCTGGTGGAAGAGTAAGAGTGTAGAAGGTCCCTGATATATTGGGGCGTGAGACCAGATAGTGCTTTGTAGACAAAAACCCTGAGTTTCACAGGAAGCCGGTGTAGAGATGCTAAATCCGGGGAAATGTGATCCCTCTTTCTTGACCCTGTTAAAAGCCTAGCTGCTGCTTTTTGAACTAGCTGTAAGCGGGATAATGCAGTTTGGAGCAGACCAATGTACAATGAGTTACAATAGTCTAACCGTGATGTAATAAGTGAGTGGATCACAATTTCCAAGTCTTTAGCGACAGATCTCAGGTGGAAAAAGATATGCCAATGTTTAATATCTTTGAAGCAATTTAGGGCGTTTTCAGTCAAACAATCCTTTTCTACACTCACTGGGATATAAAATTGGGAATCATCATCATAACAGTGATATGATATGTTGTATGTCTGAAAAGTAGAGCTCAGAGGAAGCATATACAGTGAAAATAACAAGGGTCCTAAGACTGACCCTTGAGGGACACCACACTGTAATTGAGCTGAACAATTTCCAACATTTTCAGAGAATGTCCTTTCTTTTAGATAGGAGCGAAAATCACTGTATGGCGATATCCTGGATGTCAACCATCAGGTCTGGACTGGTAATCTGGCATACCGGGTATTTTCCCGGTGGGCCGAAGCACTTTGGGGCTGATCAGGGGCAGAGCGGTCATTGGTAGAACCGAGCGGGCCAGTGGGTCGGCTGCGAAACATGCTGAATGGGATGCGAAAAGCTAAAATGAGCATTGCAGTTATGCAGAACGGATCACAAAACAGCGGCGTGATATGCAGAAAAGGACAGCGAACACCCCCCACTCAATAACATTTGGCACACCAACACCGCCCCCCATTCAACAAGTTTTGGGCCAGTTGCCATGTAATATCCCGGGCCGATTTCTCTTCCCAGTCCTGCCCTGCCAACCATACATTCTAGACGATTGAGAAGAATATTTTGGTCGAACAAGGCACTGAGATCTAATAAAACTAAGACGACAGGTGAACCTGAATCCATGATGAGTAAAATATCATTAGTGACCTTCAGCAATGCAGATTCAGTGCTGTGCAAGGGTAAATGTATTTCGATAGGAGTAGAGCTGCAAATAAACAACTCCTTCCAAAATCTTGGAAATAAAAGGCAGTTTGGAGATTGGTCTGTGATTGTTGTGTATTGTAAGTTACATCATCGCACCATTAGCTAGGTAACCCTTAGCCAATCACATGTATCAAGTCTGCTCACGATCGATCACATTGCTGTTTCAGTGCGCTAACACAGCAACCTCCTCCACCCCACCACCACCTGTTGAGTGCCGTCCTGCACAGGGGTAGGACCGCCAGACGGAGCTTACGCCAAAGAGAGACATTACCTTTCTGTTTTATATTCATCAAATAAATGTCATCTTAAATTTCACTCAAGTCTGCGAGTCTTCCTGATAGAAATGATAGCCATGAAAACTTCTTTAAGAAGTCGTGGAGAAAGAATATCCAGCTTGTAACTGGAACACATGTGGGAAAATGGACCAAAAATACTGATGACATCATCTTGCACTGCTCAGATTTGTGTCCATTTCTAACGATGGGACTGGAGGAAGTTTTGAGTTCTGAAAGTTACAGGATGTTTTCACAGATATAAACTCTTTTATCTACAAAGACAAATCAAAAATGTGAATCATGTGACACAAGCCCTTTCAATTTACCCCATTCGTTCTCTCCAGTTCTCTCAGATCTTTTAAGAAGAATTTTCTGTCAACGTCAAATGAGGTTGAGGTAGAATGTTTCATATTTCCCATATCAGACAGACACAAATGCTCAGAGAGAGACAGACAGTAACAGAGAGACAGATCGTCATTATATCTGTCTCGCAGCTTGAAGTGAAAAATCAGCTTGAAGCTTCAGTGTCTACGGAAAGAAATTAATTCACAAATTCACATAAAGTGTTATTTAACATAACATATGTCAGACAAAACTGTAAAGCCCCTAAACTTGATTTCTTCATAGTACACGTTTTGGAATACTTTTGTATTTATTATATATTTATTTTACAGCTTTAGATATTTCATATTTAATTATATTGTATATCATTTATACTGTGGGATAGAGTTATTTAACATATTTATGACATTTATTTGGCATATTCAGGTATTTTACCGTATAGCTCATATGGCTATTTATCATAATGTAAGTTCGAAAAATTATATAAACTATATTGATTAATAAACTATAGATCTTCATAGCAAACTTTTTGGAATAATTTTGTATTTATTAGACATTTAAAAACATTATATATATTATGAATATTATATTGTGGAGTGGAGGGGGGCCGGGCCGGGCTAGAATGTCGCACGCCCGGTCCCCAATCGGCCTGATGAGGCGTGCAAGGGATAAAGGCAGCCGGTGACGACGGTTCGAGAGAGAGAGAATTACGGGCATGTCCGTCATGTGTGTGTTTATGTTCCTGTGTTTTGGTTTTGAGTTTAATTAAATATGATTTATATTGACAAGCCGGTTCTCGCCTCCTCCTTGCCCATCTTAACCCCCTTACATTGGTGCCGAAACCCGGGAGGGAGGTGGGATACCCGTCGCAGAGTCCTCGACACTACCGTCCACCCAGGGGAGCGCCGCTAACATCTGCCGGATGACGGAGTAGCCCGAACGCCCGGACGCGGGGAATGACCGCCGCCCGCAGGGCGAGTGGTGACTGGATTCCCCGACCTCCTGGGGCGATGGAGCCGCTGCCAGGGGCGGAGGAGTGCCCTGCCATCCCCCAGAAACGCGGAGGGGTCAAGGTTAGACCGCCGTCCGCGAGGGGAGGAGGGAAGTAACTCCCCGATCGCCTGGAGCGGTAGGTCCGCTGCCAGGGGCCGCCAGAAAAGCGGAGGGGCGTCCTGTCCGCTGGGGGTCAGAGATTTGACTCCGGTTTGCCCGGAGAGGAGCGGCTGTTGTCCGCCGGAGAGTGTGGCGTAGTGTTTGAGGACCACGCGACGGTACATCAGAGAACCGGTGAGTGAGCTCCTTCTCTCTCTCCTCTCGCTATCTCTGTCGCACCGTGTTGACCTTTTCCCTCGCCTATTTTTTGTTGTTGTTTTCCCCTCCTGTCTCCTCCCAGGTCGAGTAAGGGGTGGATGACCTGATGGGGTGCAAAGCACGCCCCTCCCCAAGGAAAGAGGGGGGGGATGTAGGTCATGCCGGTGGCACCCTGGCCTGAGATAACGCTGGGAGGAGTGTGGAGTGGAGGGGGGCGGGGCCGGGCTAGAATGTCGCACGCCCAGTCCCCAATCGGCCTGATCGGGCGCGCGAGGGATAAAGGCGGCCGGTGACGATGGTTCGAGAGAGAGAGAATTATGGGCATGTCCGTCATGTGTGTGTTTATGTTTGTGTGTTTTGGTTTTGAGTTTAATTAAATATGATTTATATTGACAAGCCGGTTCTCGCCTCCTCCTTGCCCATCTTAACCCCCTTACATATATATATATATATAATATTTACTTCTATTTATTTTAGATAATTTATTATGAGGGTAAACAATCTATATAGACCATCATTTATAATTATTTGTAAAATAATAAAAATATATTACTTTGATATTTATTTCACATTTCAGAGCTTTCCATTTTTTATTTTAGAGGCTATAATTTTTTGGCCCGTATAATTCCTCATAACAATTTCAGACGAATGCTGCCGCTGGATCTCGGGATGAGTTCTACAGTCAGTCTTGTTCTAAAACTGTCAACAGATTCCTGAACATCATTGTGAAGTGAACCGTAACAGTCGCTCTAAATGGCTTTTAAAACATCACATAATTGGTGCAGAAATGTGAGTGATGTTTTCCTGACAAGCACACCAATGCTGAGCAAAGACTAACAGATGCTAAATAAAACATAAAAATGACATAACTGATGAAGTTGGGCGGACGTATATTGTATTTAATTCATATCCATACACTATATAACTAGGTCATATACAGAACCTTTGAATCATGTGATGCATCAGGAATTTAAAGCCTACAATCTCTGACAGACTAGATTTTAGCAAGTGTAACGGGAGCCAGCTGGTAGATAGCTTTGGATGCCGCGGAGAATAGCGTGAAGCCTCCACACGTGCTACGTCTCCATGGTAATGCATTCAATGAGTCACGTGATAAGATGCACGTGTTATAGCGACCACGAGGAGGTTACCCCATGTGACTCTACCCTCCATAGCAACCGGGCCAAATCGGTTGCTTAGGAAGCCAGACAGGAGTCATTCAGCACACCCTGAATTCAAACTCATGACTCCAGGTGTGATAGCCAGCGTCAATACTAGCTGAGATACCCAGATCGTGTAGTGGAAACTTGGCATTAGCAACCATATTGGCCCGGTTGCTAGGGAGGGTAGAGTCACATGGGGTAACCTCCTCGTGGTGGTGATTAGTGGTTCTCTCAATGGGGCGTGTGGTGAGTTGTGTGTGGATCGTGGAGAGTAGCATGAGTCTCCACATGCTGTGAGTCTCCGCGGTGTCATGCACAACGAGTCACGTGATCAGATGCGCGGATTGACGGTCTCAGACGTGGTAGCAACTGATCCACCCGGATTGAGGTGCGTAACCGCGCCACTACAAGGACCTACTAAGTAGTGCGAATTGGGCGTTCCAAAATTGGGGAGAAAAAAAAAACAGTACATGCACTTGCAATGTAATGTGTTTTATTTTTCCAAATGAAGTGACAGTTTATTTGATTTATAGTTTTTATATTATGGGTTGAAACTGGAATGGAATAGGCAGATATATATACATCGTAATACGGATTCGATTTTTAGTTCTCTTTGATCTTTTGTTCCACAAGCTCCTATGCTATTTGAAAAGATACAAATGTGTCTTTCTTTCCAGTCTTTTATAATATGTCCAAGATATTTGACAGTAGTATTAACTGGAATGTCACAAATACTCTGCAGTTGTGAATCATGAATATCTGAGGGTACCTTGAGAAAACCATTCACAGTAGCATGAACATTATGTGCTACTATGCTAACGTTAATGAATGGACAGCTTCTTTGAATGATCACGTTACATCCTTGAACATCCTTGAACATCATAAAATGACAGTCCACGGTCCTCCTTTGTTTTTCTTTGTGTGCTTTCTTATTGTAAGCCAAAACACGTCATCTGAGGATTTTCTTCAAACCCTGCGAGGTCAAGCACAGTGGGCGAAGATGAAGAAAACACGACAATATATGAGCAAAAATCACCTTTGAAGCACAAACTTCAACTTTTCATTTCTTCACCGAACTGAAAAGATCTGTAATTACTTCATAAGATGTACATCACATAATGCGTTAATTAAAATATCAAATGGAAGCTTTTCTAATGTGTTATAATAAGTTATGATCTTGCCGCTATTATGTTCCTTTTCGCCCATACTGAGAGCGTACAACTCATTTAAAAGAGACTTTCTCATCTCTAAAGAGCTTGAACTGAATACTCGTCAATTGAATACAAATGTAATAACATTAATATGGGCTAAATAAGAATATATCAAGGTCTACTTCAAATACATCTAGCTCGTTTTCAACCCTGTTGACTGTCTCGGCAAACTGGGAGAACTACTCACTGACCACTAAAGGAAACTCTACTTTATCTCTTTTTAAAGAACACCTGGACTTAGAGTAAAAGGAAGAGCTTTATATGTTCTGTAAGATGGACCTTTTTATCTCTTTTAAACCATTTTGAAAACTGTTAAGAGGAGGTAGACAAAAAAGAGTGCCCAAGGAGCCGAGGACGAATAGTCGGACCCCCATGAAGCCCCTTGAGATCTGGGTTCAATATTAAATGTGTGTGTCATTTTTTCAAAGTTAAAATACTGTCAGGAAATGACTCAGAAATGCAGTGTACGACTCTTCTGTCATGTCAAACAATATGACAGATCACGAGCTTGACTTTGTATTCAACCCGCCACCGTCGTATAAACACGGCAATATTGCGCAATACAGTCCATTCCTTTTCTCCATTAGGGAATTTATTATTAATAATAACTTATAAATGTTCAAAGACTGACTTACCATGAGCTGTGAGGTTGTTAATCGATGATATGCACATCTGTACCAACTTCGTTTAAATATTGCATTAATAGTGGAATTCCTTGTGAAGAACTACACTACCCATAATCCCGAAGAGAAATCAACCAATCAGAGCACTGCGGCGAACAATGTGCGCCAAAACAGCTCTACAGTGACTCATACACAGTATCTTTGTATATATCTGAATATTTTGCAATAAAATGTAAATATATTGTTTCCATCCCTACAATCAACAGTGATAAATCAATCATTAATCATGTTTAATTCGATTACATCTTGCGAAATGCTTCATGGGATTGTAGTTTATTCCCTTATTAAAGATCTTACGTATACAGTGTAGAGCGGAAGAGGGCGGGGCCGGGCTGGAACAATGTACGCCCGGCCCCCAGTCTGCCTGATGGGGGCACGCGAGGGATAAAGGTGGCCAGTGACGAAGGTTCGAGAGAGAGAGAGAATGACATGCAGCTGCTCTGTGTTTATGATTAGGTTTGGTGTTTACCTCCGGGCCAAACTCCAAATTACTCGCCAAGTGGCAAGGACCCTTTGAGGTCACACGACGAGTGGGGGACCTCGATTGTGAGGTTAAGCGAACCGAATATCACATCAACCTCCTGAAGTTATGGAGGGAGGTTGTGACGGTCCCTGTGACGTTGGCTACGGTAGTTCCGGAGAGGGCGGAGCATGGAGGTAAACACACAAACATAAACGCAGAGCATGTCATTCTCTCTCTTGAACCATCGTCACCAGCCACCTTTATCGCTCGTTTGCCTCCATCAGGCTGATTGGGGACCGGGCGTCGGTTTTTCCATCCCGGCCCCGCCCTCCTCCGCTCAACAGTATCTTTATCTTTTTTCCCCATATTTAAATACTGTTTTGCTTTTTCAGTTCTGCTGCGATTGGTGAAAAGTTAATTCGACACCCTGCCAACAACCGTCCACTGTGTTACTGCATACATACTACAGTGATTCCTGCTGAATTAAAAGTGTTCTTATAGATTGTGCGGAAACATGCATTTCATTTAAATGTACAGACAGGAAATAAGCCAACATTAGGGCTTTTACTCTTTAGGGTTGAGTTAGTTGCTGTTTTGTATTATCCCTCCAGTACCTGCCGTGATTTATCTCTTGAAATGACTGCTAAATTGAGTTGCTTCACCAGGGAGAATCATTTAATTGCATGAAAGAACGTCAACTGAATTGAAATGGATTTGGGGAGGGAAACGGTGTATTAACTCCATCATTTGTGAAGCTCAGCGGATGATCACTAAGAGCAAAAGTGCCACAGAGATGGAGACAGTGTCCTCAAACCATCCCAACTCAACTGCAGCACTGTTTGAACAGGCAAAAAAGAGATTTAGAGGGCATAGTTTGACAAAAGGTTTGTTTAGGGAAACAGTTTCTTGTGTCTTAAAGGGAAACGTGATCTCACAAGTATTAATAGCTATTCTAGCACACTAATATTTGCTTTTGTTTGCATAGACACCAAAAAGAGAACATCATAATTTTCTGCATGAACAACTTGTACAAATGTTTACAAATACGGATGGATGGATCAGTGGGTTGGCTGGTTGACTGACTGGTTGGTTTTTTGGTCGATTGGTTGTTTTGTTTTTTTTGGGTTGGTTGGTTGTTTTATAATACCAATAATGGAATTGTTTAATCATTTCATTTCTATTTTGTTTGCTGAGAGAGACGAAAAGGCGTTTTTACAAAATGCTGTGGCTTAAAAACAAAACAAAAAGACCACTATTAATCCATTCTATTAATGCGCTGTCATCTAAAATATCAATAAAGCATAACTCTACAAATATATATATATATATAAAGGATTGTATATGTTATAAATATGTTTCTGAAACTGTAAATATGTAAAAAAAAAAAAATACACTTTCATACACTTTGGTTGAAGTCATTAAAACTCCAACTTTTTAACCACTCCACAGATTTAATATTAGCCAACTAAGTCGTTTAATTGTTTATGTCGTTTTAGGACGTCTACTTTGTGCATAACAAATGAGTTATTTTTCCAACAATTGCTTACAGACCGATTGTTTCACTTGTAGTTGACTATATAATAATTCCAGTGGATCAGAAGTTTACATGCACTAAGTTAACTGTGCCTTTAAGCAGCTTATAAAATTCCAGAAAATGATGTCAAGCCTTTAAACAATTAGCCAGTTAGCTTCTGATAGTCTAATTGGAGTCAATTGGAGGTGCACTTGTAGATGTATTTTAAGGCCAACCTTCAAATCCAAATAATTCAGCCAAGACCTCAGAAAAACAATTTTGGACCTCCACAAGTCCGGTTCATCCTTGGGAGCAATTTCCAAATGCCTGAAGGTGCCACGCTCATCTGTACATCAATAGTACGCCAGTATAAACACCATGTGACCACACAGTCATCACACCGCTCAGGAAGGAGACTCATTCTGTCTCCTAGAGATTAATGTAGTTTGTGTGAAAAGTGCAAATCAATCCCAGAACAACAGCAAAGGACCTTGTGAAGCTCCTGGAGGAAACAGGTGGACGAGTATCTAGATCCACAGCAAAACCAGTCCTATATGGTCATCACCTGAAAGGCTCAGCAAGGAAGAAGCCGCTGCTCCAAAACCAACATATAACAAGCCAGACTACAGTTTGCAAGTGCACATGGGGACAAAGATCTGACTTTTGGGGAAATATCCTCTGGTCAGATGAAACAAAAATTGAACTGTTTGGCCGTAATGACCATCGTTATGTTTGGAGGACAAAGGGTGAGGCTTGCAAGCTGAAGAACAGCATCCCAACCGTGAAGCATGGGGGTGGCAGCATCATGTTGTGGGGGTGCTTTGCTGCAGGAGGGACTGGTGCACTTCACAAAATAGATGACATTATGAGGAAGGAACATTATGTGGATATATTGAAGCAACATCTCAAGACATCAGACAGGAAGTTAAAGCTCGTCACAAATGGGTCTTCCAAATGGACAATGACCCCCAAGCACACCTCCAAAGTTGTGGCAAAATGGCTTAAGCACAACAAAGTCAAGGTGTTGGAGTGGCCATCACAAATCCCTGACCTCAATCTGCATGACTTTCTTTCTTCCGTGGAACACAAATGGAGATGCTAGTCAGAATGTTAGCCTCGGTAACCATTCACTGTTTTTGCAACCTTTTTTTACCAATTCGATGAATGGTGACTGAGGCTAAAATATTGCTTAAAATCTCCTTTTTATGTTCCAGAAATGAAGGTGAGTAAATAATTATGTTTTTCGTTTTTGGTTGAACTATCCCGTTAAGTGTCTGCGTTTACTCACGGGCTCTGAAATGTTTTTGTTGACAACGTCTGGGTCGTGAAAAAAACGTCAGCCTTCACACAACAACCAAAAAGCTATTACAAAGAAATCAGAGACACTATAAGGTGCTGTGCAATTTTACCTGGTATCCAAAAGCAAACAAATCTATCAAATATTTTGAATGTGTTTTAGACTCTATGGGTTGCATTTCCCTTTCATAAAATACAAACAGGAAAGAAAAATCCATATCTCATTTGTTTCTACTAGACAGTATTTAGAGAGCAAATGTTTGCTGTAGTCTCATGCTTGTCAGATGTAAAAGACCATAATAATCTCACATGTGTCTCCTCTAGAGTTTCAGATCTCAACAATGTCTCAAACTGTGCTCGGATTTACCAAGATGCCAAAGTAAACCAAAAGTCAAAGATCTCATCAAATTCTCCCAAGAGTCAATCATCTGAGCTCTGCTATCCACATTCATTGTATAACCTTCATCTGATCCTTCAATTAAGCAACTGAGAACTCCATGAAGTCCTCTGGGAGCCAGTGAAGTTCCCCAAACTTAAAGGACAAGAAAGTTTTGAAGGACAGAATGTATCCGTCATCTCCATGTCAAACAAAGTACCGTCTGTCCCCTTCAAACCAAGCGTGCCGCACAAGCCGTCTGGATCGCCCCCCGGTGACTGGTCCTAGTATAGGTCATAAGCCCCGCCTCCCCATGTTATTCAACGGGACGTGAGACCAACTAAACAATTAAATTACACTTCACATATCTTTTTTCCAAAGATAGTTTCTGTCATTTACTGTCGTTTCTATCACGTTGATGTCATTTCAAGTGTTTGTTTTCAAAATAAGTTTGTTTTTAGTTATTTGATGCTATAAAAACGCTGCTGTGACATCATGATTGACAGCTGTGATTGACAGGTTCTCTGAGTGAAGTAGTCACTGAAGCACCAACTGACTTTTTTTGGGGATCTTCGGAGGACTGAGGAGATTGGAGCTTTAAATTTAATATCTAAATTTCTATAATTAATTATTTCACACCGTTATAAGTCATAAGTCAAAAGTGCAGGGGCGTGTGCTTGCGATTGATTCAGCGAGAGTGAGGGCGGGGCCTTGATTTCGTGGCTTTACTTCCTGCTCACTACTGCGCAGGTCTGGTCCCGAAATCGCAACTGCGCAGACTCAAGTCCCAAGATGTCAGCGCCATATCGGGACACTGGCGGCTTCAGTTCTCACCAATGGAAAAGAGCGAAGGGGCGTCGGCCATCTTTTTTTACAGTCTATGCTTCAAACGGACATGATCAAAGAAACCTCCTCCAACCATTTGCCCACAAACACACTCCTGAACTTCTTGTTAATAAAGCATACTTTTAAGTGTCAATGTAAGCTTTTGTTGGGCAACATGCATTCATGCATCTTGTTCATGCAAACATACACAAACAAACTTTGCTGTGTAGTCCTCTGGCTGTGTTGTTGAGAAACAGGGGGATGAAAGACTGAAAGAGAGAGATAGAGGTCTAGAGGAGGTGAACAGGTGCCACTAAACCACATGAGACCGCAGTAGTGAGGACGGTTTTTGCACAGCTACATAAATCTAAATTCACAAGAGTAGGTAAGATTACATTATTATTTGGAGAACCCACGACCACTAAAACACACAAACACAACGCCATCGATCAACTGCAGACCTGTGCTGGATACACAAACCTCAGGACCGTCCGAATAAAGTCTGGTCTGCATTGCTGGACAAGAACCGCCCACTGAGAGAGGAAGAGACAGTCTGACTGACAGGTGAAGTGACCAATCACAGCTCGTTTTGTTTTAGAGGCAGGTTCATCTGAAATAGTTGATACTACAATAATAGACCTCAGTCAAATAATGACATGGCAGACTATGCAAACGTTTGTACCGAAAACTTTTAAATTAGAGAAAAATATACAAAAATTATGAACAACAGAAATTTAATGAGAATTTCACATTGATGCAACAATTTATGTTTTTATGGTTTTTGCGAAAGATTCACAGAAATTTGTTTTGATGTGACAGATTTACATATAAATTGTCTTACGAACCATTTACACAAAAATGTGTTAATTTACATTAATGTGACAATTCACGCAATCATGGTTTCTATAAACGATTTGTGATTTGCGTGAAAATTCTACTCATTACAATTTACACAAAAAACAAAGTTTTTATGAACGATGTAGAAAGTCATTCATGCAGAAATTCATTTTTATGCTACAATTTATGCAATCATGGTTTTTAAATTTGAACTGTTTACGCAATCATGATTTTTACAAACGATTTACACAGAAATTCATTCAGAAATTCACATTGATCGACAATTTACGAACTCATGTTTTTCCCGAACGATTCACAGACATTTGTACCGATGTGACAGATTTAAATAAAAATGGTTTTACGAAACATTTACAAAAAAAATTGTCCCGAAATTTTCACTGTTGGGACAATTTACGCAATCAAGTTTTCTACGAACTATTTGCACGGAAATGCTACTTGTTGCTATTTATGCAAAAAAAAAAGTTTTTACGAACGAAATTGAGAAATTTATATTGATGTGAAAGATTTACATAGAAATGGTGTCTATGAACGATTTGCGCGAAAATTATACTCATTACAATTTACGCAATAAAACTAAGTTTTTATGAACGATGTAGAAAGTCATTCATGCAGAAATTCATTTTTATGCTACAATTTATGCAATCATGGTTTTTAAATTCAAACTGTTTACGCAATCATGATTTTTACAAACGATTTACACAGAAATTCTACTCGTTAATATTTATGCAAAATAAAGTTTGTGCGAACTATGTACTGTACACTGTAATTTATTCAGAAATTCACATTTACGCAAAATTTATGTTATCGTGGTTTTTCCGTAAAATTCACAGAAATTTGTAATAAAAATAAAAATGGTTTTACGAAACATTTACAAAAAAAATTGTCCCGAAATGTTCACTGTTGTGACAATTTATTACAACAATTTATGCAATCATGGTTTTAAAATTTAAATTGATGTGACAATTTACACAATCAAATTTTACGAACGATTTGCAAAGAAATTCTACTTGTTACTATTTATGCCAAAAAACGATGTTTTAACGAACAAAATTGAGAAATTTATATTGATGTGACAAATTTACATAGAAATGGTTTTATGAACGATTTACATTAAAATTTGTTCATAATTCATATCGATGTGACAATTTACGCAATCATAGTTTTTAAAATCAAATTGTTGTGACAATTATTATTTTTTTTTTTACATTTTTCTTTTCAATTTTTACGAATTGTGTACACAGTAATTTTTTCAGAAATGCACATTTTGCGGCAAAAGTTTTTTGCGAAAGATTCACAGAAATGTGTATTGTTTTGACTTTTTTTTGGTTTTGAATTTCTGATTCACTCAGAAATTTAATGTGACGAGTAACATATAATTAGTTTACGAATGATTCACACAGAAATTCGATATGATCGTATGGTGGACTGAAAATGTAATAATTAAATAACTATTTAAATAAATCATTAAATACATAAGTCAATTGATCATCGAGTAACTATACAAATCAATAAATATTCTTTGTATTTAATTTTAGCACTAGTTTGCATCCATTGTCATTTTAGCATTACATTTTTGAGGTTTTCCGCTGAAATACGGGACGTACGGGATAATACATTTACACATTTACATTTATGCATTTGGCAGACACTTTTATCCAAATCAACTTACAGTGCACTTATTACAGGGACAATCCCCCCCGGAGCAACCTGGAGTTAAGTGCCTTACTCAAGGACACAATGGTGGTGACTGTGGGGATCGAACCAGCAACCTTCTGATTACCAGATGACCAGTTATGTGCTTAGACCACTACACCACCACCACTCCATAATAAATACTTTTTTGAGTCATTTGGCCCTCCATATGATCGTGAATGAGGTATACGGTTGTAAAGAAAATGTTTCATAATGTTTCAAAATGTTTCATTATTCACACTAAAACTGTCATAAAAGTGGAAACCCACATCAGTCTGATTAAACCCCATGAAACCATTTGAGCAAAGTGATTAAAAACACCTTTGTGTACATGCAGTGTGTAATTACAGCGGGATCTGTTGTTCGCTCATTTAAATTCTTGAGCAGTTGCACGCTGCAGTGTTCAATAATGAATGTTCAGATGCTAATTGCACACTCAAACAGCCTTCGCAACTCTTCTTTTTTGTCCTTTTGTATTCCCACAAAGAAACACAAACGTGGCACGCTTGCTTATATGAAATACAGCCTTGGGCGGCAAGAAACGGCGGGCAACACATGGGACTCCTGTGTGAAATTGGTGGGAAAAACTGACCCCAGGATGAACCAGAATGGATTTAGGGTCACGTCTGTTGTGTGAAAGACCGTATTCTGATTCCACCCGCAGCGTAAACAAATAATTTGTCCGCAGCTGTAATAAATGATACATTTAATATATAGAAGAAAATAAATTGAGAGGTAACAATTTAGTGTAACCTAACACTAGCCATAATAACATCAGTATATAACGTCTGTAGTCCCGCCTTATATTTAAAATAGACATCGCAATGCTCACACCTTAAAAGTGAAAACTGCCAGTCGTCAGTTTGTTTACTCGAGAACATGTGCATTAGCTGGACCAGCCCGAAATGTATACATTTTGTTTTTGCATGATCTGAGCCAAAGCAGCACAATTTATGACACCATTGTTGTCAAGACTTTATTTGAAATATGATATTTATAAGGATTGTTTTGGAGATTAAATTGGTTTCCACCATTCAAGCAAATAAAATCTGTTAAATTGGAAGTACAACTTTAGCTTCAAGCTGCTGTACCCTATTTTTTTAGTGTACATGGTGTTTAGCAGTGTGGCGTTTCGTGATAAATGGCTAACATTTTATAAAAATGGCATATCGGATGAAACTAGAGACTCTAACCTTTTGACTCAAACAGCTTTCAATGCCAAACTTAATTAGGTTTCTTACCAGATTAAGTTTGGTTTTTGATGCTTCTCCCAAAGACAAACTCCGCTGTGGTCAGCGCCATGTTGTTTGGTCACATGACTCGCATGAATTTACTCACATGAGTCTCCTGAACGAGATCAGTCGGTTTAAATATAGTGAAGCCCAAATACAACGTCCATGTGTACATCTTATACAGGAGTGTCATTAGGGGCTGAGAACCCCTAAGATTGCCCCCAGTGGCCAAAGCTGGAAGTGTTGGTGAAATGTCCACTAGGTGGCGCTAAAGGCGAGTTGTATTTTAAGTTATAAATTAATTAATACAGTCAACAGGAATGTTTATTTCATCAAGCATACACTGTAACTCCAACCCTAAACCTAATCCTAACCGTCAGTCGAATAAAATATTTATTTTAGAGCAAAAATACAACTTTCAAATCACTCGAATCATTGTTTACGTCAACGTGATTACTTCCTGGCCTCCGTGGGACCAGAACCCGTGCCTTGCGCCCCATCTGCCGCTGGGTTATCCCCGCCTTCCTCGACTTGGGAGGGGATGGGAGGGGAAAAAAAACAACAAAAACAAAATAGGCGAGGTAAAAGGCCAACACGGTGTGACAGAGAGAGAGAGAGAGAAACAAACTCGCTCACCAGTTCTCTGATGCGTGTTGCGTGGTCCCCGATTACTCGTGGGAGTCAGACCAACCCCCAGCGGACCCCCATGTCCCTCTGTGTTCTCGGCGATCCATGGGGGCACTCCTCCGCCCCTGGGAGCGGCACTACCGCTCCAGGTGGTCGGGGAGTGGCCTCGCGGACGGCGGTCTTCTCTTGACCGTTCCGCGTCTCTGGGGGACGGCAGGGCACTCCTCCGCCCTTGGCAGCGGCTCCATCGCGCAAGGAGGTCGGGGAGTCCAGTCCCACTCGCCCCACGGACGGTGGTTGTTCCCCGCATCTGGACGGTCGGGCTAATCCGTCCCCTGGTTGATGACAGCGGCGCTCCCCTGGGTGGACGGCAGCGTCGAGGACTCTGCGACGGGCATCTCCCCTCCCTCCCGGGTATCGGCACCAATGTAAAGCGGGATAAGGGAAAGGAGGAGGCGAGAACCGGCTTGGCAATATAAATAATAGTTTAATAATAAACTGAACCAAAAACACACAAACATAAACACACAGAGCAGCTGCCTGTAATTCTCTCTCTCTCGAACTGTCGTCACCGGCTGCCTTTATACCCTCGCATGCCCCCATCAGGCTGATTGGGGACCGGGCATGCGTTGTTCCAGCCCGGCCCCGCCTTCTCCGCTCCACAAGGATGTTTTGATATTTTTACATGAAAACAAGACGAAAATACTGAGCAAATACATGACACACATACACACTTTTGTCCAGTGCGGTTTTAGACCCATCGTTCAACAGACAGATGGTATCAGGCGTTTGAGAGCCAGAACTAAACCCAGATGCATACACTCTCTCGGGGGACTCACAGGTTTCTCTCGGCTTCAGAGCGGACACACGGTCAAATTCAAACACTCTTCAGCTCTTTGAAAGTCTAGAACGGTCAGAGAGCCGACGGCAGATTTATCTCACTTCTGTCCATTTGTTTTAATTACAGCTGTGTATGTGCGTGTACTGCAGAGAAAGAGCGTGATAATAAGAAAGAGGGAAAGTGTAATAAATGTGTGTGCTTGTGTTAAATCTTCATACAGTGTGTAATATTTAAATCAGTTCTTGGCAGTGATGAACAATGCCTTCAGTGACCTGAGATGAATCTCAATTTCCACACATCTGTGAACTCTATTTCTCTGGTTATCGTCCTTAAACCTGAGGAAATCACAGTCATTCTCTACTTTATTCATGCATATTTGTGCTTTTATTGTTTACAATTCACCAGTGCATATTCAACTAAGAAAAACAATGTTTGTTTTCCTAAATATCTCATCAAAATGTAACTTGCTTGATAGAAAAAGCTTGAGAATGAATCTCCCAGGTTTGCCATCGAGAGGATTACAGCGGGAGAGCTCAGCGGGAAACTCTGGAATTACTCTACGCTCGTTAGAGTCCAAAGCTCTCACAGCAGGAGCGGTAATTCATTACTTTCAAGTCACAAATTTAATCATGCTAAATGTAGCCACACCCTAATCAGCTAATTGCTCGGACTGAAGCCAGGAAGTGGTGTAAAACTGAAAAATATCGGCATTATCGCATCTCCTTCATTTCTATTTCTTTGTATACAAATGGATTTTTTTGGTCTAAACATAAATTATAAACCTTCCAAGCCTCAACAAGCTCTAAAGTTGTTCTGCAATGGTATATGTAAGTAATAAGATGCACAACATTACCCAAAATTCCTAAAGCAAGCTCCACCAATCAGTGGCCATGGAAATGTGAATTGTGGCAATAGAGTGTAAAAGAGTGCCCGCCCACTTTTTCCGCCATCTTGGAATGGAAGTATTTTTTCCATTGGGATTTCATAAAAGAGTTGTAAGCCATGAACCAAACCAACCAGCTCCGAGGTGAATCACAACATCACAAACTTAAATATCGGACACAAAGACAAAGATACCGTGTGCTTAACGTCTTTAATGTGGGAATGAACTACAACTAATCAAAGTAGGAATGAAGTAAAAATATAAAACTGTTGATTTAAAGTTGCTGATCATAAGTATAGAAACAATAAATACATTTGATTGCAATTCAAATATACAGCACAAGTAGCTTGAGACTGTAGAGAGAGCGACTCGATTGTGTCATCGTGTGCACTTTGTTTGCAGCGACTCTCTGATTGGTTGATCTCTCTTTAGGATTATGGGTAGTGTAGTTCTTGACCAGAAATTCCACTATTAAAGGCAATTGTTCACAAGTGAAGTTAAAATAACGTGTACTGGTTTAGGTCTTATCTGGAAGGGAGGGGTTACTATGTGAACATAGGCAACTATCAGGGCTGGACTGGTAATCTGGCATACCGGGAATTTTCCCAGTGCGCTGATGCACTTTGGGGGCGATTGGGGCGGAATGGCCATGGGGGGAACCGAGCGGGCCGGTGGGTCGGCGGTGACACAGGCAAAATGAGCCGCTGTGTTATGCAGAACGGACCACAAAACGGTGCCGCGATATGCAGAAAAGGACAGCGAACACCCCCAACACCCCTCAACAACTTTTGGGCCAGTTGCCATGTAAAATCACAGGCCGATTTCACTTCCCAGTCCAGCCCTGGCAACTATGAATCTGACTGGACACCCATGAGGTGTGGAGTCCCATAAGGATCAATTCTTGCACCACTCCTGATCAACTCTCACTAGGCCAAATTATGGAAAAGAACCAAATTGTGTACAATAACTATGCAGACGACACCCAGATTTACCTAGCCCTATCGCCAAACGACTACAGTTCTATCTAAATGAACTTGCCTTGACTTTAACAGAAGCACTATTGATTAACAATCTCAAAGATAACGGTAAGATTTTTTTTAAAGGTTTATAAGCAAGGTTGGGAGGGTGACTTTTAAAAAGTATTCTGCTACAGTTTACAGTATACATGCTGTAAAATGCCATTTGTAACATTGTGACAGAGCTGGGCTGGGTCGTGATGCTACACACCTGGCCCCTAATCGGGCTAATCAAGCCTCGGGGAGGGATAAAGGCCGTCTGGAGACACTTACTCGCCGGTTCTCCGATACACCGTAGCATACATTTTTTTATTTATTTATTTAAATATCTTATGCAGTGATAAAGAAAATGTATCTTGTTTTTATTTTATTTTCTCCCCAGTTTGGAACGGCCAATTCCCAATGCGCTCTAAGTCCTCGTGGTGGCGTAGCGACTCCGGGTGGCGGAGGACGAATCTCAGTTGCCTCCGTGTCTGAGACCGTCAATCCACGCATGTGATCACGTGACCTAGCGCGTGTGGAGGCTTCACGCTATTCTCCGCGGCATCCACGCACAACTCACCCCACCGACAGCGAGAACCACATTATAGCGACCACGAGGAGGTTACCCCACGTGACTCTACCCTTCCTAGCAACCGGGCCAATTTGGTTGCTAAGGAGACCAGTGTCAGTGTCAATACTCGCTGAGATACCCAGACCCCATTGATCTTGTTTTAAAGTTTGTTTTTTTACAGAAAAACAATACAAAATTATCATTAAGAATACGATTTTTGCCCTAATACCAAAGGTCTTACTAGAGAGAATAAAACATTGATCTAACGTGGATGATCGCACCTGGTAACAAGTGCATGTAAAATGGCTAGAAATAGCATTTTAGCTTAGCATGAATCTAAATGTTCACCTGACAAGGTTTATTTCTATTTCTTCTGCTCCAGAAGTAGTGGAATACACTTACTAATATTTAGTATTTTAAATACGTAATCTAAAATGAAGGGATAAAATACTTCTGGAAGCGAACTAATTTTCACTATTGAGATTTTAAACAACTTGCACATTCAAACAACTCCAAACTCTTGTTAGGCTGGATGTGGCAGCGGGGGCGTGGTCAAGCGCCCGTCTTCCGGGGCAAACGCTGGACAAACTGCTCCAGTACCACCTGGTCGACTAGCTCCTCGACGTCGCGGTTCCGCGCGAGCAGCCACCTCCGACAGGCATCACGGAGCCGCTGGGCGAACGCAAACGGGCGGTCGGATTTATCGAGCTTCAAGGCCCGGAAGAGCTGGTGACTTTCTTCCGGGCTCCGACCAACCTGTTGCAAGATGGCTTTCCTCAGATCGGGGTAAGCCAGGAGGCTTGTTGCCGGCAGCTGTTGCGCCGCGAGTTGTGCTTCCCCGGACAGGAGAGGGACTAGACGGGCTGCCCACTGGTCTTGGGGCCACCCCCAAATTTCCGCCGTTCGTTCAAACAAGTCGATGAATGCTTCTGGGTCATCTGCCGGCCCCATCTTCTGTAACGCGGGTGGGGGCAATGTGGCGCGGGTGTCCGGGGTCGCGGCTGCGGCTGGAGCGGCCTCCTGGCTGAGGAGGCTCCGGATGGCGTGCCGGTCCTCTGCTTGAGCCCGCATGATTTCGAAGAAGCGACGATCCTGGTCTTGCCGGAGCTCAAGCAGGGATTGTTGGTGGCTCTGATGGAGTGTAGCGAGGGACTGGAGGACTTCCGCCAGCTGGGAGGACTCTACGGGGCGATTCTGTTCCATCCTTTGGAAGACAGGTGTTCCTAATAATCTTCCCGGGTTTCGGCACCAGTGTAAGGCTTTCCACTAAGGAAGGGACAGGAAACAGCATCAAAAGTAAGGCTTTTTTAATCTTTTTTCCACTTTCACACAATAATATTACACAGTTCGTTTCGCTGGGCTTGGTGTCGGGCTCTCTCTCGCCCTGCTCTGCGGCTGCTGGCTTTTTATCCGCTCTCCTCGCTCTACTGCAATTAGAGACAGGTGTTAGACATAATTTAGCCCAGGTGTGAGCGCCCTTACCGCTTTTCTCTCCCGGACGGGCGCTTGACCACGCCCCCGCTGCCACACTGGATTTAATACCAGCTTATTTGCTCAATTACTTAAGATAAATATGTGCACGTTTTTACTCATTTTGAGTGAGCGATATACAGCAGACTGTCCAACATTAAGAGCTGACTGGATTACAAAACCTGTCTTTAAATCTTTGCAAGAAGTATCAAAGCACAGCCGGTGTGGATGATGGATAGGGGTCCTAAAGCTCAATACATCTTCAGCCTTTTCCCAGACCGTTGGGAATCGAGCGTCTCCGTCCAAGATCCCCACGTGTATCATGACCCGGTCCACGACTAATCTATCTCTGGGGGAAAGATGCTTTTACCGACAGTCTTAAGAGAATCTGTCATCATTATTCCCTCCTGTCTGAAACTATAAACCCCCTCGCGTTTGATTCTAGAGCCCTTATGCCTTTCAAATAACCTATTGCAAAAACTCCCATTCAAATTCAAGAAGGTTTAACCAGGATAATAATAGACACTATAGTTTTCATTTAGACAATGTAATAGATGTATGATGGCTGTGAACAATCAGTTCTGTGTGCACTATGTGTTAAAATAATGTCAATCATTTCATTTATGGCGTCTTAAAGTCAACATGAGAGGGCATTAACAAACCAATTGACTATTTTAGCATAACATATTTTGAGTGTAACAGTAGTCGGGGTAATTTTATCCATCATGAATTGTTTATATGGTAAAAAGGGGGCATTTGAACGCAGAACGGATAATATGCATTACAGTGAATATACAGAAACAGATGCATGTTGTTTGGGAAGTTTAACATCCTCAAGATCTGTTCATAGGCGACCGCGGCAGCATCCATCACAGATGGCAGCTCTCTTCAGCTCATGAAAACATTATCGCTGGAGATATTGCATGCTGTCTCATTGCAGCAACCTCTCAAACAAGAGACGTCCCAGCGGAGAGACTTCATTTCTGACCGACCTCTTAAGTTGGAAGTTTCTTTAAAACTTTAGCTTCAAAGCTGCTGTGTGCAATTTGCATTCCTCTTTTTGATTTGTAACTTTTAGCTGCTAATAAACATGCAAAAAAAAAAAAAGATTAATTCTAGAGCAAATAGTTTTCCTAAAAATGTATGTCCACATATGTGGACAGCGGGACAAAGTTGTGAAATTTTAAATAATACCAAACTTTTCATCAAATAGTTTATGATGTTTGCAGGAGTGTTGATTATTCATGTTTTTGAGATGTTACAGACATTACATCATAAATTAGCATAATTTATTCTGATTGAAAGTAATGTCCAGCATCATCCAATCACTGCTCCCTATTTAGTGAATGCACTTAACTGTATAGAGAGCTATAGGATGCTCCCTTGCTCCCTATTTAGTGAATGCACTTAACTGCATAGAGAGCTATAGGATGCTCCCTTGCTCCCTATTTAGTGAATGACTTAACTGCATAGAGACATATAGGATGCTCCCTTGCTCCCTATTTAGTGAATGCACTTATCTGCGTAGAGAGATATAGGAAGCTCCCTTGCTCCCTATTTAGTGAACGCACTTAACTGCGTAGAGAGCTATAGGATGCTCCCTTGCTCCCTATTTAGTGAATGCACTTAACTGCGTAGAGAGATATAGGAGGCTCCCTTGCTCCCTATATAGTGAATGCACTTAACTGCATAGAGAGATATAGGATGCTCCCTTGCTCTCTATTTAGTGAATGGACTTAACTGCGTAGAGAGATATTGGATGCTCCCTTGCTCCCTATTTAGTGAATGCACTTATCTGCGTAGAGAGATATAGGAGGCTCCCTTGCTCCCTATATAGTGAATGCACTTAACTGCATAGAGAGCTATAGGATGCTCCCTTGCTCCCTATTTAGTGCATGCACTTAACTGCACAGAGAGCTATAGGATGCTCCCTTGCTCCCTATTTAGTGCATGCACTTAACTGCACAGAGAGCTATAGGATGCTCCCTTGCTCCCTATTTATATTTCTGACTTCTCCTCCGCAGAACTCAAAGCTTAATAAGATTTATCATCTTCAACATCACAGTTGTTTCTTACACAAGCGATGCTGAGATTTACAGTGCAAATGACGTTTAGCGAAATCCAGAGAGATTTCAGCGGAATTGCTCAAGTGTTTTAAACCGTTAAATGACAAAAATATCTTCGCAAGTGTGAAGATTGATTTGTGGCCCATCACACTTCGGCTACGGTTACCAGAAGTGGCAGGTTAATGCATTCTGCTGCTATTCAATGGGGAAGGTCTTCAACACACACACTGGTATTGATGTTTGTAGCCTTTGAGTCACTTCTGCTTTATAAAACAGTGAATTGATGCTTTTTAACATCTAAACCTCAATGCCAGCAACACACACACACACACACACACACACACACACACACACACACACACACACACACACACACACACACTTCAACCTTCACGAAAGTCACAAACAACTACAGAAAGACTTTGGAAACAAGTGTTTTTATGGTGTGAAGGAGATCGGACCGGTCTATCGTTTACTTTTAAGTTTACTTTTAATTTTGGGGTGAATTAACCCTTCACGTGGCCAGAGAACTGTTCTTCTCGATGTTCTGCTCAGCTGAGCAGCAGGATTCCCAAAATTGATATCTCAATGAAAAAACAAAAACAAAAACAATATATTTTGTTGAAAGAAGACCGGGAAACTAGGCCAACGCGAGACTCAAGGGAATGTTTCTGGACACTTTGTCTTTCCATACAAGAGCAGCAGGGCAACCGCAGAACTGCAAACCTTTGAGAATACATATATTTACACATACATTTGTACTCAAGCAACTGTCAGGCAGGCAGAAAAGTTTTTGCATTGAAATTGAGTTTTACAGAGAAGATATACGCCTGAGATGAGATGCAGTTTTTCCGAGTGCACATCAATATTTCCGTGGCAGCTGAACTGGAATAGCAACAAGCTCACAGACGCTTTGGCCTTAAACAACAGAACTCCTGAGACAGCTGTTTCTGTTTGATTAGTCTTCTGTCTTCATAAGTGAACATGTCCAAAGCCTGCAACCGAGACGAAACATGGTGAAGTTTACTGTTGGGAAGCTCCTCAGGCTACAAGCTACAAGTTCAACTTTTCTCCCCAATGTGGAACGCCCAATTCCCAATGCGCTCTAAGTCCTCGTGGTGGCGTAGTGACTCGCCTCAATCCGGGTGGCGGAGGACGAATCTCAGTTGCCTCCACGTCTGAGACCGTCAATCAGCGCATCTTATCACGTGACTCGTTGAGCGCGTTACCACGGAGACGTAGCACGTGTGGAGCTTCACGCTATTCTCTGCGGCATCCACGCACAACTCACCACACACCCCACCGAGAGTGAGAACCACATTATAGCGACCACGAGGAGGTTACCCCATGTGACTCTACCCTCCCTAGCAACCGGGCCAATTTGGTTGCTAAGGAGACCTGACTGGTGTCACTCAG
Organism: Xyrauchen texanus; assembly: GCF_025860055.1. Taxonomy (NCBI): domain Eukaryota; kingdom Metazoa; phylum Chordata; class Actinopteri; order Cypriniformes; family Catostomidae; genus Xyrauchen; species Xyrauchen texanus. The sequence continues at coordinate 26,697,966 of NC_068321.1, read as the reverse complement.
CACGCCCTGGGATTCGAACTCGCGACTCCAGCGGTGATAGTCAGCGTCAATACTCGCTGAGATACCCAAACCCACATTCGCTTTTTAAAATTTTACGATTGCATGCTTATTTCCCTTTGAATCTGCACGGAAATGGCAAAAAACAGGTCGTTTCAGCTGCCCTCAGCGTCGTCCCGTTTTGGCGATCGCCAAAAATGCATCTTTAAACGAAGATAACGGAATTCATTCACAAACGTCTAGGTTACGGATGTAACCTCCATTCCCTGATGGAGGGAATGAGACTTTGTGTCAGAGAAGTGACAGTAGGGGTCTCTCTTGAGCTCTAGTGTCGCTTCTCCGACACAACGTCGAGAGAGCGACAGACGGGGAACGTCTAGGTTATGGATGTAACCGTCGTTCCCAGATGGAGGAAACAAGTACGAGTTGTGTCGGAGAAGCGACACTAGGGGTATCTCTTGAGCCCTAGTGTCGCTTCTCCGACAAAACGTCGAGAGAGCGACAGACGGGGAACGTCTAGGTTACGTCTAGGTAAATACCGTTGTCTCCTCCCGGGCACATCGCTGAGCCGAGCCACTGTAGTGGTCGGACCATTTCCGGCTCCTCAGAAAAATCCTGAATGTACTCATGGTATTTCCCCGCCTTTATACCCGTATGTCCGGGGGCGGGGTATGCAAATACTATCTGCCAACTTCTCATTGGCCATTTTTCATAGATCAGAGGCATATTCAGCGCTCAAGAGAGACCCCTAGTGTCGCTTCTCCGACACAACGTCGAGAAAGTGACAGACGGGGAACTCACGTAGTTTATTCTTGATAACATGTTAAGAATCATGAAAGAACGGCTCTTGCCCATTTTCACGCTTTATTGGCACCATTTGCGAAGGAAAAAACTAATAAAAATGGCTGATAATGATAAAAACAGCGAGTTTGGGTGAGGTTTTATCTTCATCATTTGTTTTTGTCTCCTGCTTCCCCATACCTTGCTCACTAAAGAACAGCTCACGCACATTTTTACGTGCATTCAAGTGTGATTGAGTCAAAGTTACGCTTACCTTCTCCAACACTAGGAACGCCCCTGATCACCCAGTAAATGGCGGTATTACATTTACATTTATGCATTTGGCAGACGCTTTAATCCAAAGTGACTTACAGTGCACTTATTACAGGGACAATCCCCCCGGAGCAACCTGGAGTTAAGTGTCTTACTCAAGGACACAATGGTGGTGACTGTGGGGATCAAACCAGCAACCTTCTGATTACCAGTTATGTGCTTTAGCCCACTACACCTCCACCACTCCATATATTACATGCTAAGCATGTCTAATGTGTTTCAGAGTACTGTAATTGCCAAACAATGAGACAATGAATTGTCCAATTAAGCACAAAGGGTGTAATTACCATTTAATGTCATTATTATTTAGAATAAAAGTCCACTTAAGGCGCACAATGAATGTTTTCCTCATGTTTGAGAGTCGTCATCAAATCACTGAGAATTTCATGTCTGGTGTCAGTGCATAATCGATTCATTTGTTGCCCCGTCAGTCCAATTAAGTTCTGATTGGCTTCACTGGAGCGCGTCTGCCGGTGAGAGGCGAATTATTAATGACTTATTATCATGATTATTTCCTCTAACCAAAATTACATTGCTCGCTTTGTTTACCAACATATTGGTTTATCAAAGGCATTTGATCCTTACTTGACCGAGGCCGGGGCGGACTGGCTGTCGGGAGCACCGGGGGATTCCCCGGTGGGGTGCTGGGTAATTTGGACCGGCCCGTCATACAGGCCACATTGGCGGCCGCTCTGGGCTCCAACATGCCCACGTAGACCCCATTACAGACCGAATCTTCAAAAAACTCTGTAATGTAAAGTCAATACAGCGACTCTCATTTTGTAAAACTGAAATTATTTTTAATTTGAAAAATACGTGCAGATCGTAGCACATTTCCGTATGCGTACAGTAACCCTGTACCTCGGTACCCTGATTAGCCCAATTGGGGCTACCTCGTCACACTCCTCCCTACTTTGCCTCAGGCTGGGGAACCCCCTGCATGATGGGTTGGTACAAGGGGAGGGCAAAAAAAAAGAGGAGAGTGAAAGTGCAAAGCAGAGTGACAGCGAGAGAGAGAGGAATATCCTGGTTTGACGCGCCCAGATACGCTGTCACCCCGCCCTCAGCCACTCCCCAGCCTCTGGCGGACGAGAGCGCACTCCTCCCCCGGTGGATGGTAGTAGGTCCTGATGAATATAAGGTGCATTTCAAACTGTTCTGAGACCAGTGCAGACAGACAGCACACTGGAGGTTAAGTCATGCACTAAATAGGGAGCATCCTATAGCTCTCCTATAACTGTTCTGAGACCAGTGCAGACAGACAGCACACTGGAGGTTAAGTCATGCACTAAATAGGGAGCAAGGGAGCATCTTATAGCTCTCCTATAACTGTTCTGAGACCAGTGCAGACAGACAGCACACTGGATGTTAAGTAATGCACTAAATAGGGAGCAAGGGAGCATCCTATAGCTCTCCTATAACTGTTCTGAGACCAGTGCAGACAGACAGCACACTGGATGTTAAGTAATGCACTAAATAGGGAGCAAGGGAGCATCCTATAGCTCTCCTATAACTGTTCTGAGACCAGTGCAGACAGACAGCACACTGGAGGTTAAGTCATGCACTAAATAGGGCGCAAGGGAGCATCCTATAGCTCTCTATAACTGTTCTGAGACCAGTGCAGACAGACGGCACACTGGAGGTTAAGTCATGCACTAAATAGGGAGCAAGGGTGCATCCTATAGCTCTCCTATAACTGTTCTGAGACCAGTGCAGACAGACGGCACACTGGAGGTTAAGTCATGCACTAAATAGGGAGCAAGGGAGCATCCTATAACTCTCCTATAACTGTTCTGAGACCAGTGCAGACAGACAGCACACTGGAGGTTAAGTCATGCACTAAATAGGGAGCAAGGGAGCATCCTATAGCTCTCTATAACTGTTCTGAGACCAGTGCAGACAGACAGCACACTGGAGGTTAAGTCATGCACTAAATAGGGAGCAAGGGAGCATCCTATAGCTCTCTATAACTGTTCTGAGACCAGTGCAGACAGACAGCACACTGGAGGTTAAGTCATGCACTAAATAGGGAGCAAGGGAGCATCCTATAGCTCTCCTATAACTGTTCTGAGACCAGTGTAGACAGACAGCACACTGGAGGTTAAGTCATGCACTAAATAGGGAGCAAGGGAGCATCCTATAGCTCTCCTATAACTGTTCTGAGACCAGTGCAGACAGACAGCACACTGGAGGTTAAGTCATTCACTAAATAGGGAGAAAGGGAGCATCCTATAGCTCTCCTATAACTGTTCTGAGACCAGTGCAGACAGACGGCACACTGGAGGTTAAGTCATGCACTAAATAGGGAGCAAGGGTGCATCCTATAGCTCTCCTATAACTGTTCTGAGACCAGTGCAGACAGACGGCACACTGGAGGTTAAGTCATGCACTAAATAGGGCGCAAGGGAGCATCCTATAGCTCTCTATAACTGTTCTGAGACCAGTGCAGACAGACGGCACACTGGAGGTTAAGTCATGCACTAAATAGGGAGCAAGGGAGCATCCTATAGCTCTCTATAACTGTTCTGAGACCAGTGCAGACAGACGGCACACTGGAGGTTAAGTCATGCACTAAATAGGGAGCAAGGGAGCATCCTATAGCTCTCCTATAACTGTTCTGAGACCAGTGCAGACAGACAGCACACTGGAGGTTAAGTCATTCACTAAATAGGGAGCAAGGGAGCATCCTATAGCTCTCCTATAACTGTTCTGAGACCAGTGCAGACAGACGGCACACTGGAGGTTAAGTCATGCACTAAATAGGGAGCAAGGGAGCATCCTATATCTCTCCTATAACTGTTCTGAGACCAGTGCAGACAGACGGCACACTGGAGGTTAAGTCATTCACTAAATAGGGAGCAAGGGAGCATCCTATAGCTCTCCTATAACTGTTCTGAGACCAGTGCAGACAGACGGCACACTGGAGGTTAAGTCATGCACTAAATAGGGAGCAAGGGTGCATCCTATAGCTCTTCTATAACTGTTCTGAGACCAGTGCAGACAGACAGCACACTGGAGGTTAAGTCATGCACTAAATAGGGAACAAGGGAGCATCCTATAGCTCTCCTATAACTGTTCTGAGACCAGTGCAGACAGACAGCACACTGGAGGTTAAGTCATTCACTAAATAGGGAGCAAGGGAGCATCCTATAGCTCTCCTATAACTGTTCTGAGACCAGTGCAGACAGACAGCACACTGGAGGTTAAGTCATGCACTAAATAGGGAGCAAGGGTGCATCCTATAGCTCTCCTATAACTGTTCTGAGACCAGTGCAGACAGACAGCACACTGGAGGTTAAGTCATGCACTAAATAGGGCGCAAGGGAGCATCCTATAGCTCTCTATAACTGTTCTGAGACCAGTGCAGACAGACAGCACACTGGAGGTTAAGTCATGCACTAAATAGGGAGCAAGGGAGCATCCTATAGCTCTCTATAACTGTTCTGAGACCAGTGCAGACAGACAGCACACTGGAGGTTAAGTCATGCACTAAATAGGGAGCAAGGGAGCATCCTATAGCTCTCCTATAACTGTTCTGAGACCAGTGCAGACAGACAGCACACTGGAGGTTAAGTCATGCACTAAATAGGGAGCAAGGGAGCATCCTATAGCTCTCCTATAACTGTTCTGAGACCAGTGCAGACAGACAGCACACTGGAGGTTAAGTCATGCACTAAATAGGGAGCAAGGGAGCATCCTATAGCTCTCCTATAACTGTTCTGAGACCAGTGCAGACAGACAGCACACTGGAGGTTAAGTCATTCATAAAATAGGGAGCAAGGGAGCATCCTATAGCTCTCCTATAACTGTTCTGAGACCAGTGAAGACAGACAGCACACTGGAGGTTAAGTCATGCATTAAATAGGGAGCAAGGGAGCATCCTATAGCTCTCCTATAACTGTTCTGAGACCAGTGCAGACAGACAGCACACTGGAGGTTAAGTCATGCACTAAATAGGGAACAAGGGAGCATCCTATAGCTCTCCTATAACTGTTCTGAGACCAGTGCAGACAGACAGCACACTGGAGGTTAAGTCATTCACTAAATAGGGAGCAAGGGAGCATCCTATAGCTCTCCTATAACTGTTCTGAGACCAGTGCAGACAGACAGCACACTGGAGGTTAAGTCATGCACTAAATAGGGAGCAAGGGTGCATCCTATAGCTCTCCTATAACTGTTCTGAGACCAGTGCAGACAGACAGCACACTGGAGGTTAAGTCATGCACTAAATAGGGTGCAAGGGAGCATCCTATAGCTCTCTATAACTGTTCTGAGACCAGTGCAGACAGACAGCACACTGGAGGTTAAGTCATGCACTAAATAGGGAGCAAGGGAGCATCCTATAGCTCTCTATAACTGTTCTGAGACCAGTGCGGACAGACAGCACACTGGAGGTTAAGTCATGCACTAAATAGGGAGCAAGGGAGCATCCTATAGCTCTCCTATAACTGTTCTGAGACCAGTGCAGACAGACAGCACACTGGAGGTTAAGTCATGCATTAAATAGGGAGCAAGGGAGCATCCTATAGCTCTCTATGCAGTTAAGTGCGTTCACTAAATAGGGAGCAAGGGTGCATCCTATAGCTCTCTATGCAGTTAAGTCATTCACTAAATAGGGAGCAAGGGTGCATCCTATATCTCTCTATGCAGTTAAGTGCGTTCACTCCTAAAATCTGATCAAAAGTTCAGTTTCAGCTGCAGATGATGTTTGGATCACTCAACATGTTTGACACACATGGGACGATGATCATCAGTACATAGATTCAACATTTATAATGGATCATTTTATTTTAACATGGTTGACAGTGATTGGATGATGCTGGACGTTACTTTCAATCTGAATTAATTATGCAAATTTATGATGTAATGTCTGTAACGTCTCAAAAACATGAATACTCAACATTCCTGCAAACACAATATACTATTCGCTTGGTAATATTTAAAATTTCACATCTCAGTCCTGCTGTCTTTTTGATTTCATTCATCATTTGCCATTTTCAGAAATAAACAAAGATAAGCGATGCACAGCAGACACTTGTTGATGAGGAGATAAGGAGTGTGTGTGTGTGTGTGTGTTTGTGTGTGTGCGCTGGAATAAATGTGAGACAGCCGCTACACCCTGTAATGCAGTTAACAGATAATGTAAATGAGGACACATCATAACAGGTTCATCAGAAGAGATGCAAACCCGAAATAGATTTCAGTGCTTATGGAAACTATGCAGTCACTTTCTTCTCACATAATAACATAATTTATAACAAATAACGGCAAACAATATTTCATGTCTATTTATTTATTTGGTAAGTAGCCGTGTAGTAAGTGGGACAACATAAAGAAGAATCTTTTACTGTACTCCAGGGGTGCTCATTATGACTCAACATGTACTGGCTTGTTTTGACTATCGAGGGGTTACCTCAAACCCCTCCTGCCCTCACTGTGATTGAGCTTCAACATTTTCCCTAAAGAAGGTTCTTATCTCCTCAGTTCAGTCTTTGGCGAGCGAGACCCCCATGATGACCCCAATCGCAAGATGCTTGAGTTTAATAGAGGCCAATAGATAAAATGTACTTTCCTGAAATGTAGCTCTAGTATCATTTATGAACCGTCAGCACCAGCTGCTTTAAAGTCATCATTTAAACTTCAGCTCCAGATATGATTTCAAAGACATTTAGAGCCCAAGAGACTGACAGAAGTGCAACTGAGGACGCCTGACTCAAAGAGCAAAAACAATATATTCTCATTAAAGAAAGCAAAGCAGATCAGGTTTTAGCAAAGAATAAATAAGAAATGCCAAATACAAGAGGTTCTTCAGCCAAAAATAAAAATCCCCTTATGTTGCTCCAAACCTGTATGCTGTTATTTTTCTGTGGAACACAAAAGTAGAAATTTTGGAAGACATTTTTCACATTCTCTAAATGACCATATTTGACAGAAATGTTGGAAGTACTTTTTAGAATAAAACAAAAATGTTCATTTTACTCAAACACACACCTATAAACATTAAATCCAGAGAAACTGACCATTTTCAGCGGTCTCTTTTTCCAGAGCTGCATATATATATACAGCAATCTTAGTGTGCATACAAGTTTTTAATAGAAAATCACTATTTAAATACAGTTAAAAACAGCGATAAACAGCAGCAGTTCCTAAATATTCCATGTGACTTCTGCATAATGCCCAAATGAATCAGGGAATCATTTATTTAAACTAGTTCGTTTCCATGAACCATCTGAACGAATCGATTCGGTAAAATGATTTGCCTTCCTATACAAGCTGTATTGGATAAAGTTACTTAAAAAAGTAATCCACTACAAAGTACTAACTACTTCTCTAAAATGATAATCAGATTTACTGATTACTTCACTCAAAAAGCAATCACATTACAAATTACTTCGATATTAAGTTACTTTCTAAATCACGTTTTTTCCGCTCAACAAATTCAAAATGTTTATTTTCTTTTTGTTTATTGTCGTACACCGTTCAGCTGTCACAGAAACGCAAACAGACTTACATATAAACATATCAATTCAAATTTAAATAAATAAAAGTGTTTGTACTTAAAAGTAATTACTTTCTTGAAAGTCAGTAACTGTGATCTGATTACAATAATTTACTTACACTACTTTTATGGAAAAAGTAATTAGCATACAGTAACTGGTTACTTGTAATCCAATTACACCCAACACTGCATATAAGTGAATTGATCAGTAGTTTTAGCCAATTCATTTAAACAAACACTTCGAATGAACCGATTCACTTAAATGATGCTCGCGTGATCAATATACAATGTTGTGACACTGCAACGCTTCTTAACTAAATAAAGTAGCTTGTTACTTGAAAAGCTACATTGTTGTGAAAATAGCGAATGCTACTGAAAAATGTCGTTAGCCGTGTCGCTACTTTTAGCTTTCCAAACGTGGTCACTATGAGCGGTCACTGATGGAAAAGAGCTGCAAGAAGAATCTTCAAAAATTCTCCCTTTGTGTTCCACAGAAAAAATACGGGTTTGGAACAGCATGAGGCCAAGTAAATAATGACTTTTCATACCACCACATATGCATTCAAATGAAGCTAAATCTTCTGACTGAGTCATCGTGAGATTAGCATAATTAAAGAAACAACGAGGTGTGTCCGGGGCATTAGGTTTAACCACTAATCAAAGATTCATTCGGGATTTGGTGTATATCAATTCCATATGCTTCCATTGAAGAAGTCCCCTCTTGCCCCCCCACATCGGCTCATTAACGACTCGTCTTTTTCACCGAGCGTTCAGGCGTGACTACGCCGTCAACAGACTTAAAACGCTTAGCAGCAGAAAAGACTCCAGTAAACCTTGGGAGCTGGCGAATCTGGCAGAGGAAAGATCAAAGACGACGGGGAAAATCATGCAGGGCAGCACTCGGATGGTTTACGCCTGCGATTGAAGAGCACAAGGGATCAAAGACAGAATTCATTTGAGTCCATGTACTCACAAGAGCTCAACTCCATCTGCACATTTGATAAAACGAGACGGCTTTCGTAAAATGAGTCTGACTGTTCCGATGCACAAACATTTCATATGCGTGGATGCTGAAAACGAGCATCGGCGGGTGAATCTGTTTTAGCATTTTCAAGTGTAACACGTCTACAAATCCCATTCAAAACTTTAAAGGAAGAGTGACTTCCCTCCTACCACATTCTGAAACCTCATTTCACATTTTGGAAAGTTCAACGTCCTTAAGACAGTTAACAGCATCAAAATTTCATCAGATTCCTCGACTTGAAACTTAAAAAAGTTACGTTTTACAGCACTCTTTGGGAGAACTTGGGAGATTAATCCATGACATTCTCCTGAAATGAGGCTTAAAGGGATAGTTCACCCTAAAAATGAAAATTCTGTAATCGTTTACTCACTCTCATGTCGTTCCAAACCTGCCAGACTTTCTTTTTTTCTAGACAATGAAAGTAGATGGAGATTTATACAGTCGAGCTCTAAAAAGTACTGCAAGTGTCATAAAAGTAGTCCTAAATGTTGTAGTATGAAAATATGGAATCCAAATATTAAGCGAATGATAGGACCCTTTTGGGTTCTATATGGAACCTTTTCACTTGGCTCAAAGAAACCTTTAGGGTACTTTTGATGGAACCCTTAAAAAAGGTACTATATAGAACCTTTTAGGGGTTCCAAATATTAAGCGAGTGATAGGACCCTTTTGGGTTCTATATGGAACCTTTTCACTTGGCTCAAAGAAACCTTTAGGGTACTTTTGATGGAACCCTTAAAAAAGGTACTATATAGAACCTTTTAGGGGTTCCAAATATTAAGCGAGTGATAGGACCCTTTTGGGTTCTATATGGAACCTTTTCACTTGGCTCAAAGAAACCTTTAGGGTACTTTTGATGGAACCCTTAAAAAAAGTACTATATAGAACCTTTTAGGGGTTCCAAATATTAAACGAGTGATAGGACCCTTTTGGGTTCTATATGGAACCTTTTCACTTGGCTCAAAGAAACCTTTAAGGTACTTTTGATGGAACCCTTAAAAAAGGTACTATATAGAACATTTTAGGGGTTCCAAATATTAAACGAGTGATAGGACCCTTTTGGGTTCTATATGGAACCTTTTCACTTGGCTCAAAGAAACCTTTAGGGTACTTTTGATGGAACCCTTAAAAAAGGTACTATATAGAACCTTTTAGGGGTTCCAAATATTAAGCGAATGATAGGACCCTTTTGGGTTCTATATGGAACCTTTTCACTTGGCACAAAGAAACCTTTAGGGTACTTTTGATGGAACCCTTAAAAAGGTACTATATAGAACCTTTTAGGGGTTCCAAATATTAAGCGAGTGATAGGACCCTTTTGGGTTCTATATGGAACTTTTTCACATGGCTCAAAGAAACCTTTAGGGTACTTTTGATGGAACCCTTAAAAAAGGTACTATATAGAACCTTTTGGGGAATCCAAATATTAAGCGAGTGATAGGACCCTTTTGGGTTCTATATGGAACCTTTTCACTTGGCTCAAAGAAACCTTTAGGGTACTTTTGATGGAACCCTTAAAAAAGGTACTATATAGAACCTTTTAGGGGTTCCAAATATTAAGCGAATGATAGGACCCTTTTGGGTTCTATATGGAACCTTTTCACTTGGCTCAAAGAAACCTTTAGGGTACTTTTGATGGAACCCTTAAAAAAGGTACTATATAGAACCTTTTGGGGAATCCAAATATTAAGCGAGTGATAGGACCCTTTTGGGTTCTATATGGAACCTTTTCACTTGGCTCAAAGAAACCTTTAGGGTACTTTTGATGGAACCCTTAAAAAAGGTACTATATAGAACCTTTTAGGGGTTCCAAATATTAAGCGAATGATAGGACCCTTTTGGGTTCTATATGGAACCTTTTCACTTGGCTCAAAGAAACCTTTAGGGTACTTTTGATGGAACCCTTAAAAAAGGTACTATATAGAACCTTTTAGGGGTTCCAAATATTAAGCGAGTGATAGGACCCTTTTGGGTTCTATATGGAACCTTTTCACTTGGCTCAAAAAACCTTTAGGGTACTTTTGATAGAACCCTTAAAAAAGGTACTATATAGAACCTTTTAGGGGTTCCAAATATTAAGCGAATGATAGGACCCTTTTGGGTTCTATATGGAACCTTTTCACTTGGCTCAAAGAAACCTTTAGGGTACTTTTGATGGAACCCTTAAAAAAGGTACTATATAGAACCTTTTAGGGATTCCAAATATTAAGCGAATGATAGGACCCTTTTGGGTTCTATGGAACCTTTTCACTTGGCTCAAATAAACCTTTAGGGTATTTTTGATGGAACCCTTAAAAAAGGTACTATATAGAACCTTTTAGGGGTTCCAAATATTAAGCGAGTGTTAGGACCCTTTTGGGTTCTATATGGAACCTTTTCACTTGGCTCAAAGAAACCTTTAGGGTACTTTTGATGGAACCCTTAAAAAAGGTACTATATAGAACCTTTTAGGGGTTCCAAATATTAAACGAGTGATAGGACCCTTTTGGGTTCTATATGGAACTTTTTCACATGGCTCAAAGAAACCTTTAGGGTACTTTTGATGGAACCCTTAAAAAAGGTACTATATAGAACCTTTTGGGGAATCCAAATATTAAGCGAGTGATAGGACCCTTTTGGGTTCTATATAGAACCTTTTTGGGGTTCCAAATATCAAGCGAGTGATAAACCCTTCTGTGTTCTATATAGAACATTTTTGGGGTTCCAAATATGAAGTGAGTCATAGAAGCCTTTTGGGTTCTAAATAGTACCTTTTTCGGGGTTCCAAATATTAAGCGAGTGATAGGACCCTTTTGGGTTCTATATGGAACCTTTTCACTTGGCTCAAAGAAACCTTTAGGGTACTTTTGATGGAACCCTTAAAAAGGTACTATATAGAACCTTTTAGGGGTTCCAAATATTAAGCGAATGATAGGACCCTTTTGGGTTCTATATGGAACCTTTTCACTTGGCTCAAAGAAACCTTTAGGGTACTTTTGATGGAACCCTTAAAAAACGTACTATATAGAACCTTTTGGGGAATCCAAATATTAAGCGAGTGATAGGACCCTTTTGGGTTCTATATGGAACCTTTTCACATGGCTCAAAGATACTTTAAAGGAAGAGTGACTTCCCTCCTACCACATTCTGAAACCTCATTTCACATTTTGGAAAGTTCAACGTCCTTAAGACAGTTAAGAGCATCAAAATTTCATCAGATTCCTCGACTTGAAACTTAAAAAAGTTACGTTTTACAGCACTCTTTGGGAGAACTTGGGAGATTAATCCATGACATTCTCCTGAAATGAGGCTTAAAGGGATAGTTCACCCTAAAAATGAAAATTCTGTAATCGTTTACTCACTCTCATGTCGTTCCAAACCTGCCAGACTTTCTTTTTTTCTAGACAATGAAAGTAGATGGAGATTTATACAGTCGAGCTCTAAAAAGTACTGCAAGTGTCATAAAAGTAGTCCTAAATGTTGTAGTAATACGCTAGTAAAGCTATTCTATAGACTTGCAATAGAGTGCACTATTCATTTAGGTCACGTGTGTTGAGGTCACAAATATAATGGTGCTTTAAAACAGTAAAGGCGCTAAATAAAGGAATAAAACTAGCACCGTGTCTGTTAGCAATGTGCCAGTTTCAATGTCAAATATTAGTAAATTAGTAAAGTCTTAAGATGAAAAATGTCATCTTTACCTCACACGACACTCTCTGATTCAACATTACCACGCATACTGAAACTCAGATAAGGGAATTTTGTCTTTCAGCTTTTACATAAAAAATAAAGAAACAAAAACAAATTGGATTTCGAACCAGAATGTTTTACAACAGTTTAATGCTTATTTTACTGGAGCTGTAGTGATAAAGAAATCCAATGCACAGATAATATTGGGACAAACAGTGTTGTTGGTCTGTTTCAATAACTTTGTGCTCCTTATTGTGTTGCACAACGGCACCAGACACTTTATCTTTATCATGATTTTATATACAAATATCATTTGGATGAGTTGATTGCTATGAACTTCGTTTGTTCTACAAAATATTTAACTCCTGAATATTGCATAAAATGCAGTTTATGACATGAAGATGTTGAGTTAAACACTATAGAGCGCAACAGTTCAGTTCCGGAAGTAAAAAATCCCATTTGATTTTTCCATTAAGGAACTGATTTTAAATAATAGCTTGTAAAGTCTTAAAAGAGAGACCGACCTTGAGCTTCGTTAATCGATGATATATGCTTCTGTTGAAGCCATCTGTCCACGTTATTAAACTTTATTTAAAAAAATTGTGTTTGGGTGGTCTGGGTATCTCAGCGAGTATTGACGCTGACTATCACACCTGGAGTCGTGAGTTTGAATCCAGGGTGTGCTGAGTGACTCCAGTCAGGTCTCCTAGGCAACCAAATTGTCCCGGTTGCTAGGGAGGGTAGAGTTACAAGGGGTAAGCTCCTCGTGGTCACTATAATGCGGTTCTCGCTCTCGGTGGGGCATGTGGCGAGTTGTGCGTGGATGCCGCGGAGAATAGCGTGAAGACTCCACACACGCTCAACAAGCCACGTGATAAGATGCGCGGATTGACGGTCTCAGAGATTCGTCCTCCTCCACCCGGATTGAGGCGAGTCACTACGCCACCACGAGGACTCAGAGCGCATTGGGAATTGGGTGTTCCACATTGGGGATAAAAACAATTTTTTTGTGTAGAATTACACTACACATAATGCTGAAGAGAAATGCACCAATTAGAGAATCACAGTAAACAAAGTGCGCCAAAAGAGCTCTGCAGCGAACACACACTCTAAAGCTGATCAGGGGCAGACTGGCCATTGGGAGTACCGAGCGGCCGGTAGGTTGGCTGCAGAATGGGCCGAATGGGCCGCATTAAGCTAAAATGAGCCACCACGTTATGCAGAACGGACCACAAAACGGTGTCGCGATATGCAGAAAAGGACAGCGAACACCCCTAACCCCCACCCCACCCGTCCTCCCCTGCTCAACTTTTGGGCCAGTTGATTTCTTTTCCCAGTCCAGCCCTGCTTTGAATATATCTGAAAATGAACAACTTTGAAATCCGCCATTTTTATCCGATTTCATCATTCACAATGCATCATGGGATTGTAGTTCATTCCCTAATAAACAACGTTGCGTTGTATCTTCGTCTTTTTGTCTGATTTTCAACTATTGATTCACCTCTGAGCTTCGGGAACCAAGATTGCTGAAAAAGCGCCAGTACACCAATGCCGCGGCTTCGATACTTCTCGTTAATATGTGAAACACGGCCTTATTTGACAGGCAGAGAACGATATCCACGAAGACGTTTCAAACGTGAGCAGGTCACGTTGCAGCCATTATTCTCTGAACACGTGCATCGGTCAAAGGTTAACAGTGGAAGACCTCTTCAAGAATCTGTTTCGGACAGGAAGTAAACAGAACAGAGACTCTAAAGAGAAGCTGCAGAAGAAAGCGGTGAGATTAGGGTTCCCCGCGGACATGCGATTTGTGAATCAGCACGGAGTGAAAACACGTGGACATCAGTACACATTTACGCCCCTCTTCTGCTCCCAAATCACAGCAATCAACCTTAAATTACCCAGAGCTGCTCGGCATGACGGGGAAAATCCAACGGCAGACTTGACAACACAGAACTCTTGACAGAGAATAAGAAGCATAAAATGGACAGTGTCCCGTCACAAGCACTTGGACGCACAATAACAACGAATAAAGAATGATTTATGTTGATATGATACAGAAAAGCTAATACGCACACTTTAAACTGGCAATTTGTCCTTACGACTACAGAAATCTTTTCGAATCCCAAAATATGTCCCAGTAAAAAACATTTCTCCTCAATCACACCGTCGACTCGCTGAGAGAATCGACTCGTTTCAAACCCCAAAGAACTCTAGAAATCATCATTATTTCATGTTGACGGGAACGCATGCACATTTTAAGGCCATGCTTATGAATCCAATTATTAAGAACCTTTCTGAAGACACATTCTGAGTAAATAAACGCACTAACGTTGAACAATGCAAACGTCTTGCACACAACGCTTAAAGCAGCTGTCAGAGTTTTGGGGAGCAGTGAGACTTTAGTGCCGCAGGGGAAGGGAAGTCTGAGATTTAACGAGACAAAAGAGAGAAAGGGGAAAGATTAGAAGACACATCAAACTTTAAAGGCACTTTAGCTTCATTTCTCCACAGGAAACCAGACGGCGATTGCTGCCTCCGGCTCTTCCAGTTCCTGCTCGAGAGCTCGGAAGTCATAATTATCATGTGCATTCATGTGCATCTCGCTGGGAAAAATATATATGCATGAAGCCATTTCATTGAGTTTGACATTTTACTCCACACTATAAATGCCTCACACATCTCACGGCCTGAAGTCTTTCCTCTAATTCCCAGATAAATGCATCATGCTAAACATTATATACCACAACTGTTAAACAAATGTTAATATAGAGTTGACTGAGTTGTGCATCGTAACATCTGCTTGTGTCAGCAAATCCAGACAGTGTTGTCGCTCAAGTTAAATCTGGTCTTAACTTCATATGCACGGTAAATAATGGAGTAAAAACAGGCTTTGCACTGGATCTTATTCATGCATTCTGCTTAAAATACTGCATAACCGACGTGTGTGTGTGTGTGTGTGTGTGTGTGTCTCTCTGTGTGTGTGTGTGTCTCTCTGTGTGTGTGTCTGTGTGTGTGTGTGTGTGTGTGTGTGTGTGTGTGTATGTGTGTGTGTATGTGTGTGTGTATGTGTGTGTGTGTGAGCGTGTATTTATCACTTTGTGGGGACCAAATGTCCCCATAAGGATAGTAAAACCCGAAATTTTTGACCTTGTGGGGACATTTTGTCGGTCCCCATGAGGAAAACAGCTTATAAATCATACTAAATTATGTTTTTTGAAAATGTAAAAATGCAGAAAGTTTTCTGTGAGGGTTAGGTTTAGGGGTAGGGTTAGGTTTAGGGGATAGAATATAAAGTTTGTACAGTATAAAAACCATTATGTCTATGGAAAGTCCCCATAAAACATGGAAACACAACATGTGTGTGTGTGTGTGTGTGTGTGTGTGTGTGTGTGTGTATGTGAGTGTGTGTGTGTGTGTGTGTGTGTGTCTCTCTGTGTGTGTGTGTGTGTGTGTGTGTGTGTGTGTGTGTGTGTGTGTGTGTGTGTGTGTGTGTGTGTGTGTGTGTGTGTGTGTGTGTGTGTGTGTGTGTGTGTGTGTGTGTGTGTGTGTGTGTGTGTGTGTGTGTGTGTGTGTGTGTGTGTCTGTGTGTGTGTGTGTGTGTGTGTGTGTGTGTGTGTGTGTGTGTGTGTGTCATCATGAGGAGTGTAATCTGCTTAAAGTAAATTCAGAGTTTGCACTTTTCATGTTGAAATCACAGCTGAGGTCATCTGTTATTCATTGTTACAAGTAAAAGTGAAAGTTCCAAAAATGAAATCCTGAATCTCCTTTTTTCAGTTCCACGGAAAAAATAAAGTCATCGAATTCTTTCTATCTTTAAAGTTTCCATATGTGCAGTCATGGTGTTTTGGGGTACAAATGTTGCACTTTTATTTAGACGAGTGTTTTAATGAGAAGTCCAGCAGCGTCTGTACGTGTTCAGATGTCTTTAATAGGTCCTGATCTGAGTTCAGTGGCTGCAGATTTCACTTGGGCTCCGTACAGACCTGCTCGCCTCTCTCTTCTTATCTCTCAGCAGACTGCATCACCTCATTACACATTCAGATGCATGCGGCCGACTCCGGAGGAGGGCGAGACAGCGAGAGCACTCACGGCTGGGGAAATCAAACCAGGACTTCCATCGCAGAATACTCCAATCTCTCATGCAGCTCATTTTATTACACAACAGCTTGTGTTGCATAACCTCACAAAGCTCAGATCCCCACAGCGAATTAATTGAACTACTGTAGCGTTACTAGTCTTTATAACTTTGTGACTGATATTAAGGAGTGTAAGTTAACCAACCGCCTGAAAAACTGCTTATACCAGCGTTAGATTGATAGATAGTCTCAGCCTGGTGCTCAGCTGGTGACCAAGTGCACGAAACCCCTCTAAAACCAGTCAACAGACCAGCTAAGACCATCAAACCAGTCCTTGCAACACAACTACACAACACGATTACACAACACCTGTACTTTTATAAAATGTTTTTAACTTTCTTGTTCATAGAAGAATATTTCAGCTCTGTAGGTTTTTTCAATGCAAGTGAATGGTGACCAGAACTTTGAAGTTCAAAAAGCACATAAAGGCGGCATTAAAGCAATCCATATGACTCCGGTGGTTTAATCCACGTCTTCTGAAGTGATATGATAGGTGTGGCTGAGAAACATCCATATTTAAGTCCTTTTTTTTAACCATAAATCTCCACTTTCACTTTCAGATGTAAAAGTGAAAGTGGAGATTTAGAGTAAAAATTATTAGATTAGATGCTGTAGCCTTTAGCCTCCTCGTTAGCATGTCCGCCTCCCATGACCCCAGTTCAAATCCCGCTCGGAGCGGGTCAAGTAGGACCGGTTACATACATACAACTAACACTCGAGACGTTACCGAAGCGACATTTTTGCAAACTGATGCTGCGTCGCTCCTTACCGTTATGAGGCGAAATCTTCACTGTGATTAAATGTGTTTAGATGTCATGAGATAGAATTGTGATATAGATAGAATAGAATAATCGGCCGTTTTACTCGTGATTTGTGTGAAAGCGAATAATAGTCGTTGTTGTTGCAAAACGAACATTCATCAAATCATCAAATCGTCAATGTCGTCAAACATCTATAAAGACGTACAAATGTTTACATATACGTTCTTGATGTTCTCATATTATCGTACATTTTTGTACGTTTGAATAGAAACTGAAATGTGCCAATTTTTTACGTGCAAATTAACATATTTTAATGTTCAATTTATTTTTTACGTTTTAAATTAAACTGCATTATTTTCAGTTCTGTACGATTTTTAAAGACTAAATTTTCGTACATTTAAATGTACAACATCAACGTCTTCACAGCTTCTAAAACAAACACTTTTAAGTACAAACATCTTTTGAGACGAATCATTCATTGTCATTCATAGAATATTGAATTCAGTATTCTATTCTATTTAATATAAAATATTGTATTTAATTAAGTTTAATGCCCTCGTTAACGCATAGACGAAACTTCACACTAAAACTGCATACATTTCAGATCTTTGCAATTTCTTAAGTCGTACATACTTATCCGTTTCAATAGCAACTAAAACATACAATATCAACAGCTTCTATTGTATGTGTACATTTTACGTACAAATGCCTACGAATACTAACGTGACTCCCGTGTTTCTTTTGGTTTCACTGGAGATGAGACCTTTAACGTTTGAAATACATTAGCACAATGATGAAGTTTCACAATAAAACGACATTATTTTCCGTTTCGTACGAAGTCGTACATATTGTACGTTTGTATCGAAACTGAAACGTACAATATCAAAGTATTGACAGCTTTTAAAACAAACATTTGACGTAATAATGAACATCTTTTATTTATTGAATTCATGTAATTTATTGACTTTGATGTATTTAATTATTTTTAATGCTTGAATTAACGCATTGACAAAATGTAGCATTTAAACTGCATTATTTTCTTTTATTTGCGATTTAAGTCGTTCATTTTCGTACGTTTAAATCGAAACAATTTCAACATATTGACAGCTTTTAAAACAAATATTTTTTGTAATAAAAACTGTTTTGCATTAGACTTGCATTTGAGTCATACAGTATGAGGCATTTCTGAAGGGTGTGTGTTTTATTTATTTATGCTGTTTCTAGCCTGTAAATATATTTTTTGTGTTGTTTGTCTATTTATTTCCAATCTAATTCCCTGCCTGGCAGCGGCAATGCTTCAGAAATGTTGCAGAGAGCATTTAATGTGTAAATATATAAGCAGTATCTTCAAGATCTTCAGCGTACTCAATCAGAACATGCATCTGGAAGATTTGATAATCCACAACAGCATATCTGTTGTAGATTAAAACCGGCTAATTAATCATCTACACAAGGACACAAAGTGTACATGAAAGTCAAGGACATGTGCAGAAACAAGTCACAGAAGGAAGAAAGGAAATCTTAAAATGTATATAAAATACATGTAAACATTATTGCTTACTTTGCTGTTTGTTTACTCATCCACATGTGAGTGTGTGTTTGCACTATATGAATTATTTTAATGGCATTCCTTCAGAGAACTGTAGAGATCATCTCCCTTGTGACATCACCATCTCATGTTTACATCCCATGAAGTTGTTTTATGAAAATCCACCTCACTGAAGCAATGTTTGCAAATGTGTTTGCACCTGTCAGATATTTAAGATGGGTAAGCAGTCAGAAACAAGAGAACAGAACAGAAAGGTCAGAGACGTCCCTCAGGACTAGCTGACCGCAGCGTTACCGACTAAACGTCAGTCTGTGCTGATGTAACAGAATACATTGTTTGATATCAGCTCAAGTCAAGACATTGAGCCTCGTTCATAAAATATTGTCACATTAAATCGAGTTCTTTGTAAAATCATTCTTATGTAAAGTGTCGCTTCAATTGGGTTAATTCGTAAAATCAATCTTACATAAATTATTGCTTCAATTGTATTAATTCGTAAAATCAATCTTATGTAAATTGTCGCTTCAATTGGGTTAATTCGTAAAATCAATCTTACATAAATTATTGCTTCAATTGTATTAATTCGTAAAATCAATCTTATGTAAATTGTCGCTTCAATTGGATTAATTCGTAAAATCAATCTTATGTAAATTATTGCTTCAATTGGGTTAATTCGTAAAATCAATCTTACGTAAATTATCGCTTCAATTGGGTTAATTCGTAAAATAATTCTTATGTAAATTGTCGCTTCAATTGGATTAATTCGTAAAATCAATCTTACGTAAATTGTCGCTTCAACTGGGTTAATTCGTAAAATCAATTTTACGTAAATTGTCGCTTCAATTGGGTTAATTCGTAAAATAATTCTTATGTAAATTGTCGCTTCAATTGGATTAATTCGTAAAATCATTCTTATGTAAATTGTCGCTTCAATTGGGTTAATTCGTAAAATCAATCTTATGTAAATTGTCGCTTCAATTGGGTTAATTCGTAAAATCAATCTTACGTAAATTGTCGCTTCAATTGGGTTAATTCGTAAAATCAATCTTATGTAAATTGTCGCTTCAATTGGGTTAATTCGTAAAATCAATCTTACGTAAATTATCGCTTCAATTGGGTTAATTCGTAAAATAATTCTTACGTAAATTGTCGCTTCAATTGGATTAATTCGTAAAATCAATCTTACGTAAATTGTCGCTTCAATTGGGTTAATTCGTAAAATCAATCTTACGTAAATTATCGCTTCAATTGGGTTAATTCGTAAAATCATTCTTACGTAAATTATCGCTTCAATTGTGTTAATTCGTAAAATCAATCTCACGTAAATTATCGCTTCAATTGGGTTAATTCGTAAAATAATTCTTGTGTAAATTGTCGCTTCAATTGGGTTAATTCGTAAAATCATTCTTGTGTAAATTGTCGCTTCAATTGGGTTAATTCGTAAAATCAATCTTACGTAAATTGTCGCTTCAATTGGGTTACTTCGTAAAATCAATCTTACGTAAATTGTCACTTCAATTGGGTTAATTCGTAAAATCAATCTTACGTAAATTGTCGCTTCAATTGGGTTAATTCGTAAAATCAATCTTACGTAAATTGTCGCTTCAATTGGGTTAATTCGTAAAATCATTCTTACGTAAATTGTCACTTCAATTGGATTAATTCATAAAATCATTCTTATGTAAATTGTCGCTTCAATTGGGTTAATTCGTAAAATCATTCTTACGTAAATTGTCGCTTCAATTGGGTTAATTCGTAAAATCATTCTTACGTAAATTGTCGCTTCAATTGGGTTAATTCGTAAAATCATTTTTACGTAAATTGTCGCTTCAATTGGATTAATTCGTAAAATCATTCTTATGTAAATTGTCACTTCAATTGCGACAATTGAAGGGTCGAATTAACCCAATTGTCGCTTCAATTGGGTTAATTCGTAAAATCAATCTTATGTAAATTGTTGCTTCAATTGGGTTAATTCATAAAATCAATCTTACGTAAATTATCGCTTCAATTGGGTTAATTCGTAAAATAATTCTTATGTAAATTGTCGCTTCAATTGGATTAATTCGTAAAATCAATCTTACGTAAATTGTCGCTTCAATTGGGTTAATTCGTAAAATCAATCTTACGTAAATTGTCACTTCAATTGGGTTAATTCGTAAAATCAATCTTACGTAAATTATCGCTTCAATTGGGTTAATTCGTAAAATCATTCTTACGTAAATTATCGCTTCAATTGTGTTAATTCGTAAAATCAATCTTACGTAAATTATCGCTTCAATTGGGTTAATTCGTAAAATAATTCTTGTGTAAATTGTCGCTTCAATTGGGTTAATTCGTAAAATCATTCTTGTGTAAATTGTCGCTTCAATTGGGTTAATTCGTAAAATCAATCTTACGTAAATTGTCGCTTCAATTGGGTTACTTCGTAAAATCAATCTTACGTAAATTGTCGCTTCAATTGGGTTAATTCATAAAATCAATCTTACGTAAATTGTCGCTTCAATTGGGTTAATTCGTAAAATCAATCTTACGTAAATTGTCGCTTCAATTGGGTTAATTCGTAAAATCATTCTTACGTAAATTGTCGCTTCAATTGGTTTAATTCGTAAAATCATTCTTACGTAAATTGTCGCTTCAATTGGATTAATTCGTAAAATCATTCTTACGTAAAGTGTCGCTTCAATTTGGTTAATTCGTAAAATCATTCTTACGTAAAGTGTCGCTTCAATTTGGTTAATTCGTAAAATCATTCTCATGTAAATTGTCGCTTCAAGTGGGTTAATTCGTAAAATCATTCTCATGTAAATTGTCGCTTCAATTGGGTTAATTCGTAAAAAAATCATTCTCACGTAAATTGTCGCTTCAATTGAGTTAATTCGTAAAATCATTCTCAGGTAAATTGTCGCTTCAATTGGGTTAATTCGTAAAATCATTCTTACGTAAATTGTCGCTTCAATTGGATTAATCGTAAAATCATTCTTACGTAAATTGTCGCTTCAATTGGATTAATTCGTAAAATCATTCTTACGTAAATTGTTGCTTCAATTGGATTAATTCGTAAAATCATTCTTACGTAAATTGTCGCTTCAATTGGGTTAATTCGTAAAATCAATCTTACGTAAAAAATCATTCTTATGTAAAGTGTCGCTTCAATTTGGTTAATTCGTAAAATCATTCTCATGTAAATTGTCGCTTCAATTGGGTTAATTCGTAAAATTATTCTCATGTAAATTGTCGCTTCAATTGGGTTAATTCGTAAAATCAATCTCACGTAAATTGTCGCTTCAATTGAGTTAATTCGTAAAATCATTCTTAGGTAAATTGTCGCTTCAATTGGGTTAATTCGTAAAATCATTCTTACGTAAATTGTCGCTTCAATTGGATTAATTCGTAAAATCATTCTTACGTAAATTGTCGCTTCAATTGGATTAATTCGTAAAATCATTCTTACGTAAATTGTCGCTTCAATTGTGTTAATTCGTAAAATCATTCTTATGTAAATTGTCGCTTCAATTGGATTAATTCGTAAAATCATTCTTATGTAAATTGTCGCTTCAATTGGATTAATTCGTAAAATCATTCTTACCTAAATTGTCCCTTCAATTGTGTTAATTCGTAAAATCATTCTTATGTAAATTGTCGCTTCAATTGGATTAATTCGTAAAATCATTCTTACGTAAATTGTCGCTTCAATTGTGTTAATTCGTAAAATCATTCTTACGTAAATTGTCGCTTCAATTGGGTTAATTCGTAAAATCATTCTTATGTAAATTGTCGCTTCAATTGGATTAATTCGTAAAATCATTCTTACGTAAATTGTCTCTTCAATTGGGTTAATTCGTAAAATCATTCTTACGTAAATTGTCGCTTCAATTGGATTAATTCGTAAAATCATTCTTACGTAAATTGTCGCTTCAATTGGATTAATTCGTAAAATCATTCTTACATAAATTGTCGCTTCAATTGTGTTAATTCGTAAAATCATTCTTACGTAAATTGTCGCTTCAATTGGATTAATTCGTAAAATCATTCTTACATAAATTGTCGCTTCAATTGGGTTAATTCGTAAAATCATTCTTACGTAAATTGTCGCTTCAATTGTGTTAATTCGTAAAATCATTCTTACGTAAATTATCGCTTCAATTGTGTTAATTCGTAAAATCATTCTTACGTAAATTGGTGCTTCAATTGTGTTAATTTGAAAAATCATTCTTACGTAAATTGTCGCTTCAATTGGATTAATTCGTAAAATCATTCTTACGTAAATTGGTGCTTCAATTTTGTTAATTTGAAAAATCATTCTTACGTAAATTGTCGCTTCAATTGGATTAATTCGTAAAATCATTCTTACGTAAATTGTCGCTTCAATTGTGTTAATTCGTAAAATCATTCTTACGTAAATTGTCGCTTCAATTGGATTAATTCGTAAAATCATTCTTACATAAATTGTCGCTTCAATTGGATTAATTCGTAAAATCATTCTTATGTAAATTGTCGCTTCAATTGGGTTAATTCGTAAAATCATTCTTACGTAAATTGTAAATTATTAATCTAAATTATTCATACAAATGTAGTTTGCAATTAACTGATTAATTTGTTCCATTGAATTTATTTATTTATAACTGAAACATTTTTACATAAATTGATTTGTTTGTAAACTAGTTTTGTATATGAATTGTAGTTTTAAACTGAAATATGATTACAACAAATTTCTTTCAAATCATTCATTCACAAATGATCATATTGTTGTTGTTGTTGTTTTACAAACGATTAACACAGAAATTCATTCTGCTTTGTTTTATGAATAATTGTTAGTGAAATATACAAAAGTCAAAGGCTGTTTAATGAATGATTAAACAGAATATTTGTCTTTGTCTGTGTGTGCTTTTAGGTGTGTTCACAAGACATTTCATGATCATTCAGATATATAAACATACAGTAAGACACGTATGCATTTAGACACACAAGCACACCGGCTAATTTCCGCATCTGGTTAGTGAAACCACATTAGCAGCCTTCACAGTCTCAGCACCAACAAACTAATTCAGTTTGGCAGAGAATATACAGAATGAAAAAAGCGAGAGGGAGAGATCTTTAAAAACACAGTATCAGATTAAAACATTATGAATCTTGAGTGCCTCAAGACGCTCATAAACAGGATGCTGAACTGAGGTAAACAGATTTAGCATGAAGCTCCAACAAACCATTTTAAAAGAAGCAAATAATCACAAGGAAATGATTCAAAATGATTCACTGCTGTGGCTTTGCAACAAAACAGAGTTTTATCATGTGGTGCGATCACACCTCTGATAATTGTCAATATTTGCAAACGTGTTTTGCACTTTTGTGTGAATTGTTTGGTCCAAATGTGTTATCAAAGGCGTTGACGACGATCTGTTAACATTTGAATAAAGATAACAGAGCACGGGTCAAACTCACACTTTATCACAGAAACAACGGTCACAAGCACGATCTAACGCTCCATTTAACCGTCATGACATTTAGACCCCAAATGAGAAAACCGCCACATTCTGCAAATAAATATATAAATGATCAGATGAGTTTGACACAAAGCTGTTAAATCTGTCTTTTTGGACCAAACTTCAAAACAGCATGTCAACCTGGTGTTGGCTTCCCATTATGTGGGTATCGTTTGAATTAGAGGTATAGTGGTTGGATAAAGTTAAGGAATGTTTATAAATTCAAACTGTAAATAAACATTACTGTTTACAAACAACCCTTATTGCTTACAAACAAATCTTACTGTTTACAAACATCCCGTATTGTTTACAAACAAACGCTACTGATTACAAACAACACTTACTGATTACAAACAAACTCTAATGTTTACAAACATCCCTTACTGTTTACAAACAAACTCTACTGATTACAAACAACACTTACTGATTACAAACAAACTCTAATGTTTACAAACATACATTACTGTTTACAAACATCCCTTACTGTTTACAAACAAACTCTACTGATTACAAACAACACTTACTGATTACAAACAAACTCTAATGTTTACAAACAACCCTTACTGTTTACAAACAAACTCTACTGATTACAAACAACACTTACTGATTACAAACAAATCTTATTGTTTACAAACAAATGCTACTGATTACAAACAACACTTACTGATTACAAACTCTAATGTTTACAAACAACCCTTACTGTTTACAAACAAACTATACTGTTTACAAACATCCCTTACTGCTTACAAACAACCTTTATGGTTTACAAACAAACTCTACTGTTTACAAACAACCATTGCTGTTTACAAACAAACTCTGCTGTTTACAAACAACACTTACTGTTTACAAACAACCCTTGCTGTTGACAAACGACCCTTATTGTTTACAAACTAAATTTACTGTTTTCAAACAACACTTACTGTTTACAATCAAACCTGACTGTTTAAAAACTAACTTTATTGTTTACAAACTAAATTATCTGTTACAAACAAATCTTACTGTTTACAATCAAACCTGACTGTTTACAAACAACCCTTATTGTTTACAAACTAAATTGGCTGTTTACAAACAAATCTTACTGTTTACAAACGACACTTACTGTTTACACTCAAACCTGACTGTTTACAAACAACCCGTATTGTTTAAAAACAAACCTTGCTGTTGACAAACAAACAACCTTTATTGTTTACAAATAAACCTTACTGTTTACAAACAAACAACACTTATTGTTTACAAATAAACCTCATTGTTTACAAATAAACCTTACTGTTTACAAACAAACAACACTTATTGTTTACAAATAAACCTCATTGTTTACAAATAAACCTTACTGTTTTACAAACAAACGTTTCTGTTTACAAACAACACTTACTGTTTAAAATCAAACCTTATTGTTTACAAATAAACCTTACTGTTTTACAAACAAACTATACTGTTTTACAAACAAATGCTCCACCATGTCCAGGTTCTTTTGGTTGCCCAGAAAAGAACTGCCATCGATAGGTGCTTCAGTCAAATTGCGCTGAAAGTACCCAAAAAGTGCTGTTTGATTGCAAGCGGCTGTTATTAATTTCCAAATGTACAGATATGACGTCAAATATGATCTAATGATGATCTCATATGATCAAGACCAACAATATGCGATACAACTGGAGGAACGGGACCCGTCTGCACCACCGCAGCGCAGACTACTGTTTGTGAAAGGATGAGTGAATAATATCATTCTGCTAAAATTATGTCTTCGCATTTATTTTGACTGCAAGAAATAATATTGTTCAATCGAAACTACTTTATATGGAGTTTGGATGAAAATAAGATGCATTTCAAACTGTTCTGAGACCAGTGCAGACAGACAGCACACTGGAGGTTAAGTCATGCACTAAATAAGGAGCAAGGGAGCATCCTATATCTCTCTATGCAGTTAAGTGCATTCACTAAATAGGGAGCAAGGGAGCATCCTATATCTCTCTATGCAGTTAAGTGCATTTACTAAATAGGGAGCAAGGGAGCATCCTATATCTCTCTATGCAGTTAAGTGCATTCACTAAATAGGGAGCATCCTATATCTCTCTATGCAGTTAAGTCATGCACTAAATAGGGCGCAAGGGAGCATCCTATAGCTCTCTGTGCAGTAAAGTGCATTCACTAAATAGGGAGCAAGGGAGCATCCTATATCTCTCTGTGCAGTTAAGTGCATTCACTAAATAGGGAGCAAGGGAGCATCCTATAGCTCTCTGTGCAGATAAGTGCATTCACTAAATAGGGAGCAAGGGAGCATCCTATAGCTCTCTGTGCAGTTAAGTGCATTCACTAAATAGGGAGCAAGGGAGCATCCTATAGCTCTCTGTGCAGTTAAGTGCATTCACTAAATAGGGAGCAAGGGAGCATCCTATAGCTCTCTGTGCAGTTAAGTCATTCACTAAATAGGGAGCAAGGGAGCATCCTATATCTCTCTGTGCAGTTAAGTGCATTCACTAAATAGGGAGCAAGGGAGCATCCTATAGCTCTCTGTGCAGTTAAGTCATTCACTAAATAGGGAGCAAGGGAGCATCCTATAGCTCTCTGTGCAGTTAAGTGCATTCACTAAATAGGGAGCAAGGGAGCATCCTATAGCTCTCTGTGCAGTTAAGTCATTCACTAAATAGGGAGCAAGGGAGCATCCTATAGCTCTCTGTGCAGTTAAGTCATTCACTAAATAGGGAGCAAGGGAGCATCCTATAGCTCTCTGTGCAGTTAAGTCATTCACTAAATAGGGAGCAAGGAGCATCCTATAGCTCTCTGTGCAGTTAAGTCATTCACTAAATAGGGAGCAAGGGAGCATCCTATAGCTCTCTGTGCAGTTAAGTCATTCACTAAATAGGGAGCAAGGGAGCATCCTATATCTCTCTTTGCAGTTAAGTGCGTTCACTAAATAGGGAGCAAGGGAGGATCCTATAGCTCTCTATGCAGTTAAGTGCGTTCACTCCTAAAATCTGATCAAAAGTTCAGTTTCAGCTGCAGATGATGTTTGGATCACTCAATGATCATCAGTACATAGATTCACCATTTATAATGGATCATTTTATTTTAACATGGTTGACCGTGATTGGACGATGCTGGACAATACTTTGAATCAGAATAAATTATGCTAATTTAATACTCAGAAACATGAATAATCAACACTCCTGGAAACATAATAAACAATTTGACTTTCTATAGCTTGATTTATTTATTTTTTTGCATGTTTATTAGGTGCCACTAGTTATAAATCAAAAAGGAGAATGGAGGGGGGTCTGGGTAGCTTAGTGGTAAAGATGCTGAGTATCACCCCTGGAGTCATGAGTTCAACTCAAGGGTGGGCTGAGTGACTCCAGTCAGGTCTCCTAAGCAACCAAATTGGCCCGGTTGCTAGGGAGGGTAGAGTCACATGGGGTAACCTCCTCGTGGTCGTAATCAGGGCCAAATTGTTGGCCTACGCAGAGTTCCACGTGGGGGTTCACGTGATATGAGCGTGAAGCGATCATTTGCATTCCGAAACTGATTTCGGGTCTTTGAATAACGTATAATGTGCGAGTAAGGGCAGCCGGTGGACTTTTTGGTGCCCTCCTAGGGTAAGATGGTGCCCCCCTAGGGAGTTGGTGCCCTACGTAGTCTGCTTATAGGGAGCGGTGGTACTGGTCGCTATAATGTGGTTCTCACTCTCGGTGGGGCGTGTGGTGAGTTGTGCGTGGATGCCGCGGAGAATAGCCTCCACACGCGCTACGTCTCCACGGTAACGCGCTCAACAAGTCACGTGATAAGATGCACGGATTGACGGACTCAGACGCGGAGGCAACTGAGATTCGTCCTCCGCCACCCGGATTGAGGCGAGTCACTACACCACCACGAGAAATTGGGGAGAAAAGTGGGGAATGGAAAATGCACACAGCAGTCACGCTCGGGTCTCAGGAGGTTAAAATCACAGAATATTCACATTCCAATTATGAATACAATTCAGTTACCGCCTGCTTTCCTTGGGCGGTAATAGCATGATATTATCATAAATTGCTTGAGTTTTGAGAACAAAGCACAGTCTATAACGAGCCTAATATACATAGAAAAGAGGCGTTTGTACGGACTGACAATTACTTAATTTAAACACTCAAGACGCAGCGCAGTTTCAGCTGTTGAAACAAGATTGCAAGCGGTTAGTGAAGAAGACACGCAATAAACAATTCACCCTTAAGAGTGGTGGTGGCGTAGTGGCTAAAGCACATAACTGGTAATCAGAAGGTTGCTGGTTCGAGCCCCACAGTCACCACCATTGTGTCCTTGAGTAAGACACTTAACTCCAGGTTGCTCCGGGGGGATTGTCCCTGTAATAAGGGCACTGTAAGTCACTGTAACTGGTAATCAGAAGGTCGCTGGTTCGATCCCCACAGGCACCACCATTGTGTCCTTGAGTAAGACACTTAACTCCAGGTTGCTCCGGGGGATTGTGCCTGTAATAAGGGCACTGTAAGTCACTGTAACTGGTAATCAGAAGGTCGCTGGTTCGATCCCCACAGGCACCACCATTGTGTCCTTGAGTAAGGCACTTAACTCCAGGTTGCTCTGGGGGATTGTGCCTGTAATAAGGGCACTGTAAGTCACTGTAACTGGTAATCAGAAGGTCGCTGGTTCGATCCCCACAGGCACCACCATTGTGTCCTTGAGTAAGACACTTAACTCCAGGTTGCTCCGGGGATTGTGCCTGTAATAAGGGCACTGTAAGTCACTGTAACTGGTAATCAGAAGGTCGCTGGTTCGATCCCCACAGGCACCACCATTGTGTCCTTGAGTAAGACACTTAACTCCAGGTTGCTCCGGGGATTGTGCCTGTAATAAGGGCACTGTAAGTCACTGTAACTGGTAATCAGAAGGTCGCTGGTTCGATCCCCACAGGCACCACCATTGTGTCCTTGAGTAAGACACTTAACTCCAGGTTGCTCCGGGGGATTGTGCCTGTAATAAGGGCACTGTAAGTCACTGTAACTGGTAATCAGAAGGTCGCTGGTTCGAGCCCCACAGCCACCACCATTGTGTCCTTGAGTAAGACACTTAACTCCAGGTTGCTCCGGGGGATTGTGCCTGTAATAAGGGCACTGTAAGTCACTGTAACTGGTAATCAGAAGGTCGCTGGTTCGATCCCCACAGGCACCACCATTGTGTCCTTGAGTAAGACACTTAACTCCAGGTTGCTCCGGGGGGATTGTCCCTGTAATAAATGCACTGTAAGTCACTTTGGATAAAAGCGTCTGAAAAATGCATAAATGTAAATTACGGCATGTTTTGTCTGTTTGCAGCAGTGGTTGAAAATGGGTTTAAAAAAGGACAGCATCCAGACATTCCCTTTGATTTGTGGACCCAGTAGTTCAAACGGCTCATGTATGCTGGTCACAATTTGCTACTCAGTAAAACAAAAGTTAAACCATGTGCTCGCAGCTCAGATATTTTTCCTGAGCTGAACTAAAGGAAGAACAGACTTCCAGGAAGATCAATTATTCTCTTTCTTGTTGAGGGATGAATTCTTTAGAAAAGGCAGTGTGTGTTGTGGTCCGGTGTCTTTCTGCAGACTCATAAATCTGCTGTGTTGAGTGTCGTCAATTCTTTGAGCTTGTAAACAAACAGGAGAACATCCTCAGGTGCGAGACCGACATAGCATACAGAATAAAGTTTCACACGGGTGTTTCAGGGAATTGAGATTCACTCAGATATCCAAAAATGTTGAATGAGTGCTGCGTTCCAAAACCTAGTGAGTGGACTACATGGGAAGCACTTTAAGTTATCTTTGGCCCACATCCAATCTAACACAAGTTTAAAAATGCATTAATGTCAGTACGTTTATGCCTCCGAGAGGGATAAAGGTCGACTACAGAGGATCGGGCAGGAGAGAGAGATCGTTTACGAACATGTCCATCATGTGTGTGTTTGTGTCCTTGTGTTTAAGTTTGTCATTAAAACTATTATTTATATTATATTAAAAAAAAAACGTTTATTTATTTATTCATTTATTATGTCTTGATATTTTTATTTATTTATTTATTTATTTTGCTGTATTGACTGATGTCTTAAATCTTGACAAATACGAGTAAATTTCGAGACATTGTTTAGTCCTGAAATTCTAGAGACACATCAGAGATTTGATTTATTTAATTTTTTATTCTTCATTAAAATAATAATAATAATAAACAATAAATAAATCAAAGCAGGAAACTGATGGAGTGCGTACTCCAGGTAGGGAAGGAGGTGTTGCCCCAAGTGAAGGAGTTCAAGTACCTCGGGGTCTTGTTCACGAGTGAGGGGACAATGGAGCGGGAGGTTGGCCGGAGAATCGGGGCAGCGGGGGCGGTATTGCACTCGCTCTATCGCACCGTTTTCACGAAAAGAGAGCTGAGCCAGAAGGAAAGCTCTCGATCTACCAGTCAATTTACGTTCCTACCCTCACCTATGGTCATGAAGGCTGGGTCATGACCGAAAGAACTAGGTCGTGAGTACAAGCGGCCGAAATGGGCTTCCTCAGAAGGGTGGCGGGCTTCTCCCTTAGAGATAGGGTGAGGAGCTCAGTCATCTGTGAGGAGCTCGGAGTAGAGCCGCTGCTCCTTTGCGTCGAAAGGAGTCAGTTGAGGTGGTTTGGGCATCTGGTAAGGATGCCCGCTGGGCGACTCCATAGGGAGGTGTTTCAGGCACGTCCAGCTGGGAGGAGGCCTTGGGGAAGACCCAGGATTAGCTGGAGAGATTACATCTCCACACTGGCCTGGGAACGCCTCGGGGTCCCCCAGTCAGAGCTGGTTAATGTGGCTCGGGATAGGGAAGTTTGCGGCCCCCTGCTGGAGCAGCTGCCCCCGCGACCCGACTTCGGATAAGCGGTTGAAGATGGATGGATGGATGGAAATAAATCAAAGATTGAGCATTTCATTTTCATAACAAAATTCCATCAAATTGAACTGAAAAATCTTTAAGAAAAATAAAACAAAAATATTCATAAAATTATGTTAAAATGACAGATTTCAATTTAATTGAATTTTGATATAAAATTGAAATGCATAAATCTTAAAAAATTAGTTTAGTGTTGTTGTTTTTGAGATATTAAAGAGATTTCAATTGATTTTATTCATTTTCTTGATGTCATAAGATTTATTTGGCAGTATTCCCTTATCAATATATATATTTATGTTCTGTTTTAAATGACAGAGAAAATACATAAATAATATCTAATTTCAGGAGATGAAATGCTTTTATATTCAAACCAACAATGTCTAATTTGACTTTATGTATCTGTATCTGTGAGCAGATATGAAATCATCAGGTCAGACGCAAGCTGAGGCCACATATAAACCGCTGAAATGCAAAAGGAATTGAACATATGCATCAAAGCAAAGTAAGATCTGAATATAGCGAGCATCAATGTTCATCACGTCTATCGTTTACAGTGCACAGATTTCCCATGGAAAACAAATTAATGTACTAATATGGCGACAATCTGCGCTAATAATCGAAGGCGCGTTTCCTGTTTACATGTGCTTACCTCAAACAAACACGCTTTTAATCCAATTACACCGCTCGATTAGATTACAGATGAACCGGTGGTCTCCACACTGACCTTAGAGGCAAAGTCAGACATTATTTTTAGTAAACATCTAGTGCCAAATCATAAACGAGATCTTTATAATATTGCACTTGTTTCTCTGAGGCAGCAATGAGATTACATGGAGAGTCCATGAGAGAAAAGGATCGAGAAACATCTGAGACAAAGATGATACATTAGTGACATCTCCATTAAGATTCTCCAAGCTCTGAAAGAGCAATCAATGTGCAATTTCCTTCGGCATATCTCATTATAGGGAGTATATGAATGATAATGCTGACATGACAGTGTTTGTTAAGATGTAAATCAAAGGCTGGTGCACAGAGATTTATAGAACAGAGAAATTAATAAATGAGGACTGTATTTATGAATTATGGCCTCTGAACAAATAAAGCTGCAGACAGAAACTCTGTCTCTCTTTACCAGCATCAGCTTGTATTACTCTACAAACACTGTGACAACATCTGGAGGTCTCTTGAGTTAGCCGCTCAAAAAACAAGTTCACACAAGATCAGAACGGATGATTAAACGTCATACTAGTTTGGAGAGGGTAAATAAATGATGACATTTCTTGGGTGCACTATTATACAGTGGCAAGAAAAGTATGTGAACCCTTTGGAATTACCTGCATTTATGCATAAATGCGTTTTAAAATCTGTTTTGATCTTCCCCCTAAGCTACAGTAATTCAAACATTCACATTGTAGGTTGGAAAAAGTATGTGAACCCCTTGGATAATGACGTCAATCAAAGCTAATTAGAGTCAGGAGTTGGCAAACCTGGCGTCCGATTAATGAAACGAGATTGGAGGTGTGGGTTAGAGCTACTTTGACTTATAAAAAGCACACTTTGCTATTCACGATTTGCTATTATACGATCAAGAATGGTTGCTTTGCATAAAGCTGGAAAGAGTTACAGAGTTATCTGGAAGAGTTTAGATATTCATCTGTGCACAGTTAGACAAACTGTCTATAAATGGAGATGATTTAGTACTATAAGTACTCTCACTAGAAGTGGCCGTTAGATATTCATCTGCCCACAGTTAGACAAACTGTCTATAAATGGAGATGATTTAGTACTATAGGTACTCTCTCTAGAAGTGGCCGTTAGATATTCATCTGTCCACAGTTAGACAAACTGTCTATAAATGGAGATGATTTAGTACTATAGGTACTCTCACTAGAAGTGGCCGTTAGATATTCATCTGTCACAGTTAGACAAACTGTCTATAAATGGAGATGATTTAGTACTATAGGTACTCTCTCTAGAAGTGGCTGTTAGATATTCATCTGTCCACAGTTAGACAAACTGTCTATAAATGGAGATGATTTAGTACTATAGGTACTCTCACTAGAAGTGGCCGTTAGATATTCATCTGTCACAGTTAGACAAACTGTCTATAAATGGAGATGATTTAGTACTATAGGTACTCTCTCTAGAAGTGGCCGTTAGATATTCATCTGTCCACGGTTAGACAAACTGTCTATAAATGGAGATGATTTAGTACTATAGGTACTCTCACTAGAAGTGGCCGTTAGATATTCATCTGTCACAGTTAGACAAACTGTCTATAAATGGAGATGATTTAGTACTATAGGTACTCTCTCTAGAAGTGGCCGTTAGATATTCATCTGTCCACGGTTAGACAAACTGTCTATAAATGGAGATGATTTAGTACTATAGGTACTCTCACTAGAAGTGGCCGTTAGATATTCATCTGTTCACCGTTAGACAAACTGTCTATAAATGGAGATGATTTAGTACTATAGGTACTCTCACTAGAAGTGGCCGTCCTGCCAAGATGACTCAAACGGAACACCGCAGAATGCTCAATGAGGTGAAAATGAACTCTAGAGTGACAGATAAAGACTTGAAGGAATCATTGGAACTGGTGAACATCTCTGTTCATGAGTCGACTATACAGAAAACATTAAACAGGTAGGTATGGTGTCCATGGTAGGACATCACGAAGGAAGCAGCTGCTTTCCAACAAAAACATGGCTGCATGACTTGACACTCCACAATGCTACATGGAAAATATTTTGTGGACTGATGAAACAAATGTTGAAATGTTTGGGAAGAACACACAGCACTACATATGGCATAAAAAGGGCATTGCATGCCAACATGTAAACATCATCCCAACGGTGAAGTACGGTGGAGGGAGCATCATGACTTGGGGCCAGTGCTTTAAGTGGGCCGGTACGCGCCGGTACTCAGTACCGCCACTTCCAAATATAGCTTTTGAGCGTACCGCCACCTCTCCGTGCGCCCAGAACGTGCTTTTAGCATACCGGTACGCTCATTTGCACATCTGTTTTAATCATTTGGCTGCGCTGCCGCTTTTCAGAGCGCCCTTCACAATGCACGCTAACTAATTCGTCCTACCGAGAGCAGAGACTACATTAGCCATACACCCTTGAGTTTTACAAGTGAAAAGCGCATGCGTCGCTTTTGCCGCGGCGCTGTCAGTGTCAACACAACGGTGGGTGTGTGAAACGCGCAACCATAAATGCAAATAAAATACAAATACATTGAACATTTAATATGCTCACCTGGCTTCAGACTCTGAGTAATAAAAGAACTAGGTCAGAATCAGAGGACTCGCTGGCTGACACCCCACCAAGCCAGAATGATATCGCTGCAGGTCAGACGCAAGTTAATGAAAGCAGCACTTGTGCCGCTGTCGATGAGGTTCTCGCATGTGGCGACGAGGACGAGAGTGACACCACTTCTACCGATGACAACAGCCGCGTTAGCGAGCATGAGTGGCCAGAATGTTGGTCTCAAGCACAAGTCCGGTATTTCTCCACAAATTACAAGTGGCTGATGAGCAGAAATCAAAAGTTGGGTTGTAGTGTGTGACACTAATGATTTGTACAGTATTTCTCATTTTTCATTTGGTGTACTGTGATTGTATTTTGCTGAATCTGCTTTTGTATATTTTTCAGGGGTAAAGAAATTAACCATCTTCAAGACATGTTTATGTTCTACTGTTCTATGGTTATTATGTTGTTTTATAATTTATTTTATATACATTTTGTTCAAAAATTTTCACATTTTATCTATGTTCAGTAGCTCTTTCTAGCTCAAGCAAATCCACAAACTAATAAAAGGATTTATTATTTTGTATAAGGTCGTCTGTTGACTGCTGTATATATAAAACCACTTCAATATAGTTGTTGTTACCTCAGGGGAGGAGGGAGTCAGAACCCCCCCCAAACATTATAATAGAGTACCGGCACCTCTTTTGGGCCACTTAAAGCACTGCTTGGGGCTGCTTTGCTGCTTCAAGGCCTGGACCGTTGGCCATCACCGAGAGTTTATCAAGATGTCCTACAGGATAATGTCAGGGATGTGTGCCAGCTGAAGCTCAGTGGAAGTTGGGTGATGCAGCAGGACAATGACCCTAAACATCAAAGTAAATCCACTACAGAAGGGCTCCAAAAAAAGATAATCCACTTTTGGAGTGTCCCAGTCAGAGCCCAGACCATAACCCAATAGAGATGCTGTGGAATGACCTCAAGAGAGACGTTCATTCTACGTATGCGTCCTTGATATGTCTGGAAACAGTATTTTCTTCGAAAATGTAATCATAACTTTTCAAGGGTTTGCAAAAGTACTTAAACTTCATGAAAGACTTACAAACTGAATGTTTGAATTTTATTCAGTTCATTAATTTACCGACTCCTCAAACTCTCTTCACTTTCATTTACACGGTACAGAGCGAAACTCTTCAGCGGTGACACATTTAAGTGCTTGACCTTCAGTGACATCACAGCAGCCAATCACACCTCACACTGATTGTGCTGACTGTATTTTGATGGCAGTAAAAGGTCAGTCTGGCCGTCGTAATCTTAGATCGTTAGTGACATTCACCTGCAGACATTTGCAATGCAAACAACGTTCGTCTGATGGGCAAGAGGCAGCATATACACGCACTATATGCCCTGCTGAAGTCCTATGTTAGTCTAAGAAGGTTTGTATTGGTTTGGAACTGGTCTAGGTTGGTTCATGCCAGTTTGATTGTGGTCTATGCTATCTTATGTTGATTGGTGCTAGTCTAGGTGGGTTTATGCTGCTTTGGATGCTCTTCTAGGATGGTTTGTGCTGGTTTGGTAATGGTCTATACTATCTTATGCTGTATGGTGCTGGTCTAGGTGGGTTTAAGCTGGTTTGGATGCTGTTCTTGGATGGTTTTTGCTGATTTGGTAATGGTCTATACTATCTTATGCTGTATGGTGCTGGTCTAGATGGGTTTAGGCTGGTTTGGTGCTGTTCTTGGATGGTTTGTGCTGGTTTGGTACTAGTCTAAAATAGCTTATGCTGTTTGGTGCTGGTCTAGTTGGGTTTATGCTGGTTTAGTGAAGTTCTAAGTATGTTTGTGCTGGTTTGGTATTGGTCTATGCTAGCTTATGCTGTTTGGTGCTGCTCTATGCTAGCTTATGATTTTTGGTACTGGTCTAGGTGGATTTATGCTGGTTTTGTTCTTATCTAGGCTGGTTTATGCTTGTTTGGTGCTAGATTAGGTTGGCTTATGCTGGTTTAGTGCTGGTCTATACTGCTTTATGCTGGTTTGGTGCTGGTCTAGGCTTGTTTATGCTGTTTTTTTCTAGGCTGGTTTATTTTTGTTTAGTGCTTGTATAGGGTGGTTAATGATGTTAGGTGCTGATTTAAGATTTAAAGGTGATTTATGCTTTTGTATTTTGGTTTGGTGCTGGTTTTTTGCTGTATAGTGCTAGTATATGGTGGCTAATGCTGTTTTGGTGCTGGCCTAAGATAGCTTATGGTGTTTGGTGCTTGTCTAGGCTGGTTTATGCTGATTTGGTGGTGTTCTATGATTTTTTTCTGGTTTGGAGCTTGTCTAGGCTGGTTCCTGCTAGTTTAATTCTGTTCTAGGCTGGTTTGTGCAGGTTTGTTGCTGGTGTAGGCTTATTTATTTTGGTTTGGTGCTGGCTTGTTACTGGTTTAGGTTTGTTTATGCAGGTTTGGTGCTTTTCTAGGCTCGTTTATGCGGTTTTGTGCTGGTCTAGGCTTATTTACTTTGGTTTAGTGGTGTTCTAGGTTGGTTTATGCTGGTTTGGTGCTCATCTAGGTTGGCTTATGCTGGTTCGTCCTTGTCTAGGTTAATTTATGCTGGCTTTGTGCTGTTCTAGGCCGGTTGATGCACTTTTTGTGCTCTTCTATGCATATACTTTGATTTAGTGCTGGTCTAGGTTGGTTTATGCTGTTTTGGTGCTTGTCTAGGTTGGTTTATGCTAGTTTGGTGCTGGTCTAAGCTTATATATTTTGGTTTTCTCGCTGGTCTATGTTGGTTTATGCTGGTTTGGTGCTGGTCTAGGTTGGTTTATGATAGTTTTGTGCTTGTCTAGGCTAGTTTATACTTGTTTGGTGCTGGTCTACGTTGGTTCATGCAAGTTTTATTTTGGTCTAGGCTGGCTTAAGCTAGTTTGGTGCTTGTCCAGGCTGGTTTATGCTAGAATCGTGCTTGTCTATGCTGATTTGGTGCTGTTCTAAGATGGTTTATGCTGGTTTGGTGCTGGTCTAGCTTATGTATTATCAGCACAGCCATGATGTTCACCAGCTGGTGAAGCTGGTTGACCAGTATAGTTTTTCAATGTGATCCTGGTTAAGCTGGTCAAAAAAGCCACTCTTTGTCTCTCTCCACTGGCTGCCGGTTGATGCACGTATTAAATTCAAGGCCCTGATGCTGGCATACAAAACAGTCACTGGGTCTGCTCCAGCATACCTAAAATCATTTATGCAGATCTACACTCCCGCCAGAAGCCTGCAGTCGGCTAAGGAACGTCGCCTTGTTGTACCAAAACACTTTCCCGGACTCTCAGTTTCATCATACCACGTTGGTGGAATGCCCTTCCCAACTCCATCCGTGAAGCTGACTCTCACTATCTTTTATATTCTGATGCTAGTGTAACTTTGTCGTATGGCACGTTTCATACCACTGTCTCCTTACGATGATTCGCTTATGTTTTCCTCTTTTGTAAGTCGCTTTGGATAAAGCGTCTGCCACATGAATAAATATAAATGTAAATGTAAGCCTTGTTGGGATACCAGCATTAAAAACAACATATGCTGCTGTTCAGAAGTGCTGTTTTTTTTTACATGGTGTGCAAATTAAATTCTGTTTAAGGCTTTACATCATAGGGGTCATATTTTGGCACTTTCCAGGAGTATTGCACTTTATAAAAGCATTGAAGGCATGTTTGCAGTGAGAAGGATTCTTGGCCATGCCACCTTGCCAATTGCTACAATGAAAGAAACCAAACTTTTTTCTTCAGGACAAACTAAAGCGCCACATGCACACAAAGCCTACGCTTACACTGTTATTATAAAACTAGTCACATTTTTAAAAAAAGAGTACCTTTTGAGTTTGATTGAACTATTTCCAAAGAGCAAGCTAAATCCTGTTTTCCATGATATATCCCTGTAATACAGACGCTTGGTGTATTCAATAACTGGGCACATCATCAATTGTCTCCTTTCATCTGTTTAAACTCTCCACATTGACATTGTGGCAAATACATCAGCGCTCAGCTGTAATTTATGACAGCCTTCAGTGCTTTAGGCAGCCAGATAGCAGAGCGAGAACGAGAGAGCGAGACAAACAAACAAACAAGACGAAAGAGCCACAAGCTCATTTCACGGCTGTCATTCACACCCTCTTTAACCTGAATGGTTTTGCCCGCTCAGATCTGGACTCTTGCAGTTGGAGGTTTGCATTGCCGCGGCTGCAGGGGGGAGATAAGACACACAGTGTTGTGCAGGTTACGGATGAGAGGTCAAGCAAGTGTCAGAAGAACCGCTCCGTTCTGCTAATGAAGAATCTGTCGGTTTGTTTTTAATCTGATAGGGCAGTTATTCTGTAAGTTTATGCAACGTACACAAACAAGGCTGCTTTATGGAAACTTAAATGAACTCTCAGTGGCGGATGTTTATGAGGTATGAAGTGAATTTGTTCTTTGTGTCTTTATAGCAGTGATGATCAAATCTACACTCTCACATGCAACAACATTGTGTCATTTCATGAAGCTTCGCCCAAACATCATCCGTCCAGCGAGGGATTGTGATGCTCGGCTCTGCCAGGTCATTATGCTGGTGTGCAGGAGAACGGACGACACATTGATTTACTGAGCGAACGTTGAAAATGGAAAAAAAGAGGCAGAAGGCGGAACACAGTCTAAAATCACCCAATCACAGTCAGATATTATGTTACTGCCAAACACTCCGGGCTCTAAAAATAATTATTATATATTTTTAATATTATTATAAGTATGCTATTTTATTTATATTTAGGGATTTAAGCCCGAAGGGCTAGAACTCCTATTGTTTTTGGCAGGATTTTATTATTATTATTATCATTATTAGGGTCTAGTGAATAATAATAGGAATAACATTTGTATAGTTATTATTATTATTCTTCCACTATTGAGTCTATGACAGCCCATAGAACCGCTTGCTGGGAAAGTTATTAAATTTGGCACACAGGTAGAGGACAGTCTGATCTGTTACCATAGCAAAATTTGGTGTCTCTTCCTCAAACCCTCTAGTGCCACCAACTGCCCAAATTTTCACTCACGTTTAGGTTAATAAGTTTTGAACCGTGAGTTCAACCGTGGCTCAAGACTTTTCGTCATTTTCTGTCATGAAATTTTTTCCGCCATTTTGAATTATCTGAAAAAGCTACTTTTTCAAACTTGTCCTAGGCCGTTTGTCCAATTTGCATGAAAATTGGCCTGCATCATCTAGAAGCACTCATGACAAAAAGTGATTCACAGAATTTTGATAAACCATACCGTTTTCGAATGGCGCTTCAACGAATTTGACGAAGAATACGCAAAATTTAACTTGAGGCTGTATTGCCGAAATGCTTTGAGGGATTGGGACGAAACTTGCCCTGAGGTTACCTGCAGCGATTTGGCGCACGTCCCCCTACTGGTCAGGAGACAGAAAAATATTTTGGCTTATAACTCTTGAATGCTTTCCTACATCATATACATCATGCCCAGTTACTACCCGAGCAGTTTCAGAACAGCGCCACATACTGGACAAAAATTCTAAGAAGTAGCTATTTTTAGTTATTTTTAAATTAAATCTGTTTTTATGATTGAAAGTTTACCTTTTCTAACTCTTCATACACTGTTCATCATACTGTAACCAAAAACATGCTCATAGTGCGATAATTGGCTTGACCCCGGTATTGCTGCTTGCAGCTATATTTATTATTATTATTATTATTATTCTACCCTAAAACTGATAAGGCAGACCAAACCGTAAGGCCTAGACACTTGAAACTTTCAGGGATGGTAGTACTATGGCTAGCTATAAGCATGGAATCATTCTTATCGGCAGATAGGTGGCTCAATAGTGAACAAAATATTTTGGGCCAAAACTCCTAAACCATATATTTGAGACTCAAGTACCTTATTTTATTGGAATCCTTGGCTGGCAATTTGCGAATTTTCGCAATACCTACTTTTTCAAACTCGTCCTAGACCACATGTCCAATTTGCACAAACATTTGCCTGTATCATCCAGGGAAACTGCTGACAAAAAGTTACCAAAAACGTTTTAATAAACCAAACCGTTTCCGAATAACACTTCCACAAATTCAACCATGAACGCACCAAAATTGACTTGTGGCTGCATCTTTGCAACGCTTTAGTGTATTGACACAAAACTTGGTAAATGTCATCACAGGCATAACCTGACGGTACCTGCACAGTTTTGGCACAGCGCCACCTAGTGGTCAAGAGATATGAAAAAAATACTATTTTTGCTTATAACTTCGGAATAGTTTGGATTAAAATCATAAGATTGGACTCTTTGGATTCCTTGGGATACAACGAGTACGATGATATAGAATTTGCCATGGTCAGCCACACTTCCTGTCCATCATTTTGAATTTCATTTAAATAATATTTTTTTGTACTCCTAGGTCGTATATCCGATATCATCAAGGGGCACTCAAGACAAAATATTATCTAAAGCTCTTCGACAGACTAAACGGTTATTGAACAGCGCTACTTTGATGGCAAGACGTCAAAAAGCATCTCAGGTTATAATTCAGTAATGCTGTGCCCTATTAACATACAACAAAAAATAAATAAAATAAATACAAATGTAATACCTTTTTTTATCTAAGGTGATTACAAGCTATATGAATAATGCTTTTACATTTTATGACGTGGAATTAAAGGATATATGCTGCTAGAACCCCATTAATCACTGCTTGCCGCTATATTTTTATTTACATTTATTTTTTACGTAAACGTGGCCGGGTCGAGCTCTGTGTATTTCTTTGAAATGCTAATCAAAACAGAGACAAAACGGAGGAGGTAAACACATTTCATCTTTTTGGGTACAGCTCTGATCATTTTTCCAACAGTTTTGGCTGCGTTGAAACGGTTGTGGTGCCAAGATTTCCTGCTGGGTCAAAGTTTGTGATTTTCTGGAAATGTTTTCAAAGACGCCCCATGAATATTTAAAATACGGGACAACACAATGACACCAAGGCACAAATGACAAATGGCTGGCACAGAAATAGCCCTGCTCGATGAATATTGTATATTACTGGATGATATAAAAGTGAACCTCATTCCACTTTTGGCCTTATTGCTGTATTGTGGGATTTCACCTCATTAGATGCCCTTGATGTGATAATCAGTGAGGATGTTATAGTGTGTGTGTGTGATGGATATAATCTAGTCATATTTGCACTAGATCATTATCGGGGCTCAAACTCCAATATCGAATTAAAGCGTTCAGCAGAGCAGAACGAATCGTAAAGTTTCACCTTTAGCCACCAGCATGTCAGAACCTTATGGAAATATTAGCTTTGTTCCAAAACGTAGTAAGCTGTCATGCTCCCTACATAGGCAGCTGCCTTCTAAGACAACATCCTGAAAGAAATATAACTTCATATGTGACTGATCTGGAATGCTCGTCTCAGACGGCGACTCGACTCAATTAATTCCATTATAGCATGTTAGCATGTTGCTAAGCTAATGAGCATTTTAACATGCTGTCAGTCACCACTGAAAATACATTTAGCCTCTCTCTCAGTTTCTTAAAACAAACAAAAAAGGTGTTAACATTGACGCACTTCCAATGGATGTCTATGGGGCACGAGACCGCACTGAGAAAATGTTTACATGTAAACCAATAGTCTGATTATTGCCAATTATCAGAGTTAGGAATTATGTGGATTCAAATGTGCAATCTGTGTCAATCCGTGTCTTATAAAACAGATTTCATATTAGACTGATATATCTGTGTGTAGCTTTACGTGTCCACTGTATACTAATAAACATGCACTATTTTTGCTGCTCTGCCTTAGATTTTGTTATTGTTTCAAGGATGACTTTTATAACTCTACGGGTGCTGATTAATCATTAATATATATACACACCTGATTGTCTGTTACGTTTGTTACGTCTGCAAAGGTCAAAGTCTTGTGACTGCAGCATTGTCTGCTTCACACACTTTGTTGGCTTATTAAGCAAGAATTGCATTTAAAATAATCCTTAAATCCATAAATATAAAGATTAATAATTGTGATAGTAAAATATCATTCCCCCTTACACAACTGAATAAATATTGATTTTATGGAATGCACTTTTTGGCAAAATTGTATTTGTTTTAGTATTAAATAATTAGTAATATTTCCATTTTATTTGTCTCCCTTTATATTTCCAAAATGTAAAATGCTGCGGGTGTGGCAAACACTCAAAAATAAAATTGCATCCTCTATACATTATTTCAAATAAAACTTAAATATATATACATTTAATCAAAGTAGTAATCTTTAACAAAAAATAAACAAAAGGATTCAACTTTCATGTGACCGAACAACATGGCGCTGACCACAGCGGAGTTTGTCTTTGAGAGAAACGCCAACAAAACTGCATCTGGTAAGAAACCAAATTACATTTTTACATTGAAACCTGTTTGAGTCAAAAGATTAGAGTCTCTAGTTTCATCTGATGTGCCATTTTTAAAATTTGAGCGATTTATCACGAAACGGCACACTGTTAAACACAATGACCACGTATGTGGACTACAGGCTCATTTTACTTCAAATATTCACTGTGTATTATCACATTGAGAATTAATGCATGCATCTAAAGCTGATAAATGTGTCTTTCAGAGGCTTTATATGCAGTTATGATGAAAATAAGGAGCATTTCAAACTGTTCTGAGACCAGTGCAGACAGACAGCACACTGGAGGTTAAGTCATGCACTAAATAGGGAGCAAGGGAGCATCCTATTGCTCTCCTATAACTGTTCTGAGATCAGTGCAGACAGACAGCACACTGGAGGTTAAGTAATGCACTAAATAGGGAGCAAGGGAGCATCCTATAGCTCTCCTATAACTGTTCTGAGACCAGTGCAGACAGACAGCACACTGGAGGTTAAGTCATGCACTAAATAGGGAGCAAGGGAGCATCCTATAGCTCTCCTATAACTGTTGTAAGACCAGTGCAGACAGACAGCACACTGGAGGTTAAGTCATGCACTAAATAGGGAGCAAGGGAGCATCCTATAGCTCTCCTATAACTGTTCTGAGACCAGTGCAGACAGACAGCACACTGGAGGTTAAGTCATGCACTAAATAGGGAGCAAGGGAGTATCCTATAGCTCTCTATGCAGATAAGTGCATTCACTAAATAGGGAGCAAGGGGGCATCCTATAGCGCTCTATGCAGTTAAGTGCATTCACTAAATAGGGAGCAAGGGAGCATCCTATAGCTCTCTATGCAGTTAAGTGCATTCACTAAATAGGGAGCAAGGGAGCATCCTATAGCTCTCTATAACTGTTGTAAGACCAGTGCAGACAGACAGCACACTGGAGGTTAAGTCATGCACTAAATAGGGAGCAAGGGAGCATCCTATAGCTCTCCTATAACTGTTCTGAGACCAGTGCAGACAGACAGCACACTGGATGTTAAGTAATGCACTAAATAGGGAGCAAGGGAGCATCCTATAGCTCTCCTATAACTGTTCTGAGACCAGTGCAGACAGACAGCACACTGGAGGTTAAGTAATGCACTAAACAGGGAGCAAGGGAGCATCCTATCACTCTCCTATAACTGTTCTGAGACCAGTGCAGACAGACAGAACACTGGAGGTT
The DNA here is from genome assembly GCF_025860055.1 of Xyrauchen texanus. Classification (NCBI taxonomy): domain Eukaryota; kingdom Metazoa; phylum Chordata; class Actinopteri; order Cypriniformes; family Catostomidae; genus Xyrauchen; species Xyrauchen texanus. Next base: position 26,653,997 of record NC_068321.1, on the reverse strand, counting down.
AAGTCATGCACTAAATAGGGAGCAAAGGAGCATCCTATAGCTCTCCTATAACTGTTCTGAGATCAGTGCAGACAGACAGCACACTGGAGGTTAAGTAATGCACTAAATAGGGAGCAAGGGAGCATCCTATAGCTCTCTATAACTGTTGTAAGACCAGTGCAGACAGACAGCACACTGGAGGTTAAGTAATGCACTAAATAGGGAGCAAGGGAGCATCCTATAGCTCTCTATAACTGTTGTAAGACCAGTGCAGACAGACAGCACACTGGAGGTTAAGTCATGCACTAAATAGGGAGCAAGAGAGCATCCTATAGCTCTCCTATAACTCTTCTGAGACCAGTGCAGACAGACAGCGCACTGGAGTTTAAGTCATGCACTAAATAGGGAGCAAGGGAGCATCCTATAGCTCTCTATAACTGTTCTGAGACCAGTGCGGACAGACAGCACACTGGAGGTTAAGTCATGCACTAAATAGGGAGCAAGGGAGCATCCTATAGCTCTCCTATAACTCTTCTGAGACCAGTGCAGACAGACAGCGCACTGGAGTTTAAGTCATGCACTAAATAGGGAGCAAGGGAGTATCCTATAGCTCTCCTATAACTGTTCTGAGATCAGTGCAGACAGACAGCACACTGGAGGTTAAGTAATGCACTAAATAGGGAGCAAGGGAGCATCCTATAGCACTCTATAACTGTTGTAAGACCAGTGCAGACAGACAGCACACTGGAGGTTAAGTCATGCACTAAATAGGGAGCAAGGGAGCATCCTATAGCTCTCCTATAACTCTTCTGAGACCAGTGCAGACAGACAGCGCACTGGAGGTTAAGTCATGCACTAAATAGGGAGCAAGGGAGTATCCTATAGCTCTCCTATAACTGTTCTGAGACCAGTGCAGACAGACAGTGCACTGGAGGTTAAGTCATGCACTAAATAGGGAGCAAGGGAGCATCCTATAGCTCTCTATAACTGTTGTAAGACCAGTGCAGACAGACAGCACACTGGAGGTTAAGTCATGCACTAAATAGGGAGCAAGGGAGCATCCTATAGCTCTCCTATAACTGTTCTGAGATCAGTACAGACAGACAGCACACTGGAGGTTAAGTAATGCACTAAATAGGGAGCAAGGGAGCATCCTATAGCTCTCTATAACTGTTGTAAGACCAGTGCAGACAGACAGCACACTGGAGGTTAAGTCATGCACTAAATAGGGAGCAAGGGAGCATCCTATAGCTCTCCTATAACTGTTCTGAGACCAGTGCAGACAGACAGCGCACTGGAGGTTAAGTCATGCACTAAATAGGGAGCAAGGGAGTATCCTATAGCTCTCTATGCAGATAAGTGCATTCACTAAATAGGGAGCAATGGAGCATCCTATAGCTCTCTATGCAGATAAGTGCATTCACTAAATAGGGAGCAAGGGAGCATCCTATAGCTCTATATGCAGTTAAGTGCATTCACTAAATAGGGAGCAAGGGAGCATCCTATAGCTCTCCTATAACTGTTCTGAGACCAGTGCAGACAGACAGCACACTGGATGTTAAGTAATGCACTAAATAGGGAGCAAGGGAGCATCCTATAGCTCTCCTATAACTGTTCTGAGACCAGTGCAGACAGAAAGCACACTGGAGGTTAAGTCATGCACTAAATAGGGAGCAAGGGAGCATCCTATATCTCTCCTATAACTGTTCTGAGACCAGTGCAGACAGACAGCACACTGGAGGTTAAGTCATGCACTAAATAGGGAGCAAGGGAGCATCCTATATCTCTCCTATAACTGTTCTGAGACCAGTGCAGACAGACAGCACACTGGAGGTTAAGTCATGCACTAAATAGGGAGCAAGGGAGCATCCTATATCTCTCCTATAACTGTTCTGAGACCAGTGCAGACAGACAGCACACTGGAGGTTAAGTCATGCACTAAATAGGGAGCAAGGGTGCATCCTATAGCTCTCTATGCAGTTAAGTCATGCACTAAATAGGCAGCAAGGGAGCATCCTATATCTCTCTATGCAGTTAAATGCATTCACTCCTAAAATCTGATCATCTTAATTTTTTTCAATGTAGGCACCAAACACTTTAGTATAATGCAACTGACTCTCAAAGAGAAATCGTACAGATTGGTATGAGTTTGCAAGAGCCAATCAGCTGACTCTCCCACATCACCTTCAAAAACGCGCCAATTACTTTGTTCTTTCATACTCTTTAGGCTTCAAACCATCATTACATGATGTAAATGCATAAACCTTTTTTGCTGGGACTCCTCCTCCAGTGGGCGGGGCATGTTGAGTCACAGGTTATATAAAGCTGAGCACATCTGTGCATCAAGCATCCTCAGAAACCCACATCATAATGCCAGAATCTCCATCAGTCTGTGAAGAAATGTGGGTCTCCTGCGCGTGCATACCTTTCCAGACCTCATAGTTCTTCTGCGCATCCCGTGAGTCTATAAAGAGATGCAAGCTCTCCATAGACCGGTGCTGGTCCGAGCACCCCAGTCCGAGCTGTTGCTGGAGAGGATGGCGGAGTACCTGAACCAGAGCTCCGTTAATGGATCTGGATCCGATTTGACCCGCTTCAGCAACCTGGAGGAGATCGACTTGGCCGCGGATGGAACCCTGGAGCTGCGCGTCATGATATCGATCGTGTACTCGGTGGTGTGCGCGGTGGGTCTGGTGGGGAACCTGCTGGTGTTTTTCCTTATAAAGGTCCGGCAGAGAAGAAAAAAGTCCACAATTAACTTTTTCATCCTGAATCTCGCGGTCACCGACTTTCAATTCGTGCTAACGCTTCCGTTCTGGGCTGTGGAAAACGCGATGGACTTTAGCTGGCCGTTTGGACACGCCATGTGTAAGATTGTCCTCACGGTGACCGTGATGAACATGTACGCGAGCGTTTTCTTCCTCACCGCGATGAGCGTGACGCGTTACTGGTCCGTGGCTTCAGCGCTCAAGGATCGAACCCGCAACAAAACGTGCTCGGTGAAGCTGGTCAGCGCGCTTTTGTGGGTCCTCGCCACGGTGGCCACGGCACCCACGGCCATTTTCTCCACCGTGTCCAAGATCAGCGGCGTCAAACTGTGTCTGCAGGGGTTCCCAGATGGACACCAGTGGCTCGCGCTCTATCAACTCCAGAAAATTCTAGTTGCATTTGTTTTTCCGATGCTCATCATCACTGTGTGTTATTTGCTCCTGTTGCGCCTCATTCGCCTCAGGAGTATGAACAACAATCTCCCGAAACGCAGATCCAGAGTCACCAAATCCGTCACCATTGTGGTCTTATCGTTCTTCATATGCTGGCTGCCAAACCACGCCATCACGTTCTGGGGCGTCCTGGTGAAGTTCAACGTGGTTAACTGGGATAAAGTCTACTACATGGTCCACACATACGTGTTCCCGGTGACCGTCTGCCTGGCGAACGTAAACAGCTGCCTGAATCCGGTGTTGTATTGCCTGATGCGGAGGGAGTTCAGGAAAATGTTGAAGGATTTCTTCTGGCGAATTTCCACGCCGGCTATCGCCAAAAACTGTCAGGTCCGTCCGTTTTCCGGTACCGTGAAAGAACATCATGACAGCCAGGCGGCGATTCCGTTGAATGTGATGGAGACTGAGCAGTTCAGACTGTCGGTGGTGAACGGGCCATGCGACGCGTTACCGTCCACAGACTGCGCCGTTAACAGGTAGATGCGTAAAAGCGCAAAGCTGTGCGTAAAAGCGCATTGGCCACTTACAGCTACTGGTGAAAAAGGGCATTTTGAGTCCCCTGCAATCTTTAAGGATGTTGTACTAACTTAAAAACTGTTTATTATTATTATTATCATCATCATCATTATTATATGAAGTTGTGTAATGTGCAAGTGTCCAATTACGTGCCAAATTACGCGCAAAATAAGATGTATGACTATTGCAACCATGTGTCTGCCTAAAGCAACAGTTCAAAACCGTGTGTTTGTCCACATAAGCTATTTCTGAACTTTAAAAAAGTGTCTTTTATTCGGTGTAAACGTGCACATTGATGTACAGAATATCTCAATAAAAAATTGAGCTTAAACGTTATTGCAATTTTACACCTTTCATTTGTTTTGAGTATAATTTTGCATACGAAATATGCCCTAATATATATATATATATATACATATACAAAATTATAAATATTTTTTTTATATTTTTTATATTTATGCTATATATTCATGTATTTATATATATATATATATATATATATATATATATATATATATATATATATATATATATATATATATATATATATGTGTATAAATATAAAACATATAAATCAATATTTTAAAAATTATTTTGATAAAGATATACTATATACTGTAAATTAACAAAAATCAAGTTTTTGTTTAGTAAAAAAATACTCGATTTAATTTTATTAAATGTTTTATGAAATTTAAATGTGTTAATATAAAAAATATTGAATTGCAAAGGTTTATATATATTTAAATATATAATTGATAGATTCATGATGTATTAATCAGAAAGCAGTAACTTTAATTTGATAAAATATTATATTATAAATTATATAGACAATTATAGATTATTATATATATATATATATATATATATATATATATATATATATATATATATATATATTATATATATATAGAGGGTTTTAAATTAATAATTAAATTTAATATAATAATCATATTTATTACATTACACATTAAAGTGTAAAATGTACAGTGTATAAATGACATAAATTCTATAAATATTCTATAAATGACATATATTTTTTTACTTAAAATAAAACAACTGATTTCAAACCTCATTTTTTTTGTTTTTGGGGATTAAAATATTGTTGCATTTGAAAAAAAAATAAAAAAATAAAATAAAGACCTGCACCATGATTATAATTTCACTGATGCGCATGAAGAATAAACCAGTTTTATTAAAATGTCATTTGATCAAATATGCAAAATAAATAACTTGTTCTCCATCTCAATTTGCCAGTAATTAATTTAGAAGAAAAATGTCAGTCGGCATAAAAATAAAAATAAAAAATGAAAAAACCTCATTGATGAACATACTTGTAAATGCACTAGATCTTAATGCATTAACTTTAAATGGGATGAGGAATAATAATATATATATATCTGCTTTCTGCCCTCCTTTTATTGCCTGGAAACTTTGCAAATGATTAAAATGTATTGTTCATTTGAAGTGTAATAAAGCTGCAGTGACCAATGCTCTAAAAGGAAATGAATGTAAACAGTGTTACTATGTTGTCCGTTTGAAGGGCATAATAAAAGTGCAGTCTTATCATAGCAATGTTTGTTTTGCTCATAAACACAATTACAAAGGGCTTGAACTTTTACTGGCATTCCAGCTAATTAACATTAATCAGCATCTATTTGGTTTTAGGGACTAAATCTAACGTTATATCTCTCTTCAGCTTTACTTTACTTTATTATCTGAATATAGACACACAGATTCATGCAAACAATAACATGACAACAGGGGAATTTACAAGCTTTATGATGCAAACATGGCTTGCCTTTGAAAGAGCAACAGTATTGGATTGAGTTTGCTTTCGGTTCTTGTCTTTATAGGTTATAATAAATCATTTAAACACGTTTAAACACGCAGTGTGAGGCTTTAGTGCACTTGTACACATGCAATTCGTGTTTGCATGCATTTATTGTTTATTTCTTTCAAATAATTCATGCAGAGTGGGACATGCAATATTCCATCTATTTCAAAACAGCATTTTGCTGAAAATAAGTGATTAAAACGGTGATAAAAATGTAAATATATTCATATGTATTTCAACCTAAACTCTTGATGTTGATAAAGTAAGTCTTCCCTGATACACAGTACACAATATCCTTGAAGTAATCTCTTTAAAACACAACTCCTGTTACGATAAATGAACGAGACTTTGAATTATCTGGACAGTTAAACCACTGACTAAATAAGAAACCTTTAAAAATAGAGTTCACAAAGACACATCTGGCTACTTCTAAAACAGTCTCAGGGTTAGTTAATGATTGAATGATTCGGCAGGTGGATTATCAGTAAAATAGGGTCATAGTTGTGAAGTTATTTCATATTTTGCGGTTTTAAGATGATTTAGAGGCTGTAATATCAGTTTTCTCTTTTGGAAACAGTCGGAACGGCATTCCACTAATGAATTATGACAGATGCACCACAACCGGTCCGACGGGATTCTTGCAGAAACAGGGAAGTTCTGGAATTCTGGTTTGTTCACCGTCTTTATAAACGCCTCATAATCGATTCGTCCATCAGACGCCACGCTGGATTCATTCACTGTGAAGAGAAGGAGAAGAACTGGAAAACATTGTGATTTAACTACAAAAAAGTCATTAATTACATTATACGAGAAGTTAAACGATAAAAGTTCTGGAATCTGGGATTGAAAATCAATTTTGAAGATTTTGAACGATTTTGAGAAATAAAGAAACGTTATAACGTAAAAGGAATTAGAACGATATTGAATTCTTAAGCCGTGTTTATTTGATAATGAACTGATTGATCGAGCAAATCTGAGGAAGAACTGGTCAATGCATTTTACATCAAACCTCTTAAAGATATTTATAGTTTTGTTTGAGGCACTTCATAGCAAGTACACTAGATATCCTCGAGCAGAACTGTACCTTACTCATGCTGTTCTGAGTTACGTCTGTTAAATGATCAGTGTTTTATACTTTAGAACAGACAGAAATTGAAAATGTAATGCTTTTTTAACAGCCAGGAATGTTCTTTGCAATAATATAATGTTGCTGTATGGTTTATGTATTTATTGCGCCCTCTTGTGGACAAAGGACACGTTTCCAGGTAAAAATTTAGAATCTCTGCTTAATTGACAACCCTAATATCAGGTTGCCAAAATGGTCTGCACCTTTTTAACTTTAGCGGTTTTCAAAGTGCTTTTCACCACGTCATATTCACCCATTCACACACATTCATACACCAATGGCGGCAGAGCTGCTATGTAAGGTGCTAGCCTGCCGTTGGGAGCAACTTGGGGTACAGTGTCTTGCCCAAGGACACTTCGGCATGTGGAGTCATGTGGGCCGGGAATCGAACCGCCAACCCTGTGATTAGCAGCCGACTCGCTCTACCGTCTGAGCAACTGCCGCCCCTGCAAGTGGGTTTGGCTATTTGTTTCACCAATCACGGAACAACCCTCCTGTTCAGTGATTCAAACAAATTTCCTATTATTATTTTGGCAGGGTATCTACAAGAGAAGGAAATTGAAGGGCCCTGTTTTAAAGCGCAGCGCTATGCCTGAAGTCATAAGGGCAAGTCAATGGGCATGGCTATGAGGGTTTGGTATTTTGGTATAAGTCCAGGTGCAAGTGGGTTTGGCGAAACTGTGTGCACAGCACGCAAATTGGCTGGACCAAGTGTAATTTATTTCTGGAGTTCTTCTCCCATTATTCCAGCATCTGCATCCTATTATGTAGTCCATTCCCGGTCAAGCTCCAGTGATATAAACAAGCACAGTTCAATTTGGAACGCCCAATTCCCAATGCGCTCAAACTCCTCGTGATGGCGTAGTGACTCTGGGTGGCGGAGGACGAATCTCAGTTGCCTCCGCGTCTGAGACCGTCAATCCTCGCATCTTATCACGTGACTTGTTGAGCTCGTTACCATGGAGACGTAGCGCGTGTGGAGGCTTCACGCTATTCTCCGCGGCATCCACTCACAACTCACCACACGCCCCACCGAGAGAGAGAACCACATTATAGCGACCACGAGGAGGTTACCCCATGTGACTCATCCCTCCCTAGCAACCGGGCCAATTTGGTTGCTAAGGAGACCTGGCTGGAGTCACTCAGTACGCCCTGGATTCGAACTCGAGAAAAAAAAACAATATTCCGCCCTGTCCTCTAAGGGCGTTAGAGGCGTTAATTAGCATTCTGAAAAGTGAATTAAAGACATTTGACTACTTTTAAAGGATCCGCTGACTATCTATGTGGCATACTCTATTTCAGATAATCCCGCCCCGGCACATAAAAACTAAACAAACTGTTGTTAGTCACTTTGCATGTCAATCAGATGGTCTCTTCCTGTCTAAGTGGGCGGTTCTTGGTCAGAATAAACTTTAATGTGGATCAGACTTCATGCTGATAGCCAAATGTCGACTAAAGTGAGACTAGATTCAGATTCACCTTCTTCATCTGTGAGTCGTTCTCCAAGTCCCATGAGCTTGGCTTTGAGCTCAGACTCAATGATGAAGCCTTGTTTCTTTTGGTCCATCATCTTCAGCACCTGCATGATCTCAACCCACGGGTTCTCCTTCTGGATAAGCCGGTGCATCACGCTGAGAAACGTGGAGAAGTCCAACTCGCCGCTCTTATCTCAGACAGGCAAAGCAGCGTTCCAAAAAGAGTTCTATTTATTCCAGAGTGTTTACATTTAATTCATTTCCATTCCATTTGTGCTAAGTTTAGTTTCATTGCATTACCTGTATCAGGTGTTAGCTCATATAATGTCACTTTAAGTGTCTCTTCCTCCTAATAAAAAGGCATTTATGAAGTCAAGTGTGGTACTTTGGTTGGTCTGCTTTTCTTCTACGGCAACTCTATAAAATATCTCCCTGCGTACATTGTCCTTATCTGGATATATTTGGCACTAGTGTTTGGAATTGTTATTGTTAAGCTTCATCAGCTCACTCCTATAGATTTAAAGTTATTTTAACAACTTTACACTGTTGATTTGACCTGATGGTTGAAAGTTTAGGGGGACAATCCACTCGATAACTTAAAGGAATATTCCGGGTTCAATGCAAGTTAAGCTCATCGACAGCATTTGTGGCATAATATTGATTGACATAAAAACTAATTTTGACTCGATCCTCCTTTAAACCCTCCAATTGGCCCCCATTCACTTCCATTTTAAGTGTCTCACTGTAACCGTCATATTTGCAATTTTTTTCCCCTCCCCTTTACTCCACAATTTGGAATACCCAATTCCCAATGCGCTCTAACTCCTCATGGTGCTGTAGTGACTCACCTCAATCTGGGTGGCGGAGGACGAATCTCAGTTGCCTCCACATCTGAGACCGTCAATCCGCGCATTTTATCACGTGACTTGTTGAGCGCATTACCGCGGAGATGTAGCGCTTGTGGAGGTTTCACGCTATTCTCTGCGGCATCCACGCACAACTCACCACACACCCCACCGAGAGTGAGAGCCACATTATAGTGACCACGAGGAGGTTACCCCATGTGACTCTACCCTCCCTAGCAACCGGGCCAATTTGGTTGTTTAGGAGACCTGACTGGAGTCACTCAGCACACCCTGGAGTCGAACTAGCGAACTCCAGGTGAGATAGTCAACGTCAATTATCGCTGAGCTACCCAGACCCCCGACAACAGCATCTAAAAACAACGCTCCTGCGCGAGATGCTGAATAAACTAACACAAATGTAATATGGTTCGTCTAGCAGTGTTTCCAAACTCTGGTCCTGGAGGCCCCCAACACCACACATTTTGGATATCTCCTTAATTAAACACACCTGATTCCACTCATCAGCTCATTAGTGGAGACTGCAGGACCTGAATTGCTTGTGTCAGAAAAGGGAGATATACAAAATGTGTAAGGGGGCCTCCAGGAACGCATGTTTCCATAGAAAAACAAATGGATGGTTGCAAAAGCGTTCGGTGTGAACAGCCCCTTGGTGGAGGCCTTTGGCCGTTGCGTCCTGCTAAGCATTTCTCAGATTAAGCAATGAGTTGTTTAAATGCTTTGCCAGGAAAGATGTTCAACTTGGACATTTCTGGAGATCCCCGTGTTCTGTTCCAGTCTGTTGTGTTTCGTCTGATTGAACAGCCCCTGACCTGTGCTCATAGTCTGAGCCGCTGCACCCCCGAGTTCAGCCGGATACCACTGCTGTCTGGGTATATTGCTACTCCACATACAACTGTACTGAATAAAACACAATGTGCTATTTTGCTGTTTTATGAAGCTTGAGTCTAGAGTAGTAGGAATCAGTGCAAGTGTAACATCATGTGAACTGTCTATTGAAGTACCCCCCCTTATTTTTGTATTGTAGACAAACAATGTCACCAAAGAGAAATTAAAATGATTGAAATCTCATATAACCTTGGCAGAGACTGACATGTATTTTTATTTGTGTTAACAATACCTAGTAAATCAAAACCTAATGTTTTGAAGAGAATTGTTTGTTGACAAATAAAAAGAATAGAACAGTATTATAATAATAGAATGGAATGGTGTAAAATACAAAATGCAGAATACAATTATTAAGATAAAGATATAATTGGATATTACATGGAGAGTTTAATAGGAAATGTTTGTTTCAGTTATATGCAAATAATTCAATGTAAAATAATTGTTCATGTTTGTCATTAAAGAAACATATTTGACAAGTTGACCAGTGGTGCTGGTCCATTATGTTGATTATTTAACCTCCATGGAAGACTGTATGTTCTCAGTCTGTAAATGTCCTATGTTTGTCTCTAAGGTGTAGTGTATAAAGGGCCCACGGCTCTGGTATGTACATCACTCCTGGATATTTCTTTTGTAACACCTTGTCGTTCCACAGACACGCGACCCAGATGGTTACTAACACGAGAGATACTGCAAAACTGTACAGCAGGAAGAGTCCGTTACTGTCCAGAATTAATCCTTTTCGTTTCTGGTGCACAACAGTAGCCATCATGGCAAAAAATGTGAAAATAAACGGGATGAAGATTTGTCCTTCCGTCACGAGATACCTGAGGATTAGCAAACAATGTGCAGTTTAAATCAGCAATGACCAGTTTTTAAATTACATTTTTTAAGTATTTATAAATGCAATGAGTTTGCATTTAATGTATGTAGGGAAATGTTGCCAAAAGCAGCAAATTATTGGGGTGCAAGCAGTTTGAAAAAGTGGAAAAAATGACCAAATTTGCCAAATTTGAAAGAACAGACCTGTCAGAGGCGAAGTCATTTCATTACACGTACTCTAATTACTCCTAGACCGTAAGTCCGATTCACACGAAATTTCCCATGTATCATCTGGAGACCCTCGTGACATTATGTTATCAAAATAATTTTGATTCGTTATATCGTTTAGAAGATACAAGCCAAAGAATGTTTTGGCCGGGGCCCAAATGCACTCATCAACATATATCTTCTGAACAATTTAACAAATTACAATTATTTGAATAACATTTTGTGTCTAGGGTGTCTAGAACATACATGCCAAATGTTGTGCAAATCAGACAAAGGGTTTAGGAGACGTTGCTACATACATATAATATTTAATTCTAGCCCATGCGGTTGCAGAGATCTTGGCGAAAACATAAAAAAGTGTATTATAGCGCCACTTAGGGTCGGATGGGTGTGCGTGTGTGAACCTGAGTAGTTGGGGGGATTTGGGACCATTCTGCCAAATTTAGCATCACTAAGACTTATGGTTTTTGCTGCCCAGACACTTTTAGGCCAGAAAAACTACTTTTTCAGCTCACGTCACATAGGTGGCTGAAATGGAAATACGTTGCTACATAGAAGTAAAATAGTGCCACAAATTTTTTGAGTAAATGCCAACAATGATTTTTTAGTTTTGGTGAACTAACCATTTATTTATAAAAGAAACTATTAATTGAATATCTATATCATATTTCTGTTGCCACAATATAATAGCGATTTTACCACATTTAAGGGAATTTGAACGCCAACTTTCCTGTTTAATCCGTGTAACCCACTGCCTCAAGTGCCTTTATGGCTTTAATTAATCATTAATCTATTCTCTAACATTATCATCAAAGTCTATAATAAGCAATGAAAGTAAATGCCTGGCAGTGACCTGGCATGAGTTGGTGTTCAAGTGTAAACACACTCTGGAAACAATGTTTACACCTGACATCGGAGCTCACTTTTTTAACCCTTCGCGGCATACGGTCACAGCAGCACAACACACGATACGACCGCTGTCCGTCTTTAAGAGCTGATGTTATAAATTATTCTGCTGGGATGGAGAGTTGAGTTTTACTGTGATGAATAATGAATCAAGGAGCTGCTGTTGAAGAACAGGTCAGGGAGTCGCTGAGGATTTGGAGAGAACAGATGCTGGTATTACAGGGGCTTTACTCTACGATTACTCTGTTGACCCTAGGGATAAACTGACCAGTAATAAAGGGTACTAGGACCCAATAGAAGCCAAGCAGAGAAGGGCATCATCCTCTCTTCTTTGACAATAGTGAAACAGCCAGTGAAATAGAGGAATAAGATGAGAAATAGTGGAACACACCTGTAAAACAAGAAACAAAAAGGACAGATCCATGAGGTAACCTCAACTACACCATTACATTTAAGCCTATTTAATATAGATATAGCTATATAGATATAAATTCATAACACATTTTCTGTGAGAGTATACTTTCAATACTCTGTATGTATGTATATATATATATATATATATACATACAGTGGCAAGAAAAAGTATGTGAACCCTTTGGAAGCTGGTTTTCTTCATTAATTGGTCATTAAATGTGATCTAATTTTTATCAAAGTCTCAAGTATAGACAAACACAATGTGCTTAAGCTAACAACACACAAACAATTATAATCTTTCATGTCTTTATTGAACACATCTCATTAAAAATTCATAGTGATGTGGAAAAAGTAAGTGAACCCTTGGATTTAATAACTGGTCGATCCTCCTTTAGGAGCAATAACCTCAATCAAGCCTTTCCGGTAGATGCGGATCAAACCTGCACAACATTCAGAAGTAATTTGGGATCATTCTTCCTCACAGAACTGCTTCAGTTCAGACATATTCTTAAGATGTCTGGTGTGAACGGCTCTCTTGAGGTCATTCCACAGCATCTCTATTGGGTTAAGGTCTGGCTCTGACTGGGACACTCCAAAAGGTGGATTTTCTTTTTTGGGAGCCATTCTGTAGTGGATTTACTTTGATGTTTAGGGTCATTGTCCTGTTGCATCACCACATTTTTACTGAGTTTCAGCTGGCACTGCCACCCTGACATTATCCTGTAGGATATCTTGATGAACTTGGGAATTCATTTTTCCCTCGATGATGGCAAGTGGTCCAGGCCCCGAAGCAGCAAAGCAGCCCCAAATCATGATGCTCCCTCCACTGTACTTCACCGTTAGGATGATGTTTTCATGTTGGTATGCAATGCCCTTTTTATGCCATATGTAGTGCTGCGTGTTCTTCCCAAACATTTCAACATTATTTTCATCAGTCCACCATTACCCAGTAGTGTTGTGCAGTGTCAAGTCATGCAGCCATGTTTTTGTTGGAAAGCAGCTGCTTCCTTCATGATGTCCTGCCATGGACACCATACCTGTTTAATGTTTCCTGTACAGTCGACTCATGAACAGAGATGTTAACCAGTTCCAATGATTCCTTCAAGTCTTTATCTGTCACTCTTGGGTTAATTTTCACCTCATAGAGCATTCTGCGGTGTTCCCTTTGAGTCATCTTGGCAGGACGGCCACTTCTAGTGAGAGTACCTATAGTACTAAATCATCTCCATTTATAGACAGTTTGTCTAACTGTGGACAGATGAATATCTAACGGCCACTTCTAGAGAGAGTACATATAGTACTAAATCATCTCCATTTATAAACAGTTTGTCTAACTGTGGACAGATGAATATCTAACGGCCACTTCTAGTGAGAGTACATATAGTACTAAATCATCTCCATTTATAAACAGTTTGTCTAACTGTGGACAGATGAATATCTAACGGCCACTTCTAGTGAGAGTACCTATAGTACTAAATCACCTCCATTTATAGACAGTTTGTCTAACTGTGGACAGATGAATATCTAACGGGCACTTCTAGTGAGAGTACCTATAGTACTAAATCACCTCCATTTATAGACAGTTTGTCTAACTGTGGACAGATGAATATCTAATGGGCACTTCTAGTGAGAGTACCTATAGTACTAAATCACCTCCATTTATAGACAGTTTGTCTAACTGTGGACAGATGAATATCTAACGGGCACTTCTAGTGAGAGTGCCTATAGTACTAAATCATCTCCATTTATAGACAGTTTGTCTAACTGTGGACAGATGAATATCTAAACTCTTCCAGATAACTTTGTAACCCTTTCCAGCTTTATGCAAAGCAACCATTCTTGATCGTAGGTCATCTGAGATCTTGGTCCACGTCAGCAGATGCTTCTTGTGAATAGCAAAGTGTGCTTTTTATAAGTCAAAGTAGCTCTAACCCACACCTCCAATCTCGTTTCATTAATTAGATGCCAGGTTTGCCAACTCCTGACTCTAATTACATTTTGTTGACGTCTTTAGCCTAGGGGTTCACATACTTCTCCACATCACTGTGAACGATTAATGAAAATGTTGTGTTCAATAAAGACATGAAAGATTTTAATCGTTTGTATGTTGTTATATTTTCAATATAAAGTTTCAATAAATGCTCTCTTTGGACTGAATTCACAATATGTTTTCATAGTTCAATGAACTTACTGTATATCCCAAAATATCAACGTAAACTTGATTCCTTGTTATATTCATAATTCAGTGCTGGAAGTATATAGAATATTTTACAGCTTACCACATACAATGTCCCAAACTCTCATCATAAAAGTGCAGCAGGTCAAAAGAGTCGATCTGACAGAAAACAGAAATATTCTCACATGTACTGAATATGCTTAAAGAGTATTAGCATGTTTTTTTCCCAGTGGTTAAGTGCACTCAACAGGTACCAGGGTTTGTGGTTTGATGTTCCTCATGATCGGATTCTCTCTGACGGACAGGTGTAGCTGGTATCCACTGAGCAGCAGCCGATGGTTGATTGAGTCCCCGACCAGGTGTATACTGGCCCCCATCACAAATGTAATGATACACAGGTAGACCGCAGAGCGAGGTAAGGTCTTCGGGCTTCGCTCTATGAGCTTTCAAACGAGTCCACACAAGATAATCAGATGTATAGATCATTAGATAATCCACAGGAAGCACAATGTTACATATGGCCACCAGGAGATGGCGCCAAATACATGACACAGACTCAATGATGACTCAAATGACACAGAATGAAACTCATTGTGTGAAATCTCATGACTAAAATCATGTTTGCATGCTATGCAAACCTTTAGTCATTGTTGTGTTTGCATGTGTAATTAGTTCTTATGTGCAATTATTAGGTTTTATTTGTTTGTACTATTTATTTGTACACTAGGATGAATTATTATTATGTTTCTTAGGCTGATAGTCTCAGAACTGATCATAATCTATATTGTTAAAATTTTTATTGACAATAATGACAATCTTCAACCGCTTATCCGAAGGGGGGTCGCGGGGGCAGCTGCTCCAGCAGGGGGCCCCAAACTTCCCTATCCCGAGCCACATTAACCAGCTCTGACTGGGGGACCCCGAGGCGTTCCCAGACCAGTGTGGAGATGTAATCTCTCCACCTAATCCTGGGTCTTCCCCGAGGCCTCCTACCAGCTGGATATGCCTGAAACACATCCCTAGGGAGGCGGCCAAGGGGCATCCTTACCAGATGCCCAAACCAC
Source organism: Xyrauchen texanus (assembly GCF_025860055.1). NCBI lineage: Eukaryota > Metazoa > Chordata > Actinopteri > Cypriniformes > Catostomidae > Xyrauchen > Xyrauchen texanus. Next base: position 26,638,488 of record NC_068321.1, on the reverse strand, counting down.
CTCAACTGACACCTTTCGACGCAAAGGAGCAGCGGCTCTACTCCGAGCTCCTCACGGATGACTGAGCTCCTCACCCTATCTCTAAGGGAGAAGCCCACCACCCTTCTGAGGAAACCCATTTCGGCCGCTTGTACTCGCAACCTAGTTCTTTCGGTCATGACCCAGCCTTCATGACCATAGGTGAGGGTAGGAACAAAAATTGACCGGTAGATCGAGAGCTTTGCCTTCCAGCTCAGCTCTCTTTTCGTGACAACGGTGCGATAGAGCGAGTGCAATACCGCCCCCGCTGCCCCGATTCTCCGTCCAACCTCCCGCTCCATTGTCCCCTCACTCATGAACAAGACCCCGAGGTACATGAACTCCTTCACTTGGGACAATACCTCCTTCCCTACCTGGAGTACGCACTCCATCAGTTTGTTAATTAAATTTAGCTTTAATTTACAAAATTCCATAAAATTAAACTGAATCTTTCACAAAATAATATAAAAAAACTCAATATTTTAAGTTTTATTAACTTAATTTTGTTAAAGATTACACAATGATTCAATCTGAAGGACTTTTGTTATGCAATTGAAATGCGTAAATCTTAAAAATAGGCTAATGTATATATAAATATATATATATATATTTTTTTTTATTTTAGTTACACCTTGATTTTTAAGAGACTAGGAAAATAATTTAGACCTCAAACAATTAATGCATCCAGAAAACAATGTTAAAAATCTCGAAAATCGCTGCTTATTCAACTCCAAAATCATCTCTTCAACACAGAACTGAGAACATTTTTAGATGTTCTTATTAGTTGTTGGTCATTTTCTTGATGCATGAAATCCATGTCATGAATCATAAACCAGCCGTAGTTCATTGAGACGGAGATGAACCATCAATTCACCCAAGAAATGCTATTTTGTTTCATTCAGAAGAAATATTCCTCTGATGTGAAGGTCAGCGTCGCTTATTATGAGCAAGTTACGGTAATGCATCATTTCAATGATACCGAGCTGTAACAGGCTATAAATATCACGTGCTTCTGAATTGCATTTTAAATGGAATAATGAGGCCACATCAGAGCACCATGTACACTTACAGCCCAACAGAACTGGAACGCCCATTATGCATCAAGTTTACATATTCCACTAGACATTTGCATGTTTGTTTCTTAAAGTTAAAGTACCATACGTATGTTTTCGAGAACTAGACCTGATGATAGTCCATAATATACTGTCGGAGTAACCTTGAGCAACAGGAAGGGAGTAGTGATGATGTACAGCATGTGGAGGTAATCGCCAGCGGTGGGTTTGTTCAGAGGAAGCCACTCCATTGGGCAAAAGATCTAGAGAAACACAAACAAACATCACAAATGGCCCATTCTTAAAAACACAACACTTAAAATGATTACGCATAATGTAAAAATACTGTGAAAGCCTGTTAAGTGGTTCATTGTAAGTTGACATGTCATGCACTGACAGTGAAATATTGTTAAATGCACATGTTTATAAGTAAAAAGTGTGATTTACCTGATAATTTACAGTAAAAACAATAAAAACTATGTTCCCAAAAGTCCTCCTGATGCATCTTATACAATTATTTAATTATAAGTTGTATACGGTGAAAAACTTTATTATGTATAATTAGACAATGCATGTAATTTTGCAGTGAAATACTGTAATTTAAGTAAAGATTATTTAAGTAATGCATTAAAAAGTTAAAAGTATGAATTAATTTTAATTTCTTGTAAAATTCTACATTCATTTTAACCAAACATTTGATGTACCAACAGTGAAATATTGTTAAATGCATACGCTTGTAAATAAAAAGTAAGATTCACCTGATAATTTAGTTAAAATAATAAAAAATATGTTCCCAAAAGTCCCTCCCGACGCATCTTAAACAATTATTTAATTGCATTAATTAAGTTATATACGGTGAAAAACTTGATTAGTTTTAACAAGACAATACCTGTAATTTTGCAGTAAAAAAGTAGTAAATTAAGTACAAATAAATAAATAATAAATTAAATAAAAAGTATAAATTACCTTAAATATTTTTGGTGAAATAACCTGATAATTTACACTAAAAACAATAATAATAATTATAGTAATATAAAACATTCCAATAAAATCCCTGTGTGACTGTCTTATTTATTTATATTGAATCTAAACAGTTATTTTTATGTTAAGTTTGTGTATTTCATCAAACTGATGTGATGCTTTATACTTAAGCTGTTTTGTTACCATGACAACAGGCCTGCCAACGTCCAGCAGCCAGTTCTGTACCGTGAAAGAGCCCCAGAGGTCCAAATGAAACGGAGCGTTCTTCAGGCAGGAGTCCGTCTCCCTCCACATCTGTCTGTTGACACGACACGTATCACAGGATAATACAGAACACATACAGCATGTGCTGTTCTGCAGGACATTAAACATGAGTCATAGCAATAGTGTCAATAAAAAGTGCAACTGAAGTATACTAAGAGTTTAGGATGCATACTAAGTAAAAAGGGAGTCTTATGGGCCGCTGTGTGAAACACGCTTTAATCTCTTCTCATGTGTTGCTCTCAAATCCCCAACAAATATCTGCTGCAGGGCGCTTCGGGAGCCTTCAAAGGGGCTTTTGGCTGTTCAATGTGATTCTAAGGTGGATTCATCCCAAAGCAAATCTTTAAAATATATTTATATTATATATTATTATTTTTTTCTTCTCTTTTCATTTTTACAATTAGGCTACTGTATTTAGTGTGAACTACAACTTCCCCCTTAATACAGAAATACTGCAATTGTTTTACTGTAATATAGTCACAAATTACTGTATATCCGTTCTGAGTAATTCAAATAATCAAATTAAAATATGAGTATAATGTATAAGTAAATATAGGTTTTAATAAATATATATATTTTTTAATAAATATAGGTTAAAGAAAGTATTTCCATACATAAAACATTTTATTATAGTGATGAGAATTATTATTATTATTATTATTATTGCATAACAAATATGAGAAATACAAGTTTTATTAAATATTATTAAAAAAATATGAATTAAAATATTAATAAAAATACGTTTGAATAAATATTACTATAAGTAAAATTTTGCATTACAGCAGTAATTTATTTAATTGTATTTTTTGTATAATATTAAGCAGAATTTTTGGATGGAAATGTGCTTCAATGTACATTTTAATAAATATTATTATTTAAATAAATATATGTTAAAATATATATAACTATAAGTGCATTTTTTTAAGTATATAAGTATATAATATATACGTTTTATATATGATTATTTGTTAAAAAAATATAGAAATATATATATATATATATATATATATATATATATATATATATATATATATATATATATAAAACAAATATATATATATATATATATTCAAAATAGAAATTAAAATTTGAGGTGTGAAAAAAATAAATATAAATATATTTAATATATATATATTTGTTTAAATATAATACAATGTATTATAAAATATTATATATTAAAATATAAATAAATAAGTTAAATAAATACTATTATAAATAGCATTTTGTGTATCAGTAATGAGAATATTTGTGGGGTAATGTCCCAAAATTGACATGAAGGTAATGACACAATTAATTGCCCATAAAATGTGCTTAATTTTCTTCAATCAAAATATAATTCCTAATTTAATTTGTACATTATTTTCAGGGTGAAATATGACCAGGACATGTTTTTGTGAGATTCCCTCATGCACTCACAAAACCAAACTGAACAGTTATTTATGGTTTATATTTAAATGAATATATCAAACATCTGCTGTACAAATGGAGAGAAATAAAACACAAGAGTTTCAAACCTGGTCAGTAAAGCAGCGTGCATGGCAGAGTTCGGTCTCTTGCGCATGATGGATGGCATTTCAGTGGCACCATGAAGGTTTTCGGCTGTTCGTCCACACTGGAGGCGATTTATCTCTGTGACTCTCCCCTGACCTCAGCTGGCAGGGGTCAAATACGAAAGGACAACAATTATTGTGGTTGCACCAAACCATGTAAGAGCCCTGATCCCTCAAGGATGCCCTGCTTGCACAGTTGCAGAATACTCAATTCAGGAAGTGTCCGGTGTAGCTTTGTAACACAAGAAGAAGAGCTGTGAGCCATGGACATTTACCCTGACTTCTGACATGTGAGTATTCATAAAATGTAACAAAACAGTGACTCTTTCAAGATATGAACAGTTGAATAAACAACAGGAATACATAAAACATGTTGGTTCAAACACACAGTCCAGTAAAGATTATGTTTTGTAAGCTTCGGTGCATTTTGATGGTGTCTGCGGTTTAGTTTGCAGATAAACCTTTAATCCAAACCCCCTCCCTTTCTGTGAAACGTTTCAGAATTTAAGCTTTCTGTTGAATATACAGCACCGTGTGTTCCTAGTAATACACTTCAAAACCTCATGAAGATTTCACTATTTGTCTCAAACATGAAATCTTGACAGTTCAACATATATTGTCTAATTTCCTCTTTATTTTTAAAATATATCTGAGCTCCCCATGTCTATATGGGCCTACATATTTTATGATTTATATATATATATATATATATATATATATATATATATATATATATATTATTTTAATCGATTTTATAACCGTAATTATATGGTAGCCATTGTATAATTATTAAGGAAATAGAAAATTGATATAACCTTCAATTAAATTATCATAGAATAGCATCAGAGGTTTATCCTGATGTAAAAACCTAGTTGCAGAATGGTCAACTAGGGATGTGCCTAGAAGGTAACCCGCCAGTTACCTTAGGTCTCGCGAGAGCCGCATTGCATGTTAACACACTGTGTTTTTTGTGTTGATTTAGAGTCCTACAGAAACTGTATACCGACCTCTACCCCTGAACCGACCCCAACCTTTAACCCTACAACTAAACCGAGCCTTAATCATAACATTAATAAGAACTAATGACATTCTCGCGAGACTTAAGATGCCGGGGGGTAACCTTCTAGGCACAGCCGTCACATTAAATCTGTTTTTGATTTTACTTATTAGCATGTGCTATTTGGTTTCCATAATTATGAAAGAGAAGACAGTAGAAAGTATTATGCTATTAATCTCATGTTTCTGTTGGCAAAGTATCACATACATAAATGCACATTCAAATGAACTAGAACAATATAATAGTAGCATAATATGCTCCTAACACTAAATCGATTAGAACTGTGCTTCTGCTGTCGCTTTACCATATATGTGAATGTATTTTTTTCTCTCTTTCTTTTTATTAATGTAACCTTTCTTACCCCCTGGTAATTTGTATGTTGAGTTATATTTTTGTTAATGTATCCTTCAATAAAAAATAAAAATAAGACTTCCGTCACGACAGTAAGTCACCGTTTGCGGATACCATACAAATGAACGGTGAGAGCCGTAAACTGACACCTGCCTGTCGCATAATTATCTGCGACTTTCCTTACAAAGAAGCAATTTATCGTCGTAAATCCCACTCAAAGTTCATCCCAAAAGGATTGTTTATTGTAAAACATGTTGAAGATTAGCGGACAGGTGATCAATTCATTAACTTATAAGCTGTTTATTCGGCACACTGAAGCATCATCAAAAACAGCATCTGTCTCCTCGCTTTTATGTATATCTATAGTATGTCCTCGCCATTGTTCCGCGGCCCGCCCATAGAATATGGGACCAGCGCGTTATGCATGGGTTTGCTAACCTTGTATAGAGTTATATAGTGTGCCACAATTCTGCACGGGCAAAATTATAATTTTGGTGCACAAAAATGTTCTGCACGCGCAAGATGAAATTGAGCGCACAAAAGGTTATTTTGCAAGGCTAAGATGATATTTAGATTGCTCAAAAAAAATTCTGCACGCACAAGATAATATTTTGAGGACACGAAACATTTTCTGCATTCACAAGATAAAATTAAGTGCACCTTAGTTATTTTGTATGCCCAAGATGATATTTAGAGCACACAAAACATTTTCTGCACACGCAAGATGATATATTGAGCGCACAAAATGTTTGTGTAAGTGCAAAATTATATTTTAAGCACACATAAAAATTTATTTCGCAAGCACTTGAACTCTTTGTAAGGCAATGTGTCTTCTTTCAAAGATAAATTAATTTTTATAAAAGGAAAATCAATTTTGTACTTGAATTATATTTGAATGAATATTTGAATGTTAATTTGCTCAGAAATCTTACATTTTGCTTTCTCCACCTACCCACTCAGCGTGCAAAATACACTTTTGCGTGCTCAAAATATCATCTGATCTGTAGAAGAGCTCTGATAGCATCACGAGGGACTTTTATTTTAAAGAAACAAAAGCAGGAAGTCCATTCGACGCAATGCGTGACCTCATTTCCGGGCGTCGCCACTGGCAGAGGTGAAAGGAAACAAACACATTGAGCAGATTTAAGGGTTAATTTCGACTTTAACGAGGAAATCTGGATTTATTCCGTTTTTATTTCCGAGAACATTGACACGGAGGGACGTACATCTAAAAAATTCAAACATAAAACAACAACAACAACAACAAACAGCATAAAAATGAAGAATCTGGGCGAGTAAACTCCATTCTTATGAAGTGAAATTAAAATATAACGCATTTATAGTGAATTAATAGTCAAATCCACATTTAATCTGTAATTATACAGAGTAAAATCAACTTCACAGTAGATATGACACTATTAAACATCTTATGAATGCCGTATCGTATTATAGTAATAGCCCTGGAGTTATCATAAAATAAACTAGTATTACTAACTATAAAATATATTGCTAGGAGTTTTGTTGTCATTATAACATTAGATTAAATTCATTTAGCCTAATCGATCATTGTAATTACTTGTAATGGCAGTAAATAGCTCTTTCGGATTAAAGTGAAAAATAAAAAAAGTCAGATTACTTATATTAAATGTTGTAGAGAATTAGTGTAATGACAGTGAGATAAACATTAGTTTCATATGTGATCTATTGAGGTCATTTGGGTGAAAGTCAGATTATATCCTGTTCACATTAGAAGTTCAATAATCCAGTGGGATCCAGTATAATGTCTGTTGGTGGTACTGAATGTGCCCATCAGTTTCCTATATGAGGTGCTGAGTTCAAGTGGGTGTTTTTTAATGGGAGGCGGGTTGATCTGCTCTGAGATCAGTGGGCGAATCTTGCACAGATGGTGGAGGTACCGGCTCTGGCCCGGTTGGAGTCCCTGGCCCGGTATGTTCACAAAGCAGCCAGTGAGGGGCGAGTCCTGACCCTGGCTGCCCTTCTGCTGAACCACTCCACGGTCCAGACCCGATACCTGCTGGAGTTTGTGACCCAGGTGGCCGGACAGAGATCCACACCGCTCATTATTGCTGCTCGGAATGGACATGACAAGGTCGTCCGACTGCTTTTGGATCATTACAAGGTGGACACTGAACAAACGGGGACTGTCAGGTTTGACGGGTGAGTTTAAACTGTTTGGTGATCTTCAAAGTCTTTTTTTAAATACACATTTTACCCCTAAGGGATAGTTCACCCAAAAATGAAGTAATAAATAAAATAAATGCTGTCATTATTTACTCGCTCTCATTATGTTCCAAATATGGCAACGTTTGACAGCCTTAGTCACCATTCACTTTCATTGTATGGAAAAAAAAATGCAATTCCCTCTGAACGCAAACCTTATTCAGAGGTAATGCAAACCTTATTCTGAGGGAACGCAAACCTTATTTGTGAGGGAAAGCAAACCTTATTCTGAGGGAACGCAAACCTTATTCTGAGGGAACGCAAACCTTATTCTGAGGGAACGCAAAACCTTATTGTGAGGGAACGCAAACCTTATTTGTGAGGGAACGCAAAACCTTATTTGTGAGGGAACGCAAAACCTTATTTGTGAGGGAACGCAAAACTTATTTGTGAGGGAACGAAAACCTTATTTGTGAGGGAACGCAAAAGGTATTCGTGAGGGAACGCAAACCTTATTCTGAGGGAACGCAAACCTTATTTGTGAGGGAACGCAAAAGGTATTCGTGAGGGAACGCAAACCTTATTCTGAGGGAACGCAAACCTTATTTGTGAGGGAACGCAAAACCTTATTTGTGAGGGAACGCAAAACCTTATTCTGAGGGAACGCAAACCTTATTTGTGAGGGAACGCAAACCTTATTTGTGAGGGAACGCAAAACCTTATTTGTGAGGGAACACAAACCTTATTTGTGAGGGAACGCAAAACCTTATTTGTGAGGGAACGCAAAACCTTATTTGGGAACGCAAAAGGTATTCGTGAGGGAACGCAAACCGTATTCGTGAGGGAACTCAAAACATATTCGTGAAGGAACTCAAAACATATTCGTGAGGGAACGCAAACCTTATTTGTGAGGGAACGCAAAACCTTATTTGTGAGGGAACTCAAACCATATTCGTGAGGGAACTCAAAACATATTCGTGAGGGAACGCAAACCTTATTTGTGAGGGAACGCAAACCTTATTTGTGAGGGAACGCAAAACCTTATTTGTGAGGGAACGCAAAACCTTATTTGGGAACGCAAAAGGTATTCGTGAGGGAACACAAACCTTATTCTGAGGGAACGCAAACCTTATTTGTGAGGGAACGCAAACCTTATTTGTGAGGGAACGCAAAACCTTATTCTGAGGGAACGCAAACCTTATTTGTGAGGGAACGCAAACCTTATCCTGAGGGAACGCAAACCTTATCCTGAGGGAACGCAAAACCTTATTTGTGAGGGAACGCAAAACCTTGTTTGGGAACGCAAAAGGTATTTGTGAGGCAACGCAAACCTTATTCCGAGGGAACGCAAACCTTATTTGTGAGGGAACGCAAAACTTATTTGTGAGGGAACGCAAAACTTATTTGTGAGGGAACGCAAAACCTTATTTGTGAGGGAACGCAAAACCTTATTTGTGAGGGAACGCAAAACCTTATTTGGGAACGCAAAAGGTATTCGTGAGGGAACGCAAACCTTATTTGTGAGGGAACGCAAACCTTATTCCGAGGAAACGCAAACCTTATTCTTAAAACTTCTTTTTAAAGAATTTCCTATTACTGCAACATGTCCAGATTCACAAGTTGGAACATTAAATTAAGTTTAAACAATTCAATTAAATAGACTATCTTGGTTTAAACATACTTTGTTTGTTGAGTTGGTTTTTCACTATAAATTATGAATAATTATTATTTCCACACTTATCACTGAAACATGTTCCAATTTAGACATTCAAGAATGATTTAATAATTAAAAAATCTGATATTTATCCTTATATCAACTATTAGACGTAGCCTATAGTTATAAAAACAAGGTACTCGTACAATTTGTATGGGTGTGTTTATGTAATGATATAAATTATTTATTTTGAAACACATTTGGTGAGTTATACATTTTTGTAGAATTGTTGACACAAAGTTCAAATCAATTAGAATTCTTTTTTTAAAAATCCAAAATATTTGGGCATTAAATCGATGTCGTTATATCGAAAGGGTGCATCTTGGACAGAAGAATGTAAGTCATATGGGTTTGAAACAAGCATGAGAGTGAATAAATGATGACAGAACTTTCATGTTGGATAAAGTATTTATTTTAAGGTTATTTATTATGTTTCATTACAGTTACATTGTTACATTGTCACTTTTACAGGTATATCATTGATGGAGCCACAGCTCTTTGGTGTGCAGCTGGCGCTGGGCATTTCGAGGTGGTACGCTTGCTGGTCTCGCACAACGCCAACGTGAACCACACCACGCTCACTAACTCCACCCCTCTCAGGGCTGCGTGCTTCGATGGACGACTGGACATCGTACGGTACCTCGTAGAGCACACCGCAGACATCAGCATTGCCAATAAGTACGACAACACTTGTTTGATGATAGCGGCCTACAAGGGCCACACGGATGTTGTTTTCTTCCTGCTTGAACGTGGCGCGGATCCAAACGCCAAAGCGCACTGCGGTGCCACCGCACTGCACTTTGCTGCCGAGGCCGGGCATCTGGACATCGTGAAGGAGCTTGTACGATGCCAAGCAGCTATGGCGGTTAACGGTCATGGAATGACGCCCCTCAAGGTGGCAGCAGAGAGCTGTAAAGCGGACGTCGTAGAGTTGCTGCTTACGCATGCGGATTGCGAAGTAGCCAGCCGTATCGAAGCGCTAGAACTGCTTGGCGCATCCTTCGCCAACGACCGAGAGAATTACGACATTCTTAAGACCTACCACTACTTATACCTGGCCATGCTGGAACGACATCGCGATCCAGAGAGGGTCACCGCCAAGGAGTTTTCGGCACCTGTCGAGGCGTACGGAAGACGGGCGGAATGCCAAACTTTGCAAGAGTTAGAGGCCATTAGGCACGATCGCAATGCATTACACATGGAAGGCCTGATGATTCGCGAAAGAATTCTGGGAGCGGATAACATCGATGTGTCACATCCCATAATATACCGTGGGGCCGTCTACGCTGACAACATGGACTTTGAGCAGTGCATCAAGCTGTGGTTGCATGCCTTGCACTTACGTCAACGAGGAAAACGCAGCACGCATAAAGACCTCTTGAGATTTGCGCAAGTGTTCTCGCAAATGGTGCACTTAAAGGAGCCGGTCCAGGCGTGGGACGTGGAACAAGTTTTGCGCGCCAGCATCCTGGAGATCCGCCTCAGCAAGGAGCGTGTGGAGACCGCCACAGATGCGGAATTGCCTGGGGCCACTGACAACTACGAATCCAATGTGTTTACCTTCCTCTACCTGGTTTGCATCTCCACGAAAACCCAATGCAACGAAGAGGAAAGAGCGCGTATTAACAAACAGATCTATGACCTGATACGACTCGATCCGCGCTCCAGAGAGGGGTCCTCACTTCTGCACCTAGCGGCGAGCTCTAGTACGCCCGTAGATGACTTTCACACCAATGACGTGTGTAGTTTCCCCAACGCACAAGTGACGAAATTGCTAATAGACTGTGGCGCAGAGGTCAACGCAGTTGATCATGACGGAAATAGTCCGTTACACCTCATAGTACAATACAACCGGCCAATCAGTGACTTCCTCACCCTCCACGCCATCATTATTAGCCTCGTAGAAGCCGGCGCTCATACAGACATGACCAACAGACAAAAGAAGACTCCGCTTGATAAAAGTACGACTGGCGTTTCGGAAATCCTTCTGAAGACGCAAATGAGGATGAGTCTGAAGTGTCTGGCGGCTCGTGCCGTTCAACAACATAAGATCTTGTATCACGACCAAATCCCTAAAAGTCTTGAAGAGTTTGTCGAATTTCACTGACAGTTCATTTTATTGTCGCCGAATCTGGTTTTATGTTTTAGAGTTCGATCTAACTTGTGAAATGGTGCTGAGGACTCTTGGATTGAGGTTAGACGTTTCTTCCGAACTCTACGAACTCAGCCCAAATTTCGTGATTGCAGAATATGCACATCCTAATTTACCTGTTGATCCAGTTGGAAGTTGGCGGTTCCTGGGATATTGACACTTTTTAGAAAGATTGGTTCTTTTTTTACTCGCCAAAGAGGACATTGATACATCTATATTGACAAGTGACGGCAAAAGACTCTTATTTTGAAATATTAGATTCCTCGTTGGGTTTCGATAAGCGCCCAGCTGGATTTTAACCTACGTTGAACTTGGTTACGACAAACGAACGGCTCTTTTTAACAGCTGCTTTTTTGTCAACTCGTATGGTTTTGTTTTCTTAACATATTTTATTAGATGAGGTTTATTTAAAAACAAAAGTCTAAAAATGTCTATTTTATAAGGAATCAATGGCCATGTGTTGATGTCCTAAAACTAAACTCGTCTGTACCGGGCAATTTGTTTTATTTGAATACTAAAATGTGCCTGTAACTAGAAGTTGGGCATTTATTATTATTGGTTCTATTTTGTTTATTTTCAACTCTCATTTAAACATGAAGCTTCTGTAATGGCAATTAGTGAATCATTTTGACTTGCATTAACAAACACTTTGCTGGAGCTCAGTTTGATTCATGGGGCCTTAATTTGAATGGTTGTGTGTGTGTGTGTGTGTGTGTGTGTGCGCGCACGTGCTTGAATGCATGTTTGCATGGATATGTTGGAATTTGAATGTCTAAGGTTTTTTATAACCTCTGTTTGCACCATATTTTACTCTTTAATAACTGGAGATTGCTCAATATGTCTTTATGTTTTTATTTCCAAACCAAATCAAACAAGATTAAAAACAAAGATCCAAGACATATGTCCAATTCTGATATTTGTTTTAATGCATTTTGTTGACACTAGGCTAGAAAATCGTCTGAAATGGTCATTTATTTGCCTTGAAGGGATAGTTCACTCTAAAGTGAAAATTCTGTCATTTACTCACCCTCATGTTGTTCAAACCCAAGACTTACTTTCTTCTGTGGAACACAGTAGTAGATGTTTGGCTGTGTTAGTCTCAGTCACTGTTCATTTCATTGTAGCTTTTCTTTGCGCATGTTGACCCAAGTTAACATTTTGCCTTTTATTTGCTTTAGTGAAGACAATTGAATGATGGCACTTTTTTGGGGGGGTAAATATATACATAATTCAGAAGCATTCTAAGCACATTTTACATGACAACAAAATGGAAATAATCCTGAAAACTATCCTGGCTTGCAAAGAGTATCAAAATGTATTCAGCAATGTTTCAGTCACTCGTCAGGCATTTACAAACAGAGTGCGACAGCACCAAATTTAAAATATGTCATGACCAATCAACGCATCTGATGACCATGACGTCACAACCAATGACGACCAATAATATAAAGAACATCTAGTAAACACCTATAAATACAGAAACATTTTGCATTACAAATTATTATATTTCTGACTTAATTTGAGTAAAAAGCTATTTTCTTTTTTTCGGGATCACACGTGTAACTGTTGTCGACTATGAAATGGCACTGGTCCAAAAACTTTTAAATGAAGGCTGGGCATAGAAATGCATCAATTCTTCCACTACAAACTCTTCAGACATGTTTAGTAAGTTTTGTTCTCTGTTTTGCGTGCAGCTGTGTTGTGTTGTCACTATCACTGTTAAACGAATTCGATAAACGAAACGAGTTTTCGCTTGAACGCCCCAATGTGGCAAGGGGTCTGCGTGAACTGTTGCTCTCGTGTCCTATCATGAATGCGCACAGATCAATGGTCAGTGAACATTTACACTAAATAATACATTTGATTTCAGTTTGTTTCACACTAACTTGTTCCCACTTTTGCTGCCATCTTAGTTCCGGAAGTACTTATTCTTTGCATTGGTTTTTCATAAAATCCTCCATAAAAGAGTTGTAAGTTGTGAACCAAAGCAACCAGGTCTGAAGTGAATCACAACTATCTGAAATCTCAGTATCAGCAGTATTTATTTTTGCATAATCAGTTTAGAATATCTTTAGATTATTGTGTGGAACTATTTGGGAGTTATCTTTAATATGTAAAGAAACACAAACCTCAAACTACACATTATTTCAATATAAATGCACACAGCTAGCTCCCATTACACTCACCCCCTAGACCTCACTCCTATGACTCCGAACGGGACTCGAACCAATGTCTCCGGCATGGGAGGAGGGTGCGCTAAAGCGAGGAGGCTAAAGGCTACAGCCTCCAGCATCAGTCGCTAGTGCACCACTTGAGGTCAGGAGAGTGAGGGTTACACACTGCACAGCTATCCACCAGCTGGCTTCCGTTACATGTACATAGATTAATTCGTCATTGCAACATTTCGGGGCAGCCATGCCTCCCGCTTGCATCTCCATTATATCGGTTAAAACATGACTCTTTTTCTGTCTTTTTATTCTGGTTTAGACTCTTATCTCATGCACATGGTTCAGTTTTATATTGATTGCCTCCTTCATAAGTGCAAACATAAATATTCTGCTCACAAAGAGACTTCTGACACATTCAGTCACAATCTGCAATATAATGTCAACATTTGCATTAGTCACGTGAATTTAAACGACAGTAGAGTTAAAATGAGTGGCTACAGAATTGCCACAGTGTCTCAAGGTATAACAGATGTCAAGCCATGCCATTGGACAATAAGTGATATCATCTGCTAGGAGAATATTTTGATTTATTACTCCGAGGGAGGAAAAAAAGAGGTTCTGATATGGGATAAATAAACATAAATAGATGTCGTCCGACTCTAAATCTCAGAAAACTCACACTGTATATAAATGTTGAATTATCACCGGATGAAAAGCACATTTGGGATGCATTGACCTGTCAAACTGCATGATATGGTTAAATATTTGATCATTGTATTACATCATCATATTGCTGAACTCTCTTTTAAAAAGCACTTTTATATTTACAAACTTCAAGTGCAACGTTTTTTTTACAATGTGCAAAAAGCCTGAATTATAAACTATATACTCATTCCACAATCTGAGGTTAGCCTATTCCTTCACCGTCATCCATTACACTTCCTTCTGTTTAGCAAATCGAGGTTTTAGACTCGTTGAAGTTTCAGCCGAATATATGGCGACTTCTGTCTTAATTGGGACAGCAATTGAGCAAGCTGATTGGTTCCTCGTCAGAGTGCGGGAGGGCGTGGCAGAGTGTAGACGCAGCTGATTGGCTGATTGCCGCACACCCGTCTCTGAAAACTCCCTGAGTGATTGGCAGTGGAGGAGGTTGCCATGCGGTTGGCATTACCAATCCTCGGCTGTCTTCTCATTGGTCGATTGTTCGCCCTTCTTTCTCTTTTGCCTGTGGAAGAATCCAAGCTGTGGACGACAAGAAAATGAGCGATTATAATAGTTTCTTTGGCTCAAACGATGGAAGAGTCTAATGAGATGTGAACTTGAACTCTAACACATGTTTATGTTCTTATGTAAACTTAAAGACCTTCCAGAGCGCGAGCACTAGCAGGGCGAGGAGCTGCAGTCCACCCAAAGTGCTTCCAATAATCACCCAGATGGGAATTCTGTAATCTTCCTCCTTCCTGATCTCTAGGATTATCTGCAACACCACAAACCAGAACATTACAGTCACGTTCTTTAAGGAACTGGATGATCCAGATCTGACCTTCTATGTACAAATTAAAGGGGTAGTTCATCCAAAAATGTAAATTCTCTCATCATTTACTCGCCCTTGTGATCATCCCAGATGTGTTTGACTTCCTTCAGCAGAACACAAGAATATCTCCGCTCTGTAGGTCCTCATTATGCAGAACATTGAAGCTCCAAAAATGACATAAAGGCATCCTATAATAATCCATATGACTCCAGTGGTTTAATCCATGTCTTCAGAAGCTATATGATAGGTGTGGCTGAGAAACTAATCAATAAGTCCTTTATTACTATAAACCTACACTTTCAGATTCTGGAGATTTATCAAAACGATTGCATCGCTTCAGAAGACATGGATTAAACCACTGGAACATTATGGATTACTTTTATGCTGCCTTTATGTCATTTTTGGAGCTTCAAATTTCTAGTCACCATTCACTTGCATTGTTTGGACCTACAGAGCTGAAGTAGTCTTCTAAAAATCTTCATTTGTGTTTTGCAGAAGAAAGTAAGTCACATCTGGGATGATCATGAGATTTTTGGGTGTACTGTCCCTTTAAGATTCTTAGATCATGTTTATGCAACTAATGCTGGTTTTACAGTCTTCTGAGGGGATTTAGGTAAAAAAGGTAAGTGGGTAAATCTTATGAAGAAGTGTTTGGGTCCGATTTCATCACAAAATCAAAAGAAAAATGCACATTATTTTTATTTTTAGGAACATTAATGAGAAATGAGCACATTGTCCCCACATGAAAATCCTCCTGTCTGGACTATATATATATATATATATATATTGCAATTAAAATAGGTACAGATTTAATATAGCACAGTAGATTAAATGGGACGATGTCATTATTAATGGTCATCCAAACCGGCTTCATGTCATTTATTTATACATTTTTAAAAAATTATTTATTTTGATTTTTGGGACAAATCTGAACATGTTCTTGACCGGTTTCGTGAGATTGACCCCTAGTAGCCTTTTGCACTGGAGATCTTGTGTCTGTGCACATCGTTAGCCACAAGAGGGAAGTACGTGCACAACTTGAGATTTTAACAAAAGTTCCCAGAAGTGCTTCTGGTCTGACAGTCGAAGAGGACTCATGATGGAGATGTTTCTTATTGTGTTCCATTTCAAATGAAAGTCATACGGGTTGGGACAACATGAGGATGAGTACATGATGACATTTGCCATTCATTGGCTGTTTTACAGTGTTGCGGTACTCACGTGTCTCACGGGTCTCTCCTCGTGAAGAAATATCGGACTTGAGGAGCTCAGCTCTACTGCAGCGCTCAGCATCAGCTCTAACCTTTTAAATTTCACCTGAACAATCAAAAGAAGAGTGAAAAGTCTTAAAACAGCCGAAACAAGCTCGCGTTCTGGAACATGGTAGGCGGTTTGTTGCTGGTCCAAGGAGGTCTACCAGGTCAAAATCAGGTCCAACAGCTGGTAGTCCAGCTGATCACCATCTAAGATGAGCAGACTGAACCTGAGCTGGTATTTAAAGGGTTTTGAAGTTGGCTTTATATACACCAGATGAGATACTCACGGCTAATAATGCATGAAGGTCAAGCCATCCTGTCGCCAATATGCTAACATCTCCTTGCGGAGGCAGGTTGATTCTACACTGCGCAAATAATGCGTCACTGGTGGTAGCGCTCTGAAAACACAAATACACTCTCATCAAATAGTTTATGATGTTTGCAGGAGTGCTTATTATTCATGTTACAGTTATTACATAATAAATTTGCATAATTAATTCAGATGGAAAGCATCATCCAATCACAGTCAACCATGTTAAAATAAAATGATCCATTATAAATGTTGAATCTATGTACTGATGATCATCGTCCCATGTGTGTCAAACATGTTGAGTGATCCAAACATCATCTGCAGCTGAAACTGAAATTTTGATCCGATTTTAGGAGTGAACACACTTAACTGCATAGAGAGCTATAGGATGCACCCTTGCTCCCTATTTAGTAAACGCACTAAACTGCATAGAGAGCTATAGGATGCTCCCTTGCTCCCTATTTAGTAAACGCACTTAACTGCATAGAGAGATATAGGATGCTCCCTTGCTCCCTATTTAGTAAACGCACTAAACTGCATAGAGAGCTATAGGATGCTCCCTTGCTCCCTATTTAGTAAACGCACTAAACTGCATAGAGAGCTATAGGATGCTCCCTTGCTCCCTATTTAGTAAACGACTAAACTGCATAGAGAGCTATAGGATGCTCCCTTGCTCCCTATTTAGTAAACGCACTAAACTGCATAGAGAGCTATAGGATGCTCCCTTGCTCCCTATTTAGTAAACGCACTAAACTGCATAGAGAGCTATAGGATGCTCCCTTGCTCCCTATTTAGTAAACGACTTAACTGCATAGAGAGCTATAGGATGCTCCCTTGCTCCCTATTTAGTAAACGCACTAAACTGCATAGAGAGCTATAGGATGCTCCCTTGCTCCCTATTTAGTAAACGCACTTAACTGCATAGAGAGATATAGGATGCTCCCTTGCTCCCTATTTAGTAAACGACTTAACTGCATAGAGAGCTATAGGATGCACCCTTGCTCCCTATTTAGTAAACGCACTAAACTGCATAGAGAGCTATAGGATGCTCCCTTGCTCCCTATTTAGTAAACGCACTTAACTGCATAGAGAGATATAGGATGCTCCCTTGCTCCCTATTTAGTAAACGCACTTAACTGCATAGAGAGCTATAGGATGCACCCTTGCTCCCTATTTAGTAAACGCACTAAACTGCATAGAGAGCTATAGGATGCTCCCTTGCTCCCTATTTAGTAAACGCACTAAACTGCATAGAGAGCTATAGGATGCTCCCTTGCTCCCTATTTAGTAAACGCACTAAACTGCATAGAGAGCTATAGGATGCTCCCTTGCTCCCTATTTAGTGAACGCACTAAACTGCATAGAGAGCTATAGGATGCTCCCTTGCTCCCTATTTAGTGAACGCACTAAACTGCATAGAGAGCTATAGGATGCTCCCTTGCTCCCTATTTAGTGAACGCACTAAACTGCATAGAGAGCTATAGGATGCACCCTTGCTCCCTATTTAGTAAACGCACTAAACTGCATAGAGAGCTATAGGATGCTCCCTTGCTCCCTATTTAGTAAACGCACTAAACTGCATAGAGAGCTATAGGATGCTCCCTTGCTCCCTATTTAGTGAACGCACTAAACTGCATAGAGAGCTATAGGATGCTCCCTTGCTCCCTATTTAGTGAACGCACTAAACTGCATAGAGAGCTATAGGATGCTCCCTTGCTCCCTATTTAGTGAACGCACTAAACTGCATAGAGAGCTATAGGATGCTCCCTTGCTCCCTATTTAGTGAACGCACTAAACTGCATAGAGAGCTATAGGATGCTCCCTTGCTCCCTATTTAGTGAACGCACTAAACTGCATAGAGAGCTATAGGATGCTCCCTTGCTCCCTATTTAGTGAATGCACATAACTGCATAGAGAGCTATAGGATGCTCCCTTGCTCCCTATTGAGTGAATGCACTTAACTGCACCAGAGAGCTATAGGATGCTCCCTTGCTCCCTATTTAGTGAATTACTTAACTGCATAGAGAGCTATAGGATGCTCCCTTGCTCCCTATTTAGTAAACGCACTAAACTGCATAGAGAGCTATAGGATGCTCCCTTGCTCCCTATTTAGTGAACGCACTAAACTGCATAGAGAGCTATAGGATGCTCCCTTGCTCCCTATTAAGTGAATGCACATAACTGCATAGAGAGCTATAGGATGCTCCCTTGCTCCCTATTGAGTGAATGCACTTAACTGCACCAGAGAGCTATAGGATGCTCCCTTGCTCCCTATTTAGTGAATGACTTAACTGCATAGAGAGCTATAGGATGCTCCCTTGCTCCCTATTTAGTGAATGACTTAACTGCATAGAGAGCTATAGGATGCTCCCTTGCTCCCTATTTAGTGAATGACTTAACTGCATAGAGAGATATAGGATGCTCCCTTGCTCCCTATTTAGTGAATGACATAACTGCATAGAGAGATATAGGATGCTCCCTTGCTCCCTATTTGGTGAATGCACTTAACTGTATAGAGAGATATAGGATGCTCCCTTGCTCCCTATTTAGTGAATGACTTAACTGCATAGAGAGTTATAGGATGCTCCCTTGCTCCCTATTTAGTGAATGACTTAACTGCATAGAGAGATATAGGATGCTCCCTTGCTCCCTATTTAGTGAATGGCTTAACTGCATAGAGAGTTATAGGATGCTCCCTTGCTCCCTATTTAGTGAATGACTTAACTGCATAGAGAGATATAGGATGCTCCCTTGCTCCCTATTTAGTGAATGACATAACTGCATAGAGAGATATAGGATGCTCCCTTGCTCCCTATTTGGTGAATGACTTAACTGTATAGGGAGATATAGGATGCTCCCTTGCTCCCTATTTAGTGAATGACTTAACTGCATAGAGAGCTATAGGATGCTCCCTATTTAGTGAATGACTTAACTGCATAGAGATATATAGGATGCTCCCTTGCTCCCTATTTAGTGAATGACTTAACTGTATAGAGAGATATAGGATACTCCCTTGCTCCCTATTTAGTGACTGACTTAACTGCATAGAGAGCTATAGGATGCTCCCTTGCTCCCTATTTAGTGAATGACTTAACCTCCAGTGTGCTGTCTGTCTGAACTGGTCTCAGAACAGTTTGAAATGCTCCTTATTTTCATCCTAACTCCATATAAAGCCTCTGAAAGACACATTTATCAGTTTTTAGATGCATCCATTAATTCTCAATGTGATAATACACAGTGAATATTTTATGTAAAATGAGCCTGTAGTCCACATACGTGGTCATTGTGTTTAACAGCGTGCCATTTCTTGATAAATCGCTCAGATGTTTAAAATGGCACATCGGATGAAACTAGAGACTCTAATCTTTTGACTCAAATAGGTTTCAATGTAAAAATTTAATCAGGTTTCTTACCAGATGTAGTTTTGTTGGCATTTCAACTAAACACAAACTCCGCTGTGGTCAGCGCCATGTTGTTCGGTCACATGAAAGTTTAACCTGAACTTAGATCAGTCGCTTTAAATTAAATTAAATGATGCGATGCATATAGCGACGCCAAAATACAACGTCCACGAATTTATTAAATTTAAATTTACACATAAAATGTGTATGATATAATGACTTGTTTTTGGAGAATATACCTTTTTTTATGCATAAATCTTCTTCACCAGTAGTGCTGAACCTGCAGCAAACCTTTGGCAACAGTGAAGAGTTTATCTGCCATAAAATCTCATTTGCATGTGAAAATAATTGGCGAATAAGTGGCGAATTTGCGGCAATTTTGCAAGAACTCTCGATTTCTCGAAGGTTGTCGATTTAACACATTAAATTAACAGTGTGATTAGTTATAGAAAAAATAACATGTTAAAAAATGAACACAATTAATCATGTCCCCAGACCATAATAAGCAATATATCTACCATCGAAGCAATTGAAGTACCACCTGTTTTCAGCAGGGGGCAGTAAGCGAAACTCCAGCTGTACATGCAACAAACCACACTCAGGATGTGTTCTTGTGTTCAAACACAGCTGGACGACAGCAGGGACCTCGAGATGTGTTTAACTTGTCACAGCGACCTAAAAACAGTATGTTCATGACACGATGCATCCAAAGTCGCTCCAAAACCGTAAAGAAAGCGTAGTATAAAGCAGGTGGGACGGTTTAGTTTCATCAGGCTTGTCGCTACTGTTGCTTTGCTACCTGACAGATGGAAGTAATTAACCATTTGCAAAACTTTTAAAGGCTTTTGGACAAAGTGGAAGAAGCAAAGTTTACCATGTGTGTGTTAAAGGAGAGATCTTCCTGAGAAGAGAAATCAGAGGTGATGACACGAGGAACGTTACAGGGCGATCCAGACATCTACGAAGAGCAAAACACGTCTTAAACAGTCACCCCATCAAAGGAATGGTTTCTCATTGGTTAACATGATCAATTTAAAACAAAAGTCCACCTGCTCAATAACCAAGTCTGAGAGATGCAAGAGAGCGTTCGCGTTTGTAGTCACAGCAAAGACATTGAGAGTGAAGAGAAGCTCAGATACGGGGAACAGGCCAAGATTCTGGATCTGAAAAACAAATGGCTTGGATTTGGTTCCATATAAGGAGAAATACGGTTATATTTTCTGGAGACAAATACAGCACATGAGAAACTGTGCTCCATTGCAGCTCTGAAAGAAGATGGGCACCTGATAGGAGAGGTTGAAGGCGGGTCCGGATCCAAGGGGGACGCTCTGTGCCAGCTCGGGTTTGATCTCGAAACGGGATGGGCTGGAATCTCTGAGGAAAGAGAGAAGCGTACATTCTTCATTCCTGACTGAAAGCATAAAAAAAACGCCCATAAGAGGAACGCAAATGACTGGAACGTTTCTTACCTTGTGAAAAGAACATCTGCCTCATATTTCAAGGTATGATAGATATCATTTATGTTGTCCTCTGGAGAAATCTCCTCACCATTACTGAAACCAAACAAATAAGGGGCCGTTCACACCAAATATGTTTTTCACATTCTGGTCTCGTAGAATCACGTTACTATACCAAAGTTTTTAGAAAATGGCTTTTACTTGGCTAGTAGTATGTAATGCGGTAAAATGACCACTAGAGGCGATAGAACAACAATGACGTTTATTCACGAGTAAAACGGCAGATTATCGGTTCATTAAGACGGTTTACTTTCGCCCTGTTCCTCACACAATGCTATCTTATGACATATAAACACTTTAACTACAGCGCATGACTCATTTTAACATTTAACTACATTTACGAGCTTGTTTGCGCGGTAAATTGGACTGATAGAGCGTTGCTCTTGTAAATGGTCTGCACTTATTCAAAGCACTTTACACTGCGTCTCATTCACCCATTCATACACCAATGGCGGCAGAGCTGCTATGTAAGGTGCTAGCTTGCCATTGGGCCGGGATTCGAACCACCAACCCTGTGATTAGTGGCCGACCCGCTCTACCAACTGAGTGTGGCGCGATTACATACAATGTCAATGCAAAGATGCGAATAGAAGCGAATTCTGACACTAGCGCATTTAGGTTTAGGTTTAAGGTTTATGGTGCATGCATTCGCGTCTATTCGCATCTTTGCATTGACTTTGTATGTATTGTATGAAGTGAATGGCGTGACTCGAACACGTGAAAATGCTTAATTCGCATATTCGCGCAAATTTTAATTTTTCAACTCGAGTGATAAATTCACATGACATGTTGTCTCGAAAGCCTATCAGCATTGAGATTGTCTGGATGTCACTGACGTACTGACGTAGTAGCAGAAGAAATCTGGAAAAATGGATGAAAAAATTTTTTGTAGCGTGTGTGCGCGCACCCGGAATTGTATGACACAACGTCATACATGTACAGAGACCGGATGAATTAAGACATCGCTTGGAGGAACGTGAGCGAGGAAGTTGGACTACCTGGTAAGTTCTGAAAATATGCGCGACTACTTGATTTCAGCTATTGGTTGAACTTTACTCTGAACCAAGTCGTAGAAGCCCCTCCTCCTGTCCTTTTCCAGGAGAGAAGCTGGAATACTCACGGGTTCGCGTTACTAGTGCGAACGCAAGTTTAAACACACATTTATAATCCAGCGGTCAAACTTGCGAGGCGAAACTTTCTTCGCGTTGTATGTGAACGCACCATTAGGGTATTTGTTGATATAAAACTCCATAGAGCATTAACCTTAAAAACTCATCTGTTTGGGAGGACATTTAACTCGCTTATAGCGCCACACAGTGGACTTTTCACTTTATAACTGCAGCGTATATGTGTAATGAAACATGAAATGTCGTTTAGCAAAACATTTGCCACAATCACGTAATTTTCATGAGATTAGGCACATTTTACAAATAGTTTTTCTATGCAAACATGCACTAGACGGACATCTTTGATCATTGCAAAGCATCTTACTGTTTATTTGGTGTCTCGCGTGACTTCGGTTCTATTTGTTGCGCTCGATCTAGCTGTTTTTAGCACAACAATGCGTTCAGTCTGAACGTCTCCTTAGGCCACGCCCACACTAGTCCGTTTAAGTTTGAAACCTCCATTTTCAGTTTCCTAATATCATCGTTTTCCAAAGTATGCGGTTATGGAGAAAGTTTTCCAAATGCTACGCTTTTAGTGGAAGAATGCGGCATTTTAGGGTGAACGAACTGAAATTACTAAAAACTATTAGAGTGGACGCGCCCTTAGAGTATATTCCAACAAAACAATCAAATGACAAAAAATAAGTAATGGCTAATGTACAGTCAAGCTGATCTTAATCGCAAAATAAACCCTGATTAGGACTTATATCGGGTCTTTTACCTCTCTGATCAAGTTTATTTTGCATTAATGACCAGATCTATCCAATTAAATGATTAACATTATCTATACGCACAATAATAACTGTCTACTATCATTTAGTTCAAAGGTCATGGCCTCACCTGGACACCCTTAGAGTGATCTGAAAATAGTTCAAGAAGACCGACCTGCTGAATTCGAACTCAAGACGAAAATAGACCTGTTGAAATAACAAACAAGCCATTAATGTAAACAAACACAATCTTCTCTTCTACTAAGTCTCTTATGGTTTGTGTTTCTGATTGTTGTCTAATTTGAACAGTTGTGATGAGAATTTCAGACGGACCCCAGAGACACGGGCGGAATGCAAATAGTCAAACGAAGCATTTGGGGGCGATGCCAGCGCAGAGGAAACCATTAGCAAATGGTCAGATCACAGAATGTGCCTACAAACACTTCAAGGAGAAATCAAAGCAAGAAATGGAGATGAATCAAACTCATGTGGTGTATGAGAATCAGGCGATTGGCATGTGGAGAGATGATGTTTTATATCGGTCTCATTCTGCCAGACATAACAAACATCTGCATATGAAGAGAATTTTGGGATTTCACTGTTTTCCACTCAGACTGGTCACTGACAACCTTCTGTTTTGACGTGGAGTTCATTTCTCTCTCAACTTTGAATGAAAATTTTATCAAGAGGTCTGTGATTTTGACCACAGTATTCACCAGCAAACAAGTACCAAAATGTACCATGGTGGTACTATGTTTTTATTTTTGGATGTGGTACTATGACAATACTTGTTTTGCTTTTTGGAGATGTTCCATAATATTCTTCGAAGTAACTTGGAGTGCCATGCAAACATCATTGTATATTGATGAGCCAAAACATTATGACCACCTTCCTAATATGCTGTTGGTCCTCCGTGTGTCGCCAAAACAGTGATCTGGGGAATTTGAAGGCAAAGCCAACACCTCTCCATCTTCATCATGTTCCTTAAACCATTCCCGAACAATGTGTGGCAGGGTGCATTATCCTGCTGAACGAGGCCAATGCCATCAGGAAATACCGTTGACATGAAGGGGTGTACCTGGTCTGCAACTATGTATAGGTAAGGGGCATGTGTCACATTGACGTCCACATGAATGGCCGGACTCAGTGTTACCTAGCAGAACATTGCCCAAATTATCTCACTCCCTTCTCCGGCTTGTTGTCTTCCCACAGTGCATCCTGTTGCCATCACTTCTTCCCTGGGTAAACGGCACACACGTACATGGCCGTCCAAGTGATGTGAAAGAATCAGGACTCATCGGACCAGGCGACCTTCTTCCACTGATCCAAGGTCCAGTTCTGATGCTCACATGTCCATTGTAGGTGCTTTCGATGGTGAACAGGTGTCATCATGGTCACTCTGACCGGTCTGCAGCTATGCAGCCCCAAACGCAGCTAAACTGTGTGTTCTGACAGATTCCTCCAGTAACATCATGACATTTTTCTGTGACTTGTGCAACAGCAGACCTTCTGTCGGTTCGGACCAGACGGGATAGCCTTCATTGCCCTCGCCTATCGATGAGCCTTGGGGCACACCACCCTGTCGCCAGTTTGTGGCTTGTCCCTCTTCGGATCACTGTCGGTAGGTACTCACCACTGCTGACGGGGAGCACCCCACAAGCCTTGCCGTTTCAGAGACGCTCTGATTCCGTCTTGTGGCCGTAACAATCTGACCCTTGTCAAAGTTGCTCAGGTCTTTACTCCTGCCTATTTCTCCTGCATTCAACACGTCGACTACGAGAACTGATTGTTTGCTTCACTATCTAATCTACCCAAACCCTGCCATGTGGCTGTGGCAGGGCGGAGGGTGGAGGGTGGTGCCGGGTCGTGATTCCACACTCCCGGCCCCTAATCAGGCTAATCAAGCCTCAGAGAGGGATAAAGGCCGACTGGAAGCTGCAGTGTGTGTGTGTGTGTGTGTTTGTCTTTTTGTTTCAGTTTATATTAAACTATTATTTATATCCTTAAACCTCCTCCTTTCCCTTTAACCCCCTTTACAGTGGCCTTGTTATGAGATGGTCAACGTTATTCACTTCACCTGTGAGTGGTCATAATGTTTTGGGTGATCGTGTATAGTTATACGGTTATCCTTTAGTGGCTTGATATATGGGTCAATGACATGATGCTAATTTTTTCAGTTGATGCTAATTTTTTAGTTATAAAAATAAATACATTAAAAATGCTAAAATGTAGTCTGACCGTCCAGAGACAATGAAGAAGGTAAACGTCTCATTAAAATGATTTTAAATAAGAAATGTTGGCATAAGTATTGCAGAATCATATTTTATTATTATGTCCTAAAAAAGAAAAGAAAAATAATAATAAGCTGAAATGTTTTTTTACAATAAGGTAGTGATGGGGTCAGAGATGTTGATACTCTCACCTGTGCTTGTGATCTCATAAACAGTGCACTGACATTACAGGTCAGGTGACGATTTGGATCGTCAGAGTTTGGACACTCAATCGTGACATCTGACGGAGCCTGAAAAACATGACAAATGCTTTAGGAGTGCATTTAGGGGCGATATATATGTTTCAATTCAGTACCTTAACTATCAGGTCCATTGTGGTTATGATGCTGCCTTAGAAGGTAGCTGCCTATGTAGACAGCTCACTAGAGTTTAGAACAGAGCCACACATGAAGTGTTTTCTTGGAGTTGACTTTACTCTTTGGATTTTCTCCTTTCTCGTATGGATTCCTTCTATAATCCCGTAATCCCTCATGAATACAGATGAAGCTCAGGTTTAGACTCTGGATTAGGATCAGAGTTTTGTTTAAACACTGACCTTCACCATCAGACTGGAGAAGTGAAGGTTTGGAGAATTGGACACGTGCAGTAGTGTGTTGTACGCGTTCTCTCCTCTGTTCTCCAAACGCGCCTCCACGAGGACTCTCCTGCGGCCAGCCTCCACCACGCGCTCGTCGCTCGCTCTCGTCCTCTGATGGACACACAGTGGCCACGTCGCCCGCTCGCGCCGCCCGCAGAACTGGCTGAGAGAGACACCGAGAGACTGAAGAGTTTATCAGTGTGTGAGGAAGAGAAAGTGTGCGTGTGTGTATGAGGACACACCTGCGATCTAATAAGTCAGAGCTGCTCTGCAGAATGAGGTTTGAAACACACAGATCGTCATCATCACAACCATTCCAGAACGGAAGCTAAAGAGAGAAAAAAATAAACAAAGAAGAAACTCTTGAAATGCCACGATGTATCTGTCTGTCTGTCTACCTGTCTATCTATCTGTCTGTCTGTCTACCTGTCTGTCTGTCTGTTGCTATCTATCTATCTATCTATCTATCTATCTATCTATCTATCTATCTATCTATCTACCTGTCTGTCTGTCTGTCTACCCATCTACCTGTCTGTCTGTCCATCTACCTGTCTGTCTGTCTGTCTTGTCTATCTGTCTGTCTGTCTATCCATCTACCTGTCTGTCTATCCATCTGTCTGTCTGTCTGTCCGTCTGTCTGTCTGTCTATCCATCTGTCTGTCTACCTGTCTGTCTGTCTGTCTATCTACCTGTCTGTCTGTCTACCTGTCTGTCTGTCTGTTGCTATCTATCTATCTATCTATCTATCTATCTATCTATCTATCTATCTATCTATCTATCTATCTATCTATCTATCTATCTATCTACCTGTCTGTCTGTCTGTCTGTCTGTCTACCCATCTACCTGTCTGTCTACCCATCTACCTGTCTGTCTATCTGTCTGTCTGTCTATCCATTTACCTGTCTGTCTGTCTGTCTATCCATCTGTCTGTCCGTCTGTCTGTCTGTCTGTCTATCTACCTGTCTGTCTGTCTGTCTATCCATCTACCTGTCTGTCTGTCTATCCACCTGTCTGTCTGTCTGTCTATCTATCTACCTGTCTGTCTGTCACTATCTGTCTGTCCGTCTGTCAGTCAAACTTTGTTTATCTGTCTTTATATCCGTATGTCTATCTAGTACTGTATATGTGTCTATCTGTCTGTCTTTCTGTCTGTCTGTCTAACTTTCTGTTTATCTGTCTGTCGTTCTGTCTGTCTAACTTTCTGTTTATCTGTCTGTCTGTCTGTCCATCTGTCCGTCTTTCTATCCATATCTATTTGTCAGCCAGTCTGTCTATCCGTCTGTCTTACCTCTGCTGTGAGACTGGTGGGCCACCCGTCGTCAAGCACCGGTCCCTCCTCAGTGCTCTGTAAGCCGATGTTGACAGTGAAGATCAGGGGTCGTGTGTAGTCTGTCACTTCCTGTACAGACATAAACACATCTCACCTCAGTTTCAAAACGTAACATTTATTTCATTCCATTTTTTAAAGGCTGACATTTGCTTTGATATTTTATTTTGAAGTGTTCAAATACTTTTTTGGCACCAGCAGTAGTGGAGTCAGAACTGGGACAGTGTTTATGGCCACCGAAAATCAATATTGTGCTCACATGTACGTGGAAATACACTTGCTGGCAGTATTCAGTGTCTGGCTGCATGTTGAGGTCTCTGGACTGCTGTAGTTCTGTGCTGTCTAACACAGCTCTGGGGAAATATCCACTGTCTTCAAAATCACAGCTGTACCTCAACGCTGAACAGAGAGACAGACAGTGAGACACAAATATTACATTTTTAAAGACCCTTTAAACCAAAGTGAAAGTGTTGCCAATAGATCACCTAATAAAGAGGACATATTTGTGCCTGTTAGTCTGGGTTCTGATAATGCTATACCCTACAGATGTGAAAGCAAATGCTCATATGTTGCCTGACACAGATTTATGATGGTTTCCATGGCTTCCAAACATCAGGATTAAAGTGTTTTTCCTCTGACTTGAGGCTTTATGCATTAGGAAAATAACTGTTCCAATTTTAAGAAGTGACCTTTCGAACAAACATCTGACAGAAATTCAACAGGCACAGAACACTGGAAAATCCAACTAATGTGCATATATCATTCTGTCTTCTGATTGGCCAGCAGTTTTTTTGATGGACATACCGACTGTTTTTGGATCCAACATTGGTGTCCGTGCAGTGACGTTCAGACAAACATTGGCCAACATACACGACACCTCTCGCCCTCCTCTAATGCAGTCTTTATTAAACACATTAATCTTTGATGGCTCAAAGTTCACCTGGATCTCCACGCGGACAACCGCACGAGACCTGTGGAAAAACGAGGAAAATTATTTTAGATATATACTGTAATAACCAGATCCATTCATCCATCCATCTTCAACCGCTTATCCGAAGTCGGGTCGCGGGGGCAGCAGCTCCAGCAGGGGGCCCCAAACTTCCCTATCCCGAGCCACATTAACCAGCTCTGACTGGGGGACCCCGAGGCGTTCCCAGGCCAGTGTGGAGATGTAATCTCTCCAGCTAATCCTGGGTCTTCCCCGAGGCCTCCTCCCAGCTGGACGTGCCTGAAACACCTCCCTAGGGAGGCGGCCAGGGGGCATCCTTACCAGATTCCCAAACCACCTCAACTGACTCCTTTCGACGCAAAGGAGCAGCGGCTCTACTCCGAGCTCCTCACGGATGACTGAGCTCCTCACCCTATCTCTAAGGGAGAAGCCCGCCACCCTTCTGAGGAAGCCCATTTCGGCCGCTTGTACTCACGACCTAGTTCTTTCGGTCATGACCCAGCCTTCATGACCATAGGTGAGGGTAGGAACAAAAATTGACCGGTAGATCGAGAGCTTTGCCTTCGGCTCAGCTCTCTTTTACGTGATAACGGTGCGATAGAGCTGAGTGCAACACCGCCCCGCTGCCCCGATTCTCCGGCCAACCTCCCGCTCCATTGTCCCCTCACTCGTGAACAAGACCCCGAGGTACTTGAACTCCTTTACTTGGGGCAATACCTCCTTCCCTACCTGGAGTAAGCACTCCATCTGTTTCCTGCTGAGAATAACCAGATTATATTATTTAATTCTGCAATCAGAAGTTCTGATAAGGATGGCATTCTCTTATGAAAATTAACCATGGTTTTAATACAGTAACTGTAGTTTAACCATGGTATTTGTAGTAAAAAATATAGTAACTACAAAATTAACCATTATTAGTACAGTCATAGCACTCAACAATATTACTAAACTATGGTCAAACCAATAGAGTGACAACATTAAACTGAACAAAAATGAATACTTAATATACACTATAAAACTATATAATGCATCAAAATATAATGATAAACAACAGTATAATTAATTAATTAATCAACCAAATATTTAGCTCAAAATAAGGCATGGTCCCTTTAAGGCTGCACAAGGCTCAATTGAATCAATTAATCATTTATGCGAAAAAAAAACGTGTTTGTTTACTCCATCAGCTCCATGCTGCGTTTGCAATATAATCAGAAAAATGTAGCGTTTTGTTATGCTAACGCGCTATTCACTGGACAATGTAGTTTGTTATTAAAAATGGAAAGCTCAGTGAGTATTGACGCTGACTACCACACCTGGAGTCGTGAGATTGAATCCAGGGTGTGCTGAGTGGCTCCAGCCAGGTCTCCTTAGCAACCAAATTGGCCCGGTTGCTAGGGAGGGTAGAGTCACATGGGGTAACCTCCTCGTGGTCGCGATTAGTGGTTCTCGCTCTCAATGGGGCGTCTGGTGAGTTGTGTGTTAGCATGAGCCTCCACATGCTGTGAGTCTCCGCGGTTTCATGCACAACGAGTCACGTGATAAGATGCGCAGATTGACGGTCTCAGAAGCGGAGGCAACTGAGACTTGTCTTCCGCCACCCAGAATGAGGTGACCATAAGGACCTACTAAGTAGTGGGAATTGGGCATTCCAAATTGGGATAAAATGTTTATATGCATACATATAAACACCCTCAGAGCTTATTGTGTCAATGGATGATCTCTTAGGAAGCAGCTTTGGAAACAGGCGTCAGGTGAAGCCTTTGGTTCATTGTTTGACTCTTGGTCATGCCGGTGGCCGAAGATCAACCCAGCCCTAGATATTTGCCCCGAGTGGTATAAACTCACCAGAGCAGAACTGCGGCCCCTAAAGAGCCCACAGACAGATCTACGAGCCCATCTCCATTCACGTCCATCATTCCATGCACACTACGGCCAAAATAACGAAGACCTGGGGAGAGATCACTGCCGGATATTCTCTGTGAGAAACAGCAACAAGAAAAAGTACAAGAGTGAATATAGTTGCGGCTAAATGCCAATGGTAGTTTCGCATCATAGCTGTTACTATATTGTGTAGTTTACCATGGCTGGAAAACGGGATTGACCAATCAACATCCAGGAACTATCCGAGTCTTGAGTCTTACCTGTTTATATTTTAATTGAATCCTGTTTTGCTGTCCATAGCACAGATAGATTGCTCCCTTGTGGTCATCCTCCAGCGGCGCACCCACTACCAGCTCACTGAATCCATCGCCGTTCAGATCCGGAACAGCAGACATAGCCGCGCCGAACCGGGAATCATGAGCCTGTTCAGACGGACCAAGAGTTCCATCCAGTATAAAATTGCCCTGTATAAAAGTGAAAGTGAGACATTTAGGGAGACCAGAAAGTACTAAAATACTCATAATATTTAATGCATACTGTGACTCTCACATGTGAGTTGATGGTGTAGCTGTAGACGTGTCCTTTCTCCCAGCCGCTTTGGAAGTACATGGGAGCACCGACGAGGAGGAGATCCGTCAGTCCGTCACCGTCCAGATCGAGCGGAGACAATTCACTGCCATAATACGATCCGATCTACAAATAACATCAAATACAGCATCTGAGATCGGTTTACTTGGGCATTTAATAAGACACTAAAACAATGATATAATGCAGGACACAAAGAATCACAACTAATGAAGTACTAATGAAACCGCTACTGTTATAGTACAACAGTCACACTCAGAATGGTGTATTGAAGGTTCATGGCTAAATAATACTTTGGTCGCTTCGGCCGGCAGCGTTTGAAACAGTGAGTGTTTACTGCATGCTCAAACACACAGATGAGATGCACATGTGTGGCAGAGACGCCTGCCATCTGGAAGGGGGTCACCGAATCTAGAGCTTCACACTTCGTCTCCTGTATGCACACATGTTCCGCATTAATGCACCGATCTGCCTTGGCAATCAAACGCGCTAACGTTGCACGGGAAGGTAACGAAAAAATGCAGACAAATGGATTTAGGAAGAAGAGGAGGAAACATTACAGTTTAGTCAACGTGCATACAACAAGAAACATATTTGTCATCCTATGCACATTTAAAGACTTTACAAAGCTTACTTTCATTGCAAGAAAACGAAAATGCATCTTATGAATTAAGCACTCGCAATATCGTTTTTAAATTAAATTGAAAGTAATTGCCATACTTTTCAGTGCCAGCACTTCTAATTTCTGCTTTAAGCTGATTGCGCCTTATTCACAAAAGTGATAGTAGTGCAATGAACGCTATTACCGCCTGTGGAAAGCAGGGGGTAAACTGAATTTTGTTCACTGTTATCGTTACATGATTTGTGCAATTTCTTAATTTAATCAGGTGTTACAGCTCTCACACAAACTCACGCAAAATAGCTTTATTTTTTAACTTTCTCGCAATTTTATTGGATATTTCTCATTGTTGCTCTCTCGCTAGCTTGACTGCTGGATTTCCAACCAGTTTGAAATTTAAACGTATCGCTGCGTTTTTCAAGTGCGCACACTCGAAGAGTGTTGGCAACGGGCAAGCGCTGCAAGTTGGCTACGAATGCTGCATTCTAGTAGTGTACACTAGGATTTACTTGCTGTCCGTGAAGGGAGTACAGGATGGTGAGGTTTCCGCTGTTGGTCAGGGTGAAGATGACGACTTTCCCCGTGTGGTTGAATCGAGGAGCACCAGCGACGTACAGCTGACCATGTTGGGCTGAGACCAAAGAGGACACCATGTACCCTACAAGCAAATTAACACCTCATAGAAATAACACCCAAAATATGATCTGTAACAGTGCTTTATTCTGGAGAACATACGCAATGCAGAGGTGCATGAATAATGTTTTTCTGGTTTATGCTAGTTTGTGCTTGTTTGCTGCTGGTCTAGTTGGTACACCCAGGGGGTCAGAAATTGGCTGGTTAGCAGGTCCATCTTAGCCCCTGCTGGTAGATCCTGGAACTACACCACCCGATGGCAAAAAGCATGTTTCTCTATTGAAAGCCATTCAAAAGTAGCCATGTTTTATGAAGAAATAAAAAGTTTTCCAAGAACCATTTTAATTCAAATGATTTCATTGCATTATAGTACACCGTCATCTGGTTTTTGAAGGGCTCTTAAATGCGTGACATTGATTTAATGTTTTCCCTATCTATTGCCATTGACGAGTGATCAGTCACGAGACACTCGATCCCGGAACAGTGTACCCATGAGAAAAAATGGTAGAGTCCAATTTGCAAGCTTCCTGGGAACTCTGCGCTAGCTTAGCACAGCCATAGAGATGAATGGGGATGCTAATGGATAGCTCTCTCCAGGTATTTTATAGCTCTATGGGTACACCAGCATAGCCAAACAGTACGACACATTTGAGTAGTCGTTGAGTCCAAGCCTCATCAGGTGCAGCTGAAGAGACTGATTGACTCACCCAAATACGCTCCATGGTTCTTCAGTTCCTCTGGGAACTCTTTCAGGTAGGAGGACTTGGGCGGGATAACTTTACCATGACGGGTCTCCTTCAGAACTGCCCCATTCCAGTCATACGCCCCGACCGCACCAACCAGAATCCCGTCCTACAGAATAACAGGAGACATTGAGACTATTTCTACTGAAGCTTCTTTGAGAGAATATCTGCATCTTCAATTGTTTACATAAATAATGACTTAGTAAATCATCATATACATTTTAAGTTGGCATAATGCTATTCCTAATAGCGTAAGAATACCATGGTATTAGCATTATGGTATTATTTTGTTTCATGGTAACACACATGCACTCTTTTGTAAGAGGTTTGGGTTCATATACCTGCAGGGAGTATTATGGGATGATGACAAACTGTTTGGCTGTGACTTCAGTGGTATAGAGAAGAAAATGCAAACAGAGAGTTTGCCAAACCTCTCCTGCGCTGTTTTGAGGGATACTGCCAAAAACTGTAATGTACTGCATTCACATCTGGAGCTTTAGAACTCAAAACCTGACCAATAACACCAAACCTTCAGTCAAAAGTGGTCTGTGGTTGTGAAAAAAAATAATAATCCTAGGGTGTTCTAGGTGGTTGCTGGGGCATTGCTACTTGGTTTCTACGGTGTTCAGAGTGGTTGCTAAAGTGTTGCTATGCGATTGCTAGGGTGTTGTGATGCAGTTTTTTCTTGGGTGTTCTAGGTGGTTGCTAGAGTGTTGCTAGGTGGTTGCTAGGGCATTCTAGTGGTGCTGGGGCATTGCTAGGTGGTTGCTAGGGTGCTCTGAGTGGCTGCCAGGGCTTTTTGCAGTTGCTAATGTGTTCTAGGTGGTTACTAGAGTGTTAAGGTTGTTGTCTGTGTGTTGCTTTGCGGTTGCTAAGGTGTACTGAGTGGTTTTAGCACATTGCTGGTGCAATGACAACAATCAATAGTGCATGGCAAATTTGTTGCAAATCTGCATTTGAAAATAATGAGTGGCAAATTTGCAGCTAGTTTGCCAGAACTAGATATTTATTAAAGGAGATTATTGTGAGTGGTTGTTAAGTCATTGTCATGTGGTTGCTAGGGCATTGCTGGGTGGTTGCTATGGTGTTGCCTGGGTTTTCTGAGAGGTTAATACAATGTTGCTAATGTGTTCTGAGTGGTTGCTACAGCATTGCTAGGGGGTTGCTAGAGACTTGTGGTTGTTTCCAGGGCATTGTTTTGCTGTTGCTAAGGTGTTCTGTGTGGTTGCTACAGCATTGCTAGGGGGTTGCTAGAGACTTGTGGTGGTTTCCAGGGCATTGCTTTGCTGTTGCTAAGGTGTTCTGAGTGGTTTTTAGCACATTCAGATGCTGTGGTGTTGTAGGTGATTGCTAGCACGGGCGTTGTTATGCATTTGCAAGTGTTTTAGGTGGTTGCTAGGGAATTGCTAGGTGGTTGCTATGGTGTTCTGAGTAGCTGCTAGAGTGTTGTGGTTGCTTAGGTTTTCAGTGGTTTCAGCACATTTCTGGTTCCTGGGTTTTCTGAGTGGTTACTAGTGCATCGCTAGGGTGTTCTTAGTGGTTACTAGAGCATTGTTAAGGTGCTCTGTGTGGTTGATAGAGCATTGCTAGGGTATTTCTAGAGTATTGTGGTGGTTTCCAGGGCATTTATTTGCTGTCTCTAATGTGTTCTGAGTGGTTTTAGCACATTTCTATGTGCTAAAACCACTCAGCACGACTTTCTATTAGCACGATGCTATGGAGCTGTAGATGATTGCTAGCAGGGCCGTTTTTATTAGTTTGTTAGGGTGTTATAGGTGGATGCTTGGACATTGCTAAATGGTTGCTACATTGTTCTGAGTGGTTGCTAGAGCATTGTTAGGGTGTTCTGTGTGGTTGCTAGAGCAATTCTTCGGTTGTTCTGTGTGGTTGCTAGAGCATTGTTAGGGTGTTCTGTGTGGTTGCTAGAGCAATTCTTCGGTTGTTCTGTGTGGTTGCTAGAGCATTGTTTGGGTGTTCTGTGTGGTTGCTAGAGCAATTCTTCGGTTGTTCTGTGTGGTTGCTAGAGCATTGTTTGGGTGTTCTGTGTGGTTGCTAGAGCATTCTTAGGTTGTTCTGAGTGGTTGCTAGAGCATTGTTATGGTGTTCTTATGGTTGCTAGAGCATTGTTATTGTGTTCTGAGTGGTTGCTAGAGCATAGTTAGGGTGTTCTGAGTGGTTGCTAGAGCATTGTTATGGTGTTCTGTGTTATTGCTAGAGCATTGTTATTGTGTTCTGAGTGGTTGCAAGAGCATAGTTTGGGTGTTCTGAGTGGTTACTAGAGCAATGCTAGGGGTTGCTAGGGTATTATGAGTGGTTGCTAGATCATTGCAAGGGGGTTGCTAAGTTGCTGGGGTGGTTTTCAGGACATTGTTTTGCCATTGCTAAGGTGTTCTGAGTGGTTTTAGCACATTGCTTTGCAGATGCTAGTATGTTCTGGCTGGTTACTAGGGCATTGATAGTTGTTTGCTATAGATATAGCTCACCTTAGCAATTACTACACAAAGCAGGCATCAATTTCAAGAAAAAGACTTGGACAAGTTGCAGGTTACTGCAGAGGAAAGATATTTGAATAAATACAAATGGTGCTCATAACAGATTATAAACCATCTTGCATAATTAAAGGCATTGTTTTCCCAAAAGCTCATGTTGCTCCAACCCGTGCAACTAACTTTCTTCTGTGGAACACAAAAGGACAGCAGAAGGATAGCAACATAATGTTAAGTCTCAGTCACTATTCACTTTCTTTGCATCTTTTTTCCAAGCATTGGTAACTGAGGCGGTCATTATTTTTGATCTCAACACCGCACAGAAAACTCTCTGGATGCACTGGAGCTAGTCCTGCACTCATGTGTGAATCTGAATGCGAGCCTAAAACTCGCTGCCAAAGTTTTCCTCATGCGATGTCGACGTGGACACTTGACAGAGTTCCATGGCACATTTGCACAATAAATTCACTCTAATAGACTGTGTATTTTTCCGTTCACTTTTTATTAGTGGTTCTTGCTAAGGCAAACCCCTGAACAAACCTCAAACTCTTAAGTATGAAACGTTCAGTGTGTAACTTGTCCTGCAGTGTTTGTGCTACAGACATGAATGATACCTCAAATCATGTGTCTTGTTGAAGAGAGGCGGGATATTACTTAGAGATTAGACTTTTGAGGCCATTACTATGTGGTTGGTAAGGTGGTCTGGTAGGTTGCTAGGGCATTACTATGTGGTTGAGTTACACAAAATGTGATACTTAGTGTATTTGAAGTTTAGAGATTTGTTCAAATAAATAATACTAACTGTGAGATAGTTTTGACTTTGCAAACACCACTAATGTACGGAGCCCCTTAGAGTACAGGGCGGGAATTTTATTCGGAAATAGTTTTCATCTATCGTGTTCCCTCGCAATAGTTTAACGTTCCCTCGCAATAAGTTTTACGTTCCCTCGCAATAAGTTTTACGTTCCCTCGCAATAGTTTTACGTTCCCTCGCAATAAGTTTTACGTTCCCTCGCAACAGTTTTACGTTCCCATGCAACAGTTTTACGTTCCCATGCAACAGTTTTACGTTCCCTCGCAACAGTTTTACGTTCCCATGCAACAGTTTTACGTTCCCATGCAACAGTTTTACGTTCCCATGCAACAGTTTTACGTTCCCTCGCAACAGTTTTACGTTCCCACGCAACAGTTTTACGTTCCCTCGCAATAGTTTTACGTTCCCTCGCAACAGTTTTACGTTCCCACGCAACAGTTTTACGTTCCCTCGCAACAGTTTTACGTTCCCACGCAATAGTTTTACGTTCCCTCGCAACAGTTTTACGTTCCCTCGCAACAGTTTTACGTTCCCATGCAACAGTTTTACGTTCCCTCGCAACAGTTTTAAGTTCCCTCGCAATAGTTTACGTTCCCTCGCAACAGTTTTACGTTCCCTCGCAATAGTTTTACGTTCCCTCGCAATAAGTTTTACGTTCCCTCGCAACAGTTTTACGTTCCCTCGCAATAAGTTTTACGTTCCCTCGCAATAGTTTTACGTTCCCTCGCAATAAGTTTTACGTTCCCTCGCAACAGTTTTACGTTCCCTCGCAACAGTTTTACGTTCCCTCGCAATAAGTTTTGCGTTCCCTCGCAATAAGTTTTACGTTCCCTCGCAACAGTTTACGTTCCCACGCAACAGTTTTACATTCCCTCGCAATAGTTTACCTTCCCTCTCATTAGTGTGCGTTCCTTTGCAATACTTTGCGTTCCCTCACAATTAGTTTAGGGTTCCCTTGCAATAGTTTACGTTCCCTCTCAATAAGTTTTGCGTTCCCTCGCTATTGTTTGCATTCCCTCGCAATAATTTTTTACGTTCACCACACAATAGTTTTGCGTCCCGTCGCAATAAGTTTTACGCTCCTTCGCAATAGTTTGATAACCATGATATTTGTAAAACCATGGATATATGGATACAGTATACATTATTAAAAGCATGGTTTCTGCCCCCAAAAACATGGTTACTTAAGTTCATTTTTATAGTTACTAAAATACTATTATAATAAAAACATGTTTTCCATTAAAAATGTAAATAAATAAAGAAAACGTTAGCCTCCAACAATCATGGTTACTACAATATCACTATAGAAAAAACTGTGGTTACTACATTCTACAATATTGGTAGCACTTTTATTTAAGATTACATTTGTTAACATTAGTAAAAGCATTATTTATCATTAACTAACAATCAACAAAATAATTCTTACAGTATTTATTAATCTTTGTTTAAAGAAGTGGTCATTGTTAGTTTGTTAGTTCATATTGCGTTTACTAATGTTAACATATACAAGTTTTGTTTAAAAAAACAATGTGTTAATCTGATTGTTAGATTTTATGTTCTGCAAATTTGATTGACATTGAATTCTTTCTCTTATAAAAGACAAAAAAATCAATCCACAGCCACCAGCAAATAAAGCCAAACACTTCCTTTACAAATACAGTCACATGTACAACTGCACACATAAATGCACGTGAGGTGTGAGAGTATTTGTGTGCGGGTCCCTCTTAAAGAAGCCTAAATCAACAAAACCACATGTGTTCTCTGGACTTCATCCCCTCTGAAGTGAAAAACCTTTCCAAGATGTTATCTTCCCTCTCAAATTACCACTGTCAAGAGCAGCTCCAGAGATCCGACAGTGAAAGTTATGAAAGAAATGTTATTTTTCTTCGGGTAAATTGTCCTAACACAAGAGGGCTTTCTTTCATACCCCTCACCTGCACAGAATTATTCCAACCAAGAGGTTTCGTATCAGAGCAGGCAAAATAATCCTTTAAATTTCCTCAGGAGAGAGGCTAAACCGTTGTCTTGCTGCTCGCGGCGTGTGGAAATGCTTTAGACATAAACAAACCTTAATTTCGTTCAAAATAGAAGTGTTTAATTCTTCTGACCTGCACATTAGCAATGTTGCCTATATTTATATATTGTGTGCCCGGAACATGTCGAGATGCACTCACTTCCACGATATGGGAGGAGAATCCAGCTTGGGACATCTGCAGACCAAAGGCCGTCCCATTCTGGTGTGTTCCTGCCAAAAAATACAATTGCAAAAACTATTATTTGTGGCCAACTTGCAGCTACAGACACAATAGTTTGTCACAGGGGTTTGCTGATATGCTAATAATTTGTTACAAATATTTTGATTATATTCTAAGCTATTTTTTTCCTGGACGGATGTCCTGAGGTATCTCGCTGGTCTCTGTAGACCCTGTAAACAGCAAACAAATATGTGTCTGCGGTCCACGGTCTCTGACGCTTTCTACCTGTCAATCATTCTGTGCATTTTCATTGTATTGTAGTTGCAGTGAATTATTGAGGCTTAATGCCATTTTTATGCCATGTTGTTCATAAAGTTGTCAGTAGAGGGCGCTGTTGTGCTGCTGTTGCATGATGTCGGTCTCAAAGCTCATTTGGTGTCTTTGGAGTCCTTGGCGTTGAATGTTGTTTTTTGTGTGTTCTGCAAATTGTATATTTGTTTGTGAGTATAATAATAATACGACTGCGTTGTGCTACTCTTTAGTACAGTCAATGCCAGGCACATGAACAGACAAAACGCGCAGACTTTGAGATGCGGTGAAAATTGCGTCATGCTATAGACCTAGCGGCACGCCAAAAACCAAAGTTTACTTTGCCCAAGTGCTAAGCAAATGGACCATGAGCCCATATGGTCATGTTCAATGGACGCGCACTACTTCATATGCCAACGATGCGATGTGCGTCACGCATACTGCGCGAGAGACGTACCTTCACGTGGACAACTGAAGTATACTTTGGGCTTTAGGGTGGCACATGGTAGCCAATGTGTTCCGAGTGTTTTTTAGCATGATGCTATGCAGTTGCTACGGTGTTCTGGGTGGTTGACGGGCCCAATGAAATGAGAGTTTAAATGAAAGCTTATTTCACGAATTCCGCACTCATACCCTCCAAACTGAAGATCTTCTCCCCAAGAGCGTCAACGATGTCCTTCAAGGCAGACTCGTCGGTGACGCTGAAGAAGTGCTCCTCAGGATCGGTGGCGATGAACTTGATTTCTCTCAGAAAAGCTTCAGGATTGATTCCTCGCCGGTTATAGGAGCCAAGAACCTTCAACGACATTGGATATCCAAACTATGAGACATCAGCTCTCAACACCTGTGCACGTTTTTGAACATCTGAAGGACACATCTGGAAGTTTCTGGACTCACAGCGATCCCATACAAGGTGATATTGTCCCTTTCGCTTTCCTCCACGGCGTGCTTTAGATCTGGGCTGTCGTGTGATTCCCCATCAGTGATCACAATCATGACCTTCTTAGCATCCGGTCGACCTCCATGTTTGAACGCTTGAGATCTGATAGAAATGCACATTAACAGTGTGGCCACACAGCAGCCCTAGTTGTTGGTACAATGGGAAAATGCATATGATGTATCACAATGAAAGTCTCAAATTGACATTATTCAAAATAACTAATAATGATGCACACATGTCAGTACAGGTCCGAGATGAGAGTCTCAGTGATACGGTACCATACCGAGCCATGTTAATCCCGAGCGCCGTGCGAGTTTCTTCGCCACCGCGCTGGTCGATGTCCTGTGCCGCAGCTACTACCTCCTCGACCGTACGAAACTCATTCAGACGAAACTCATGGACCACTCGCTCGCCGTACTGAATCACACCCACCTGAACAACAGATGGGACACAACACACCTGGTGAGTCTTTCATAAGATCATGTCAACCGGCTGTTAATTATAATACTATTAAGCAATTCTCGTAAGTCAAAATTGCTAAATTACTTCAGATCATCCCCGTACGGCAGATAAATATGTATAATAATATTAATAAAATACATTTAAGATAAATAATAAAATATATATAAATTATATTTGGGAAACATACTGCTAATACATTTAAATAAATATACATTTATATATTAATATATATATAAAATATATTAAATAATTTGTATAATTTATATAAATGTATTTTTAATACATTTTAGCTATTTATTTTCCAGATATATATTTTTGAACATTATATGTATTTAATATAAATACATTTACAGATTTATTAAATGCTAATTTATAAATCAAGAATAGATTTTTCTTAATATTTTGACTGTTTTTCTGATTGTGACAAATATATTCTATTTAGAAAATTATAAATTTAGTTTATTATATACAGGTGTTTACAACATATTGGCCATATTTTTTAAATTTGTATTTTATTTATTTATTTATAAAAAATAAAAATAAAATCTTTTTTTTTTAAATTTTTTTTTTACATATGGTTTGGAACTACATGCATTTGTATAACGCATGAGACCTAAATTTAAATGCATATTTAAAATGTGTCACAAGAGCGACTCACTATTTTACTGTTTATAATAATGCATGCAAACTGTCCATGGGATTTTCCATCATTGTCTTTTATTACTTGACTTATCAAATGTATTTGCAATGTATAGACTGAAGTTACTGTCTCTCATAAGTAAAACATAAAGTACTTTTTGGGACAATGCACGTATAAATCATGACCATAACAGGTCAAGTTTTCCAGGTCGTAATTCCAATGCACCTGGATCTGTCCTGGACCGATGTAAAACTTCTGTAGGACATTTATCAGGAAATCCCGAACTTCATACCAGGGGTAGATGGAGTTGGATCCATCAAGAACGATCACTATATCCATGTAGGTCTCACATCCTGTGGAGATATTGTCACTACGATGAAAGGAAGCACTGATCTGTAATTCGCTGGCTAATTGTGAACCTCAAACTATCAATTACTCATTATCAATCATAGAAACTGCGTAGAGCACAGCCATCAGTCCTTAATATTTACTCAAGCAAATGGAATAAGGAATAGTTTGGAGTGGAGCACTGGAGTACTTTCGTTTACTTTACTTTGAAATGCCGGAGCGATGCTGTGGGTGAATTTGAAGGTGCTGTTGACTCGTGAACAGATGCCGGTACTGTAGTAGGAACTTCCACATTCATATGACCACAGCGGACCACATGCCTACAACACAACATAAAACACTGTTCATGATTGAATCAATGTCCTGTGTAATTAGCTTTAGTTGGCAACACTTACCATTGAAGCGTCCATGTTACTCTGTACTGTAGAGATGTAGTCGTTTCAACATAAACACACTTACCACAAAGCTGTTGTCCTTCGGGTTGGAGGCAAGGGTCATTCCCAACCTCATTCTGTCCTTGCGCTCCGACACGTTGTTCAGGGATATCTTTCCTTGAAAACAGACGAATGGCGAGGAGTCGTCGAGACAAACAGAGAATGTTATGTCACGTAATGTGCAGGTTGATAATAATAACAGGGTTTTTATATAGTCCTTATATGCATGTATCAGACAGGTGATATGATACCTAGATGCAGCCGTGTGCAGTTTGTGACGGGTTTGCTGTCTAGTGGACATCTGTAGACGTCACCGGTCTGGTGTGCACCACTGCTCTCAAAGGGAGCACCAACCAAGAGCCTGAAAGACATATTATACTTCCTGAAATACTTGTATATCTATATAGCACATATAATGCAAGCATTGTTTGATTATGTTTAAATGCTTGCTGTATAGCAACAGGCATGCTGCCACCCAAACACCCTAGTAACCGCATAGCAACAGCCTAGCTAACACTTAGAACAGTGGTTCTCAACCAGCGGTTCGGGACCCACTAGGGGGCCTCAGAAGATCTCTTACAATTATTTAAAATATGATAGATTATTATAATTTTTATATAATAATTATAATTCAACTTACTGAAAATGCACAAATGTAATAACTTTCTAATACATTTCTGCAATCACAAGGTTTAAGGAAATATCTGGTAATTGATGAATCTTCACATTTTTTCTCCGACAATGGGGGACCTTGGAGTCAAAAAGGTTGAGACCACTGACCTAGAACACCATAGTAATCACATAGCAACAGCCTAGCAACCACCCAGAACACCTTAGTAACTGCATAGCAACAGCCTAGCTACCACCAAGAACACCCACATAAACACATAGCAGCCTAGCAACCACACAGAACACCCTAGTAACCACACAGCAGTGGCCTAGCTACCACCTAGAACACCATAGTAAACACATGGCAACCACCCAGAACACCCTAGTAAATGCATACCAACAGCCTAGCTACCACCTAGAACACCATAGTAAACACATAGCAACCTAGCAACCACCCTGAATACACCAGTAACTGCATAGCAACGGCTTACCTACCACCTAAATCACCCTAATAACTGCATAGAAACAGCTTAGCAGTCAACCACATAGCAATGCCCTCATAAACACATAGCAACCTAGCAACCACCCAGAAAACCCTGTAACCGCATAGCAACATCCTAGCTACCACCTAGAACACAATAGTAATCACATAGCAACAGACTAGCAACCACCCAGAATACACCAGTAACCACATAGCAATGGCTTAGCTACCACCTAAATCACCCTAATAACTGCATAGAAACCTAATAACTGCATAGAAACCTAATAACTGCATAGTCAACCGCATAGCAACGCCCTCATAAACACATAGCAACCTAGCAACAACCCAGAATAACCTAGTAACCGCATAGCAATGGCCTAGCTACCACCTAGAACACCAAAGTAATCACATGTCAACAGACTAGCAACCACCCAGAACACCCTAGTAACTGCATAGCAATGCCCTCATAAACACATGGCAACCTAGCAAACACTCAAAACACCCTAGTAACCACATAGCAACGGCTTAGTTACCACCTAGAATACCTTATTAAAAACATAGCAACAACCCAGTAACCACCAAGAACACTCTCGTAACTGCATAGCAACAGCCTAGCTGTCACCCAGAACACCCTAGCAACCACATAGCAATGCCATGACAACCATACATAGCACCCTAGCATCATGGGGGTGAACACCTAAAATCTAGTTTTATATAAACTCATTTAATGTATATTTTAATAACTTTTATATATTATTAGTGGTTTAAATAACTTTTTCTCTGTTTTTATTTCAGAAAAACTTCAGATATAAAAATGTGAGTTACACTGAGGCAAACGGTAGTCCAAACAATCATTTTATAAAAACACATACAGGATCACAAGTTCAACATTCCAGCAACTTTCCAAGACTCCAATCAAAATAATTCACTCCCTGATAGGAGGAAAACCGTACGTGGGCCGCCACCATGGACAGCATTAGTTTTTTCCAGCTTCTGAGGTGCATTTGAGACAGAGTCAAAACCAAAAACCAAATGCAGAACACAGTAATGCGTTCGCGTTCAAATCAAAACCTTGAGAAGTGCGACGACACACCGCAACCCAGAGTTTGACCAGTGAAATCCATCCATGTCAATGTTTACATTCCTACACTGACACTGCGACCTCCGTCTGTGTGTTTTCAATCACAGGAATGTTTCTGTCAGTCAATTTGCAGTCTTGTTATACTCTCATACCCTGCTGAAAGAAAAAACAGCTTAAACCAGACTTAGGTGGTTTGCTGGTTTTAGCTGGAAGCTTTTTAGCTGGAAGTTTTTAGCTTTTCGTTTTCACTGGTCAGGCTGATCTTGTTCAGTCGTTTTAAATGGGTCAGCTGGTCAGGCTGGAAGGCCAGGCCAACTAAACTAGCTAAAACCAGCAAAGATGGTATTTTATGTAGGGAAACCCAACTATATTATTTAGCTAAATCCACTGCTTGTTTTTCTACATGTACCATTGTAATACCATGGTCGTCTTTAAAATACCTTGGAATACCATGTATCATGATAACTTAATATGGTAATCATTAATTTTCATGCTTTATTTAAGTAGCATGGTATTACCATCTGATACTTCACTGTACCATGGTACCACCAGAGCATGTTTGTTTTGGGGATGTGCAGACCTCTCAGTTCCCACAATGCAACACTCTCTGAACGACTAGAATGAAATGTCACTCTCTGGCACCCATAGTGAAGGTTTAGTATTTCCTGAGGAATGCCTTGTTAAACCCAGACTTTTTCCCGAGCCATCCAACGTGCCAGAGCTTTTGGAATAAATTGGAGCTCAACCATCGAATGACAGCTCAATATTTT
The DNA here is from genome assembly GCF_025860055.1 of Xyrauchen texanus. Classification (NCBI taxonomy): domain Eukaryota; kingdom Metazoa; phylum Chordata; class Actinopteri; order Cypriniformes; family Catostomidae; genus Xyrauchen; species Xyrauchen texanus. The sequence continues at coordinate 26,593,932 of NC_068321.1, read as the reverse complement.
ATTTAAACAGTCTCTCTTTTACCTTAAACAACCTATGAGTATCCCAACATACCCTTAAAGGAATAGTTCACATTTGCTAACCACATTTATTAACCCCAAACCATTTAAAACAGACCAACCCACACTGTAAAAAATAATTTGTCAGCTAACTGAAAAAATGCTACATGTGCTAACAGATAAACAGGGTTGGGAAGGTTACTTTTAAGAAGTATTCCACTACAGATTACAGAGTAGATAGACTTACTCAAGGTCAGTAATGTAATCTAAATACTTTGGATTACTTCTTCAGCACTGGCAGATTTTTGTTGAGACACTTGTTTTGACTATAAACAAGTAAATAAAGTAAGAAAATACACTTCACTGTAAAAATATGTTCTCTAAAAAGAGCCTAAATATCCTTAAATTCTCATTAAGAATACAATTTAAATATCAAAGGTCAAAAGTTATACTCTAGCGTCAATTTTCTTCATAAAATTCATTTTGAAATATAATCAGGCCTGGTAATGCATGTAAAGGCACGAATTAGCATTTTAGCTTAGCATAAAGCTAAATGTTCACATGAAAGTTTACACAAGGTTAACTATTTTTGCTGCTCTAAACTTTAATACCCCACAGCATGTACACAACGACATCCTTTTCATAGAATGAGGCAGAAAATATATTTCTTGTATATTTATATCCGATGTTAAAGGCTATATCGGTAAGCATGCTTGTAAAAAAACTCTAACCTTACAAAAATTAACAAGCCATTTAATCGTATATTATTGGATTTATGTTTCATCTGTCAAAGCATTTCTAACAGTTAGGCTGTTAAGCTGTAGAAACATGATGTAGCTCCTCTATTAAGTTCATATTAAGAGTGTAAAAGTGCTTGTATGAATGAAACAAATCATAATAAAGTGTTTCACCGCTGTTTAAAAGCTCCTCAGATTGCATCATTTATATGGATAAATGTTTTAAACAAATAACAATAAAGTACAAAGTAATCTCTTCAGTCATCAAAATACTTTTGGAATGTAACTGTATTCTGATTACCAACTATTTAAATTGTAACAGTAGAGGAATACAGTTACTAATATTAAGTATTTGTAACATAATCCCGTTCCATGTATTCTGTTATGCCCCAACTCTGCATCTGCATCGGTTTTATTACATTAAAGGGTAACTAAACCCTAAACCAACTTTTTTTAGTTAATGATCTGTAAGAATGGGGCTTTATTAGTACTGGTCATTGATTCAAGTAATTTTTTTGACATTTGTGTATAAAGTGTTTTAATTCTACAGTATATGGTGTAAAAACGTCTGAGTGCTGCCCTCTTCAGGTTGAACGGTGGCTACTGCAGTTGAATTTTCCTATTGGCTGTTTGCGGTACTGTGACGTAGCGGTGACAGCTGACGTAAGCAGGTTCCAGCTCACCACGCCAGATTCATGTACATGTCGTCTTGCGACCGTGTGAGGAATAATAATAACATAGAGTCTGACAGCAGCTGTCAATTAATCCGTCACTATGAGTCTCAGGTAACCCCCCACCCCGCACTCGGTTCGTTCCCTCTATCCCCGCCGGGGTCTGCCCACTTTTCCAGCATTTTCAAATATTTCTAGTGGGTGGAGTCAGACTCTGAGCAGGTGTTTAGTTACCCTTTAAAAAATATTATATAATATGTGGGAAAAAATGGATAAGGTACAGGATGTTAAATGAGGTCCCGGGTCACTAAAGACCCAAAGTATGCATTAAAGGGTTAAAATGTAAAATATTCTAAAGGAAGCCAGAACACCCGACCAACTAGGCCTGAAAAATGTATTCAATTCGCCCGCCACTGAAAAGTGCGGTTTTCGTGCCTTTACCGTTCAGAATATCGCGTCATTCTTACGAGTAAACAAGAAGCAATAACACATCATGGGGGCATTTTTTGAATAGCATTGCAAGAATGAACGCAATTTTGGGTGCATGTTTAATCAAGCAATGAACACATCCAATACGAACACCCCTTGTGCTTGAGTAACATTCTACCAAATTCAAAAAAACTAAATTTCTCTCTCTCTCTCTCCTCCTGCACAGTAAATCACATTCCAAGAGGAACGCCGCGACACTCGGTTTGTCTTGATCTGCTGTGTTACTCCAACCTGAGATGGGATGCACAGGAGGGGGTTTGGGAATTACAAGCCACAAAACACATATATTCCCATGCATGCATGTGCTGAGCGAACGCTCGCAGCAGGTCGAGACAAGTGCAAATACTTTCCACTTACAGTATTTACCTGCGCACATCAAAGGCCAAGAGGACCACAAGTTCTCCATCAACGATGACAAACCTCACGATTTTGGGGTTATGGTGCGATGGGAGTGTAGTTAATGATGTTTATTGTTCGTATGTCTGGGTTTTTATGACTCAAAACAATACCCTGTGTTTTAAAGGGCTGTAAACTGTGACAGTGTAAAGCTTTAAGACTAAATTAGTAACATGAGTTACAGTAAGAAGCTGGCAGGGACAACAGCTTCAGTTTCTCATCCACAATCACAATATTCTGTAGATCTGCTGTAACTCACAAGGCCATGATAAACAGAACTCATGTCATTGGATTTTATGGTGAATTTCGGTTTTGTCTGAAGTTAGGTTTGGCATGTTAAGAGGAGCAGAGTTTGAGAGCAAATACATCTTCATGATGGGAGAATTTCAAGGCCGATTCTGAGACGTCGTCTTTGCCAGCAGACAGCAGAACCAGAATGTGTCTCAGCGTGTGCCATCGCATTTCATAACAATAGTTCATCGGAAAAATTGAATGGATAAAAGTATTCACGAAGACTCTCCTGCAAACGATTGTTGGAGTTCTGCTTTCCCGACTGATAACAACAATAGCACAAATCAGATCTCTTTAATATCTCACGTGTTTCTCTTCAACTGCATTGAAATGAAACGACTTTTGAGAGTTTCGGAAGAGATCTCAACGATGTCTCAAACTGTGCTCAGATTTGCCAAGATACCAGTTTTACTGGAAAACAAGACAGAAATACGGATTTTTATGCAGTGTATCGTGAAATCGATATAGTATTGTTTCTTTCGTCGTTATGCTAAATGCACGTTCCAATGAGAAGTCATTGCATTATTTTTATCCATCATTAGTTACTTTTGCTTTATTTTTGCTGTATAAATTGCATTGATTTACGGTCTTGGATAAGCAAAAAAAAATTTGGTAATACTATTTCTTGCCTCCTAAATAGTTTTTTGAAGTGATGGTAAAAATGTTTGAATTATCTGTCAATTTGAAAAAAATTGGTAAATTATGCAATTCGTTTTATTAATGTGATGTTTAAATTAAATATTACTGTATTTTTGGAAGTGGTTCCAAAATGGAATTTTGGAAGTGATTGGAATTTTGAAGAATTTGTGCTAGCCTGAATGTTTTGAAATTCATCGACACTTTTGAATCACTTTCCATAAACATTTGTCTATCATGACACAAATCAATAACGACAAACCATTTCAAGAACATCACAATGTACTTTTGTACTATTCACATTTATGTTATTGCTCTATACTCTTACGCGTGCACTCACAAAAGATTTCGCCCATTTTCAAGAGTTGTGCATTTCAATTTCACTACAAAATTCAATAGCTGAACAAACCTTCAAATTAGGACTGTCAATCGATTACAGTTTTTAATCTAATTAATCACATTTATAAATATTTGCTGAGAAAGCCCCTCAAATATCAATATTCATAATGATTAAATAATTACATATATGCATAAAAAATATTTACATTATTGTGGCAGACGAGTAAATTGATTAGAAAATACAAAAAGTGGCTTTAAACCCACAGTATTGTTTATTTGCATATGATTGAACACTCGACTATCAGTCTTACAGTTCACAGCAAACCATTTTCAAACTGAATTAGTCATACAGTCCCCTTTTCTTCCAATTTGGAATTCCCAATTATCATTACTTAGGTAGGTCCTCGTGGTGGTGCGGTTACTTGCCTCAATCCGGGTGGTGGAGGACGAGTCTCAGTTGCTTCTGAGACCGTCAATCTTATCACGTGACTCGTTGTGCATGACACCGCGGAGACTCACAGCATGTGGAGGCTCATGCTACTCTCCACGATCCACACACAACTCACCACACGCCCCATTGAGAGAACCCCTAATCACCACCACGAGGAGGTTACCCCATGTGACTCTACCCTCCCTAGCAACCGGGCCAATTTGGTTACCCCATGTGACTCTACCCTCCCTAGCAACCGGGCCAGTTTGGTTGCTTAGGAGACTCGCAGCATGCGGAGGCTCATGCTACTCTCCACGATCCACACACAACTCACCACACGCCCCATTGAGAGAACCACTAATCACCACCACGAGGAGGTTACCCCATGTGACTCTACCCTCCCTAGCAACCGGGCCAATTTGGTTGCTAAGGAGACCTGACTGGAGTTACTCAGTACAACCTGGATTCGAACTCGCGACTCCAGGTGTGATAGTCAGCGTCGATACTCGCTGAAATACCCAGACCCCTAAAAGGGCTTTTCTAAGCACACGTCAATTTACACCGGCATCAGACGGACACTTTTGGAGCATAAATTTACCATTTTTACGTCACTGTGTCAAGTTAAATGTAGTTTGAAACGTAGAAAAACATGAGATCCCTGTCTTTGTGTTTGCACTCCATCAAGCTGTGTTTAAAAGCAAAAATGTGTTTTTATCTTGTGCTGACGGTGAGTGTGGTTTGTTCTCTGTAAAAGCTGCTCATTGCCTATACAGCTGGAGTTTCTCTTACTGCCCCCTGGAGAAAACAGATGGCAGCTAAAATTGCTCCGATGGTAGGAATATTCCTTATTACGGCCCGCGGACATGATTAATTGTGTTCATTTTATAACACGTTATTTTTACTATAATTAATCACACTGAATTAACAAGCTAAATCAACAGCCCTACTTAAAATATTATTATTATTATTATTATTTATTTATTTATTTTAATAGATTACTCAGTTCAATTGGATGGAATGTTGTTATGGAATTTAAATGCGTAAATCTCAACAATATTTTCTTGAGTTCTTCATCAAATGACTCATTTGTGTCTATTTTAATTTCAAAAGGAATTTTAGAATAAACATCCGTTACATTGTTGATAGTTCATCAATTTTAGCCACAAACAATCTCAAACTGGGAATATAACTTCAAGAATGCCGTCATAAACAAACTTTCATACTGAACTTTCATCTTCTCGCTGGTCAACATGTTTCATTTGACTGAATCAGAGAAATCTTTTCAGATATAATTTAAATCTAATAAGAGGATCTTACCATTTCTGGCCCTTGGCCTCATGTTGTTGGACCGTATATCCGAACTGAGCCTCCTTCGAACCCTGGATGATTTTCACGTGTCTTGTGTCGATGTTGAAGCAGCTCTGAGGTCCTGTAAGAAAATAAACTGAATTCATTCTTCTTGCCTTGGTAATGTATTTGGCCTTCAAATTGTGAACGGTTCATTGACCGAATGTCTAAATGCAACAGTATGTTTAACCAAACTGCTTTAATCAACGAAAAGGAATGCAGATTCTGTTAAAGCCCACAGTGCTATTGTAAGGAAAGTTAAGAAAGCACAATTTATCTCACATGGTCCAGACGATAAACAGCCTATAGTATATGACCACATGAAAGAACAGAAGGGAAAAATACAAGTGAAAAGCCATCGGCAAAACGGATAAAAGGGAATTCTGTCTTTTTAAAGCCCATTCCACTTCCCTCGGAATTTAGATGGCCAGTCGCAGTGGCTCTCAAGGCCTCTGGATTTCATTAAAATACTTATCAGAAAAGGCCACTTGGACGCGAGGAGAGGATTGGGTATCGCAGGAGTGATGTCACGTCGCCTTTCAAGTTGAAGCTCCTCTGGAAAATTCAGAAAAAGGGTCAAGATGGACTTTTTCAATCATGGTCTCTCTATCTTTCAACATTTGCTCATCAACCCCCCGTGGAGACGTTTTTCACGCTGAATTACTGTGTCTTTCTTCCGTGAAGGAAAAAAAGGCGTATATAGTAGGATGTTAACACTGTTCTGGTCCAAAATTGTACTTCTCTTGTTTAAATCTAACTTTTAAGCTCATAACAAGAAAAAACGATTTGCCAATGGGGTAAGAGAAAAAACTTGATTTAAAGGGAAAACAAGGTTATTTTTCTTAACCCATTGGCAAATAGTGTTTTCTTGTATTAAGCATAAATTCCACCAAATTTGGCTAGATTTCGCTGCATACAAGACGTAATATCTTATGCCATTTTTCATCTTTTCTCGTTTGAACGTTAAGTTATATCTACCAGAAAATAAGACAAAAATACTCAGTTGTCAGATGATCTCCACTCAAGAGAGAGAGCTTGATAGATGTGGTCACTATAAACTGTTATTGTATGGAAAATAACTGCATGAACATTCTCCATTTGTTCCATATATGGTGCTGGGACTGCATGAGGGTGAGTACATAATGACTGAATTTTCATTAAGGGGTCAACTTTTCCTCTAAATCCATTTGTCGTACTTTTACGATAGAATGACTGTAACGGAAGCTATGTGCTCGAAATCCTCTGGACTGCTTGAAGATGTGGTAACACTAGAATCATGAATCACATGGATGATTTAGTCACGCGTCTTACAACGTCTTCAGAGAAAAGCTCTTGCTTTCACACAGAGTGAACTCTAAAACATTCTTTTTGAAAGTGAATGTTGACTGAGGTTGGGTTTGGAATGACATGAGGGTGAGTAAATGACCACACAATTACCATTTTGAGTTAAACTAATCCTTTAAGAGCTCCTGTCAATCATAGATGGATGTAAACATTCTATATCCACGCCGTCTACTGGTTGCCACTTGTAAACGCAACCCTCCTCCAATATAGTGGTTCCTCAACTTTTCAGACCATACATCCACCTTGGCCAAACATTCGCATCTGTGTATTTCTGTATGTTTCTGTCAACAGTCAGCTTGTGTCAATTATATATATATATATATATATATTCTCCAAATTGTATACCCTTTTCTCCCATTTGGAATGCCCAATTCCCACTACTTACTAGGTCCTCGTGGTGGCGCGGTTACTCGCCTCAATCCAGTTGTCTACGCTTCTGAGACCGTCAATCCGCGCATCTTATCATGTGACTCGTTGTGCATGACACCGCGGAGACTCACAGCATGTGGAGACTCATGCTACTCTCCACGATCCACACACAACTCACCACACGCCCCATTGAGAGAACCACTAATCACCACCAAGAGGCGGTTACCCCATGTGACTCTACCCTCCCTAGCAACCGGGCCAATTTGGTTGCTTAGGAGACCTGGCTGGAGTCACTCAGCACGTCCTGGATTCAAACTCGTGACTCAAGGGGTGATAGTCAGCGCCAATACTCGCTGAGATACCCTGACCACCAGCTTGTGTCAATTTGATGAGTGTGTTTACATCTGGAAGATGTATTTGTTTTACGTTGTTCGCTCTGCAATACGTCTACAACACGTTTCCTCCTGGATGTCAATAAGACATTCATCAGATGCATTGCAGGAGAATTACCAATTTACGAAGTCCCCCCTCCACTGTACGAGTTGGTATCTCCCATCTAGTGTCACTCAAAACCCCTCTAGCATTGACGGCGGTGTCAAGTGGTACCTGTTACTTTTCTCAGCGCTGGCAAGGATGGGCCAATTACAGTCGTTTATTATTACTAGATGATGATTTTTAAAAATGCTTTTTATAGATCATTCTGAGGTGGATTTCCATTCACAGGTTTGCATCCTTGCAATTATCAGCTTATATTAAAAATAAATGTCTCAAAAGGGAGAAACGATTCTGTGTTCAAGCGTCAAGCGCCCCCTGCAGGAACAAAACATTGTGTCTCACGATACACAGTCAGTGGCTGACAACATGTGCAGTTTCGGTCCGCATGTCTGTTACCCACACAAAACTTTCGTATGAATTTAAAAAAACATTAAATATATCACAAGTCATGTGTGGAGTCAGTGGAGATTTTAAAGGCGTCCATAAAAATTATAAAAAAAAATTATTTATTATTTTTTAGGGAATCTGATCTTTTTAAGATGTTTAGCAGATATTAATTGGATAGTCATGATTTCCAGATGAAAAAAATAAATCTCAAACAGAGTTTTCGGAGATGTACGCATGCTCTCTGCGTTATGAATGAGTTGGGTCAGTAATCCAATGATTCACTAATATGAAAAATGCTGAATTTTGGTCTTTTTTTGGATCACAGTCTTTATGAGGCAACTACATCTCAGATGGAATATACAGTATCAGGCCCATGTAAGACATATGCCCTCTTGCATTACATAAAGACGATTCACTTTAAATGAATGTGCAACCGAGTCCATATTGTATAATCCATGCACCGGACCCTGCTCATAAAAGCCCATCTGGATTTTCTGGGTGAAGGTCGTGACGCAGTTCATCCAAAGCCACATGCACATTACTTTAGTAACATGATATTCACAGAACTTCAGATTCAAGTGGGATCTTTTGAATCCGATCACCAGGAAGATTCGTTCATTCGTCATTTTTGCAGGTGACCTTTTTATGTGAATCATTCAACCATTCATTCAACCTTTTAGGATGTGAAGAACAATTTGTTCACTTAAAGATTCGTTTAAAACACTGATTTGTTCACAAGCTCAGAAGTGAAGCAAGAAAACACTGGACTAAACGACGGAAGTACGGATACACTTGCATCTAATAAACACTTATAAACTCGACATTATTGACCAGAAGCATTTCGGCTCGGTGTGCCAGGTGTTGAGTCACAGAAATGGACACTACAGTCACACTGAATACAGGAAGTGACGTTCTATGTTTGTATTTCATGTATGTACACGTGTAGCATGCACAGCCATGTTTATATTATTTAAATGTCATCTGTGCATGCATTTCTCAATGGATTATAGGTTGACCTGAAGTATTTTAAGTATCATGTAGCAGTCCAAGATCTCAGAACTTGAAAGTTTAGAAATGTTGTGACTGTGTTAACGCGTAAATAGCCTATGTATTGCATTAACATGTAGCGTTATTAAGAAAAATGACACATTTCGTAGAAATTTTATCTTTGAGTGCATGTTGATTTCACCGTTTTGGAAAAACATTTATAGCGTTTTTTACAAAAATGTATTTTATTATTTTTATTAAATGTCATGTGATGTATCCATCATCAAAAGGCATTAAAATACTTGCACTTTGAATGCACGAGTGAACGCAACTTATTTAATTTAAAAAAGCTTTCAAACATATTTTTAAATGTTTAAAATATGGTTACACCAAATGGCAAGAATGTGCCTTAAAAAATTATAATAATAAAAAACTAAATAAATATTAATAATAAAAATAAATAATGATAATAATGATAATAATAATAAATAAATAATAATAATAAAAAATAATAATTATAATAAATAATGATAATAAGAAAAAATAAATAATAATAATAAAAAATTATAATTATAAAATATTTTGATAATAATAAATAAATAAATAATGATAATAATAAAAAATAAATTATTATAATAAATAATGATAATAATAAATTATAAACAATAATAATAATAATTAAAAAAATTATAATAAACAATTATAATAAAAAAATTATAACATATATATATATACACACACACACACACACACACATGTTAAAATGTTTATATTTGATTTGGTGAACAGAAGTTGTTCAAATATTAATCATATTTTAAAATAAAATAATTTTTTATATATAATAAAATAACAAACGATTATTCTGCAATGCTCATACCAACATTTATTTTTTCAAGACTTTCCACTTTTAATTTAATTTTATTTATTTATTTATGTTATTTTTTTACGGTTACAACACATGAAAATTTTTTTTACTTTCTGGCCCAGAAATAAATCTTAAAATGAATTTGAATTCAGTCATTGAAAACATGTTCAAATTTACTATGTATTTTTTATAAAAATAAATAAAAAATAGCATCATATCATTGACCCTTGTGTCTATTATTGTAGTTATAAATTTAGGAGAAACATCTGAGACAGCAGTCAATACTTTAATAAAATATAATCATTGATCATATTTAACATGCATGAGTGTCAAATCAAGAAAAACATAAATAGACACACAAAGACATGGAAGAGCATGCTTTATACATATATTAAATATCTTTTATCGCAACCAACCACAAATGCACACATGTGACAATACAGTTGTTGTATTATTAAGCTTTAACTCACTTCTGGGGACAATTTTATATATAACATTCAAAAACCTGATCAAATGCACTTGCACTCACCCAAACTCATACCACACACACACACACACACACTCACCTGGCAGCAGAGAAGTGATCCACAACAGCAGGATGTACTCCATAAGTTCATACGTGAATGAATCAGTCAGTCTGTGTGTCTGTATGCGTGTGTGTGTGTATGCGTGTGTGTGTATGCGTGTGAGTGTGTGTGTGTGTGTGTCTCAGGTCCTCTAAGTGAGAAAATAGAGTCTGATCTGATTGAATCCAGAACGGCAGCAGAACTACATTTGGGAAGGAGGAGCTGACCGCTGCCATGAGGAGGAGAAGAGGGCGAGTGACCATACTCAAACAGAGAGAGAGAGAGAGAGAGAGAGAGAATATATCGAGAACACTTGGAATATAGCGCACGAGTCGTAAGGACTATTTTAATGCCACTTTTTTGGTGTTGAATTGATCCCATTCAGCACATACTTTATCAGATTACTTTATCTAAAACAACAGTGGCTTATAAAAGTTCAACTTTTGGACCGAAACACTAGTTGTGTCGTTTAAGAGACTCAAGACTCGATAGGAAAACAAAGCAGCGTCAAGATGGTTTTGATAATAAAAAGCAGCGAGAGGCGCATAAAGAAACGTCCCTCGTCATAAATCTTAAAGGCGCAGTTCACCCAAAAATACTTCAGAAGACTTTGAATATAGTATCACAAGCCCTTTCCTCACTTAATCATGTGCAGGATATGAATAATAGATATCAACAATTACATTTTTACTAGTGAAAATGCAAATTCTCAATATTGGGAATTTAATTACAACTAGTAAAAATTATATTTTTAATTAGTAATTAGGTTTACACCTGTAAAAACGTTTATTCTTGATATAAAAAAATACACAATTAATTGCAGAAATACACATTCTTGATTTTTTTTAAATATGAAATTATAGCTAGTAAAAATCATAATTTTTTCATCTGTAGCTGCATTTTCCACTGCAAGTATTTTCGATATTTAATCATATAAAGGATATGAATAATATATATCTTCAATTAATTTTTACTAGTGAAAATGCAAATTGATATAAAACATGACGTCCTTATTCACGGAAATACACATTTTTTTATATAAATTTTTTTATTTCAAATATTAATTTCAATATATCTAAATAATAGATATCTATAATTAATTTTTTACTATTGAAAATGCAAATTCTCAATATTGGGAATTTAATTACAACTAGTAAAAATATTTTTTTTTAATTAGTAATTAGGTTTACACCTGTAAACACGTTCATTCTTGATATAAAAAAATACATAATTGCTTGCGGAAATACACATTGTTGATATCAAAATTGGAAAGTCAACTAATAAAAAGTCAAATCTGTTACTGCATTTATCATTTCACAATGATGTCATTCAATTCACTGTAAAAATATCAGTAATTTTGACAGTAAAATACTGTAACAATGCTACGGAAATAAAATGTTCATTGATATTAACTGTAAAATATACAGTAAAATGTTTTAATATATTTTAAAAGACAATACAGTAGTTTTTACAATAAAATGATGTATAAAATGTAATTATTTAAATGTAAAAAGTAAGATTTTCCTGTATAATTAATGGTAAAAAGAACAGGAGAGTACAGTAAATTATTGTTAAGATTACAGTAAAAAACAGTAATCAGGCATTCCCACAATTCTCTGCGTGACTCATTATATATTATGGGAATAGTTATGTTTCATCATCTTTTTAATATCAGTTATGTACACTGGGGTGTTCTGTGTTATATTTGATGTAATTTAGTTCATGTTTACTGCATTATTTAAATCTCACATGTGTTGCCATGACGATGTTTAGTGTTTGTGTGAGTGATAATGTCTTGATACATTTATTGTTACTCCTGGAAGAGCCACTGCTGGTGAACTTCATGTCATCATGAGCCCTTCTATAGTTGCTACGGTGATTAACAAACACCTCATAAAGTAAACAACAGATTTTTACAGCTTCAGAAGCATTTTATGAATTTTTGTTACTGTAAATTTAACAGAATGTTTTTAAAAACAACAGGATTTTTTTTACAGTATAATACACATTCTTGATATACAAAATTGTTAATAATTAATAAAAATAAAAACATTATAAAATAATATTAGTAAATAAATTTTTTTTAATTTTTGTTCTGTAAATGCATTTATGCACTCATATCCAAAAATTATTTTACTCTAAATATACTCCTGTTTGTTTTATATCATTCATTATTTGTACTTGTACAAGCCCGATACCAACGGTTGAATTGAATCTAGCAAATACGATTACATTTTAGCATGTTAAATTGAGTAATTCAGATATCTGGACTAATATAGTGCTAGTGGCACTTTTCGCGCTATTGTCACTTATGATGTATTATTCCTCTTTTGTAAGTCGCTTTGGATAAAAGCATCTGCCAAATGAATAACTGTAAATATCCTATTAAACACCTAATTAAAACCATTCAAAATGAGCATTTTTACCAGTTGTAATTCAATTGTTGCTTTCAAGAATGGACTTTTGCACCAGAAACAATGTAATTATTTATATTAAAAGTTAACTGACATTTTACTAATAAGTAGGAAATGAATTATACTAGTGGAAAATCCAGTTACAGAAAAAGAAAATCAAGAGTTTAGAGCTACATCAGGGTGAGTAAATGATGACATTTTTGAGTGAACTATTCCTTAACACTAACAAGTGTAGTGTATGTAATGTATGTGATTCGTAGGTTATACGTTTGTTTTACTGGCACTGATGTGACATCATCAAAATATTCTGGAACATCGATCAGCAGAAGTTGTGGCTTTTAATCGCAGTCAGGCCGCTATAAAGTCTTAATGCAGGAATTGTGGGTGTGTTTGGTCTCCGCTAATAATGTTCACAGCCAAGACGGGCTTAAGTCAAATTAATTGAGACAGAAACCACGAAATGAGTCATATGTGCAAAAATAACACGTATAGGCCACATCAAACATAAATGAGGCTAGCTTGAAATATTAGCTCATCTGTGTCTATTTAAGAAGCACAGACGCGGAACAGGACGGAAGGACGTTGATGTGAGGGCGTTCGTTCTGTTGGTGTTGCTTTTGCTCATCCGGGCCAGACAGCTGGATCCGAACCACAGTGTGAAGACCAAACGGAGGAAGATTAGCGTGTGTAGCTGTTAGCATGTGTTTGTTGACATGTTGACTCGTGCAAGTTTACCTAGCGCAATGTTTAAGAGAATCACTGAAATCATCACAATTTTTTTCTTCAGATTTTCTATGTAGTTCAAGGTGATTCCAAAAAATGTTGGATGCACAGTGACACCTAGTGGCGTGGATGCAGCATCATGTAAACACAATCGTTTTCAGAGACCGCCGCCATTGTAAAATTTCACCAATCACAGTCAGACATGATTGATTTAATGCAAGAGGGAAAGTGTACAATAACAGGTGGTTTCTGAGACTGAGTGGTGTTCGACTGGTCATGTGATCATAACATGGCCGCCCCCATGAGGTGCCCCTGCCCCGTGTAGAATAAAACCACTTTTATGAGGGAGTCTTCATCTCATGATTTTATACGTACGTTTCAAAATTACCTGAGTCAAACTTTTTTAAAGTGAGAAAAATGACCGCGTGCACCTTTAAATATATATATAATAACTGTAGAATAATACAAGGGTAGTATGTACCTATAGGAAAGGTTCCCCAGAGGAGATGTTTAGGATAATGTTAGTCTCAGTCACCATTCACTTTCATTGTATGGTAAAAGATGCAATCAAATGAATGGTGATTAAGGCACAATGAAAGCGAGTGAGTCAATAATGACTTTAGGTAAAATGTATTTTATTCTGATGCAATCAAACCTGACCATGATATTACAATATACAACACAGAATAAACATTTATACCAATAATTTTATTTCATATAATTAATTGTGTGTGTGCGTGAGTGTGTGTGTGTGTGTGTGTGTGTGTGTGTGTGAGTGTGTGTGTGTGATGTGTGTGTGTGTGTGTGTGTGTGTGTGCGTGAGTGTGTGTGTGTGTGTGTGTGTGTGTGTGTGTGTGTGTGTGCGTGTGTGTGTGTGTGTTGTGTGTGTGTGTGTGTGTGTGTGTGTTTGAGTGTGTGTGTGTGTGTGTGTTTGTGTGTGTGTGTGTGTGTGTGTGTGTGTTTGAGTGTGTGTGTATATGTGTGTGTGTGTGTGTGTGTGTGTTTGTGTGTGTATGTGTGTGTGTGTGTTTGAGTGTGTGTATATGTGTTTGTGTGTGTGTGTGTGTGTGTGTGTGTGTGTGTATGTGTGTGTTTTGCACTGATGATGTTTTAGAGTCTCACCCTGTAATTTTCTGCATTGTTGCTGATTTATTGATTGTATTTAACAGATATCTGTTTTTTGGTCTTTCCCATTCATTTTCAGTGGTCGGTCAATTTTGACCACGAATACGTTGAAAGGTGTTGCTTTGTTTTTATGAGCACTTTAGACTTATCGAATCAAGCCCCCTTTTTCTTTTCTTTTCTTTTTGTTTATGTTCAGATGTCAAATGGAGGAAAATTCACCAAATCTTGTACATCTCAGATAAAGTAAACCATTTTTATTAAATGAGAAACATTTATATCACAAAAAAATGACCGTATACCATAGTAGCTTTAAAAAAAAAAAAAATGTATTTGTAAAAAAAAAAAAAAAAAAATTCCCAGCAAGTTTTATTTTATTTTGTATTATTCACTGGAGAATTGAAAAGACAGATTTCTACAGAACGTGTTTAAGAGGGATTAAAGAGAGCTGATTTTATGTTGACAGTCAGACACATGTTATGTAATCACCAGTGATGGAGAGAGAGAGAGAGAGAGAGAGAGAGGGTGGAGTCCTGTATACATACAGCACGCGCGCTTGTGTTCTAAATCACAGCTACAGTAACAACAGCTCATTGATCTTATGCAGAGTTAAACCCAGACGCACAATTTCTGTCTTTCTCCTTTAACTTCTCTTATATCATTTGGAGCTTCAACACAGCGGATCTTCATGACCAGAGTTAAGGTAAGACATCAGTTTGAATGGAGATGCTGGTTATAAATGGTCAGGTACGAGCGGAGCACGCTCATGGAGAACCTGGAAATATCAGGCCTGGAAAAGTCATGGAAATTCATTATTTATCTTTCTTAATTGTGCTAGAACATAATGTGCACCCAGGTCACTACTGGACCATTTCTATGTAGTTTCTACATTGTTGCAATGTTGCACTTCTGCATTTCGCGGCCCCCTTCGTCATATTGTGGCCCATTTTGGCAAATTGCCGCCCCGTTTTCCCCCTGGGAAAAGTCCTAGTTCTCCCGATGGCATTACTTGCACAAGTTTTGGAGATGCCATTACTCAATTCAATTGAGGGAATGAGTTTACTCGAGTCAACTTATTAGCAGTTTCAGTGTGCTCAGTTGATTTAAAGGATGCTTATATATTTACTGGAAGACAAGACAAAAAATACCAACTTTTTGCATCCTATACGATGACCATCATTGGTTAAAAACTGTGGAAGTCCAAGTTTGAACTGTGATCTTTCAATTATTGAGCTGCAGTTTCAGGAGTTACTTCATGAATGTGCCGTTAGTGCTCCTCGTGTTGTCTTGTTTGGAGATAGGAATATAATTCACTTCCCTTTCTGAGGGTGCGGATGGATTCCCATTGTGTTTGAATCCCTAAAGATTCGGTTTAAGTCTTTGTGTGCGCAAAAGAAGGAAACACGGGGTGAAGCAGGAATTGAGTTGAAACAATACCAAACAATGTTCACAACTCGCAAATGGGGAGTCACTTTCAGAGAGGTTACTGTAAATACTGTAAATACTGTAAATGGACGTTACGTCAAGTTGACTTATTTTATTTACCAGTGAAATGTACTTACGTTAGCAAATAAATATGGCAAGGGTTTCTACTTTAGGATACATGATAAAGAATTGTGATTAGAGGTCGACCGATGGCGGGTTTTACAGATACCAATAACTAAGGTGGTGGGAAAAGGCCGATAACCGATCAATCAGCCGATAGTTTAAAAAAATCGATTAATAGAATGATCAGAGAGATCTTTCCTTACTCTGACAGGCACATGCATCAAGGCTACTCCCAAAAGCATTTTATTGTGCAACCAAAATCTCAATAATAACCGAAACAATTCACATTCGGTGCATAACGCGGGACTTTAAACTATAAACAAGCCCGAAACACACGGGGACTCTTATTTTGAAATTATCGGGAATTGGCAATGCACTATATGGAAGTTTTTACCAAATAAAGCATTTTATAGCCGATATAGTCACAAGATAATGAGTTTTTATGTACAGTATGTATTTCACAGGATGAGTTTTATTGATGAGAAATGTATCGGCATAAAACCGATATATCGTTGTAGAGCGGAGGAGGGCGGGGCCAGGCTGGAACAACGCACGGTCCAATCAGCCTGATGCGAGGGATAAAGGCGGCCGTTGACGACGGTTCAAGACAGAGAGAATGACATGCAGCTGCTCTGTGTTTACGTTTGTGTGTTTTTCGTTCAGTTTATTATTAAAACTATTATTTATATTGTCAAGCCGGTTCTCGCCTCCTCCTTCCCCATTAACCACTTTACATTGGTGCCGAAACCTGGGAGGGAGGAGGGATGCCCGTTGCGAAGTCCTCGACACTGCCGTTCACCCAGGGGAGCGCCGCCGCCACCGCTGCAGCCGCCGTCTGCGAGACGAGTGGGGACTGGACTCCCTGACCGCCTGGAGTGATGGAGCCGCTGCCAGGGGCGGAGAAGTGCCCTGCCGCCCCCAGAAACATGTAAGTTGAGAGGTTGAGAGGACCGCCGTCTGTGAGGGGAGAAGGGAAGCGACTCCCCGACCAGCTGGAACGGTAGGGCCGCTGCCAGGGGAGGAGTGTCCCCATGAGTCGCCGGGAACATGGAGGGGCGTTCGGTCCATGGGGGGTCATAGGTCTGACTCCAGTCCGCCGGGGAGGAGCGGCTGTAGTCCGCCTGAGAGGGTTGGGGAGTGATCGGGGACCACATGACAGTGCATCAGAGAACCGGTGAGTGAGTTTTTTTCCCCTCTCTCTCTCTCTGTCGCTCCGTGTTGGCCTCTGTCCTTCGCCTATTTTGTTTGTTGTTGTTTTTACCCTCCTGCCTCCTCCCAGGTCGAGAAAGGCGGGGATGACCCCCCTGCCGTGGGCTCCCCGGCCTGAGGAGTGTAGCATGGAGGAGGGCTGATGGGGGCGTGCGAGGAGTAAAGGCGGCCGGTGACGACGGTTCGATAGAGAGAGAGAAGGACATGCAGCTGCTCTGTGTTTACGTTTGTGTATTTTTCATTCAGTTTATTATTAAAACTATTATTTATATTGCCAAGCCGGTTCTCGCCTCCTCCTTCCCCATTAACCGCTTTACACTGGTGTTTTTTTGAGCTGTACGACACATTTCTGACAGGTGAAAATCATCAATCTAATCTGTTAGGAAAGGCTCAGCTCTCCTCAAGGATCGTCTCGGTCTTCTACAATATGCAAAGAGGATTATTTGGCATTTGGAAAGAGTTTGTTGCTATGCCGTTTCAGCCACCAGATTCAGAATGAAGGACTCGCTCATCAGACGGAGAAAATAGGTCATGTTTTACGTGCCGTTTGTGACGTATGAACATGTGGGATGTGACAGATGTCAAACTGCACTGCCTACAATAAACCTCTGGCATACAAAATAAAAACACACCTCAACTCAAACCTGCAAGAGGAAAATGATAACATTTATAGAAATAGTTTCACGCCAAAATGATTAACCCGTATGTTGCTCCAAATCTGCGTGTTTCATTCTGTCATCTAAGGAGATATTAGACAGCCTCAGTCACTATTCACATTCATTGCTATATTTAAAAAATGTAATGGGGGACCTATTATGCAAAATGGACTTTTACAGTGTGTGTGCACAACCACCCTACAATGTTAAAAGTGCACCAATCCTCTTTCTTATATTTGTATTCATCAAAAACAGTGTCTCAAAATGAACGCTTTTCCTTTCTGCTCTAAAGTGACGTCACGTTAGAGCAGGCCACACCCACGACTGGTGACGGACTCCACCCTGTTATCATAGCTCCTCCCCTGAGTGATCTACACACAGTCCTGGAGCAGATACAGTGAGAAGAATAATGTCTCATAAGTGTCTGTTGTTGCTGTAAATGTGATCATAAGAGTCTTCATGTACTCCCGGCATCAGAGCCACTGAAGACGCTGTGGACAAGCTGGACTGGTAATCTGGCATACCGGGCATTTTCCCGGTGGGCCGACGCACTTTGGGGCCGATCAGGGGCGGACCGGGCATCGGGAGAAACGAGCGGGCCGGTGGGTCGCCCGCGAAATGCACCGAATGGGCGACGATAAGCTAAAATGAGCCGCCGTGTTATGCAGAACGGACCACAAAACGACGCCGCGACATGCAGAAAAGGACAGCGAACACCCCCTGCTCAACTTTTGGGCCAGTTGCTATGTAAAGTCCCGGGCCGATTTCTCTTCCCAGTCCTGCCTGAACTCCAGTATTTACGCTGTCAGTCATATCGGTTCTGATTTGTTGTTGCTATAGTAACCGAAGCACGAGCTGTAAAGGCTCTGTTTTACTGTGTCTTGAAAGGATTCTGTTTGTGTTTGTAGATGTCATGGCAGTCGACACACAGAAGTTCAAAGTTCCGGCATGTTTATGGAAAAGCGGGAGGCAGGGAGCAGTGCTACGAGGGAATCCCCGTCACGCACAGTGTCCATGACAATCACTTTTGTGCCGTTAACCCCAAATTCCTCGCCGTCGTCACCGAGAGCGCTGGTGGAGGGGCGTTCCTCATTATACCGCTTCATAAGGTACTGCTTTAACAAGACTAACCTATCAACCAACCAAAGCATAATCATTCTATACATTCTAAAACAAACTAGTTTAACCATCCCAACCAAATGCAGAATAACCACACTGTGCATACTAGGATAAAACCATTTACACTATTGAAAAAGACTATATACTGTATAATCATGCTTTGGTTTATTTGGCTAAACTAGTTGTGTTGGTATATACAGTGTGGTTATGCTACAGTTGGTTGGTTAATTAAGTTAGTTTGTTTTAGTATGATGCTTAAACACTCAGTGTAAATGTTGAAGTCTCTTAGTAGATATAATAAAGTATATTTAGTATTGATGTACATAGTTAACCGATTATCCAGCATTAACAACATGTTCGACTCATTCTATCGGTTAAAAATGAACCCGAGAGGTTAATTTTAATAAACAACAGAGAGGTAATTTGAAAGGATGATCACGTAGGGCATGTTATGTACACACGAGGGAATTTATGTATAAATTTGTCTTAAAATCTGGGTTGATCTTCATCAAAGTTACAATAATGGTAAATGGTCTGCACTTATATAGCACTTTTTTAACCTTAGCGGTTTTCAAAGCACTTTACACTGTGACTCATTCACCCATTCACACACCAATGGTGGCAGAGCTGCCATGTAAGGTGCTAGCCTGCCATTGGGAGCAACTTGGGGTTCAGTGTCTTGCCCAAGTGACACTTAGCATGTTCATCTGTCACATGGGCGAGAATCAAACCGCCAACCCTACAATGGAGATGACTTAGCTACTATCACCTGAGCTCACTAGCAGCGCCGATAGATAATAAACAATCTGTTTGAACTAATGACACACACATTATTGTATTGTTCTTGTATATATTGAATACATCATTCAAACATTCATATTGTAGGTTGGAAAAAGTATGTGGACCCCTAGGCTGAAGACATCAACGAAACCTAATTAGAGTCACGAGATTGGAGATGTGGGTTCGAGCTACTTTGACTTATAAAAAGCACACTTTGCTATTCACAAGAAGCATCTGCTGACGTGGACGAGATCTCAGATGACCTGTCGATCAAGAATGGATATGCTTTGCATAAAGCTGGAAAGGGTTACAAAGTTATCTAGAAGTAGTCGTTAGATATTCATCTGTTCACAGTGAGACAAACTGTCTATAAATGGAGATGATTTAGTACTATAGGTACTCTCACTAGAAGTGGCCGTTAGATATTCATCTGTGCACAGTTAGACAAACTGTCTATAAATGGAGGTGATTTAGTACTATAGGTACTCTCACTAGAAGTGGCCGTTAGATATTCATCTGTCCACAGTGAGAAAAACTGTCTATAAATGGAGATGATTTAGTACTATAGGTACTCTCACTAGAAGTGGCCGTTAGATATTCATCTGTCCACAGTGAGTCAAACTGTCTATAAATGGAGATGATTTAGTACTATAGGTACTCTCACTAGAAGTGGCCGTTAGATATTCATCTGTCCACAGTTAGATAAACTGTCTATAAATGGAGATGATTTAGTACTATAGGTACTCTCACTAGAAGTGGCCGTTAGATATTCATCTGTCCACAGTTAGATAAACTGTCTATAAATGGAGATGATTTAGTACTATAGGTACTCTCACTAGAAGTGGCCGTTAGATATTCATCTGTCCACAGTGAGACAAACTGTCTATAAATGGAGGTGATTTAGTACTATAGGTACTCTCTCTAGAAGTGGCCGTTAGATATTCATCTGTTCACAGTTAGACAAACTGTCTATAAATGGAGATGATTTAGTACTATAGGTACTCTCACTAGAAGTGGCCGTCCTGCCAAGATGACTAAAAGGGAAACCGCAGAATGATCAATGAGGTAAAGAAGAACTCTAGAGTGACAGATAAAGACTTGAAAGAATCATTGGAACTGGTTAACATCTCTGTTCATGAGTCTACTGTACAGAAAACATTAAACGGGTATGTGTTCATGGTAGGACATCACGAAGGAAGCCGCTGCTTTCCAACAAAATCATTGCTGCATGACTTGACACTCCACAACGCTACTGGGAAAAAAGTTTTGTGGACTGATGAAACTAATGTTGAAATGTTTGGGAAGAACACACAGCACTACGTATGGCATAAAAAGGGCACTGCATACCAACATGAAAACATCATCCCAACGGTTAATTATGGTGGAGGGAGCATCATGATTTGGGGCTGCTTTGCTGCTTCAGGGCATAAAATTGCCATCATTGAGTGAAAAATGAATTCCCAAGTTTATCAAGATATCCTACATGATAATGTCAGGGTGCCTGTGACATCCTAAGAATATGTCTGAACTGAAGCAGTTCTGTGAGGAAGAATGGTCCAAAATTCCTTCTGAACCGGAAACGCTTTTTCAAACGATTGAAGATATTGCTGCCAAAGGAGGATCAACCAGTTATTAAATCAAAGGGTTCACTTACTTTTTCCCACATCGCTGTGAATGTTTAATGGGATGGGTTCATTAAGACATGAAAGATTATAATTGTTTGTGTGATGTTATTTGTGAATTTGATGAAGATGAGATCACATTTTATGACCGATTATTGAAGAAAACCAGCTAATTCTAAAGGGTTCACATACTTTTACTAGCCAATGTACTTTGTGGGGCAAAATAGTCCTATTAAACTCATGTTGTTTACAACAGAGGTCATGTGGAAATGCAAGACGATACTCTAATAATCCATATGCTTGCATGCACAGACACATTCATGGGGATGAGTTTGATGCACTGATATAAATGTGAGTGGTGGAGAGAGAGAGAGAGAGAGAGAGAGAGAGAGATGGAGATGTGTGTGACAGGTACAGACACTCAATCTCAAGAGAGACTCTGTTCTAGTTCTGATGCTGGTTATTTCAGGCCTCAAGCAAACACAAACTGAATTAAAACCACATTGTAAATGTGTTCTTTATCAAACAACAAATGAAGTGTTTGTGGCTCCACCTTCTGGTTGAAATAAGAACTGCAGTGGTCAAATGTTTGTTTACATACAGAAATACTGTAAGTGACAAACTGATCTTAGTAACATTGTATTATATAAATATTCTCTCTCAGCCCGGGCGAATAGGCCCTCATTACCCGAAGGTCTGTGGCCACCATGGCAACGTGATGGACATCAAATGGAGTCCCTTTATGGACAACATCATCGCATCTAGCTCAGAGGACTGTACGGTAAGAAATTAACCAAATTAACAATAACGACCATGATGATTATAATGTAGCTGTGACCTTTGAACTCTAGGTGCGAATCTGGCAGATTCCTGATGGTGGTTTGAGGCGGAACATGACAGAAGCGCTGATGATTCTGATTGGTCACAGCCGGAGGGTGGGGCTTATTGAGTGGCATCCCACTTGCAGCAGAATTCTTCTCAGTGCTGGAAATGACTGCAAGGTATCCACGTCAAACAATTGCTCCCTCAAATAACCAGTAGAAACCTGTAAAACTAACTTATAAGTGATTGTTTTGTTGGTTTACGCAACAGATCATGATTTGGAATCTTGAGGAGGGCGTGGCTGTGAAAATGATTGACAGTCATCCAGATGTTGTGCTCTGTATGTCCTTCAACACAGATGGAAGTTTACTGGCCACGAGCTGCAAAGATAAAAAACTGCGAATCATCGATCCCCGTTCTGGGAAAGTCCTTCAGGTTATGTTCACCAATTCCGTCTCGTTTAATGAAGTATATGCATACTTGTGTTTATCACTATGTTTTCAATTCAGTTATTTACATTCAGTCACTTTATAGTATTGTAGTATAAATAATCTATTAGAGATGTGCACAATTAATCGACTAATCAAGTACTCGTTCGCCAACAGCTAATCGACTAATAAAAATACTACTTGAAAATCGTACATTTTTTTGCATATTTGCCTTTTTCACAATGCTAAATTATACTGTACTTTCCCTCTAAATGTCTCACTAATTGTTGCAGTTGCAACTGAGTCATTAATGCATTGAGAATTGTAATTAAATTTAATAAAAATTTAATTTCATTATTAATTAATTCATTATTGTTCCTATTATTATTATTCTTATTATTAAATTTGGCTCACTGATAGAGGACAGTCTGATCTGTTATCAAAGCAAATTTGGTGTCTCTACCTCAAACCCTCTAGCGCCACCTAATGGCCAAATTTGCACTCACATTTATGTTAATAACTTTTGAATCGTGAGTCCTAAATACTCCTTTAAAAATGATTTTTTGCTCTGATTCCTTGGCTCAAGATGATTCGATTGCACCCTATGACGTCATTTTCCGTCATGAAAATTTTTCTGCCATTTTGAATTCTCTGAAAAACCAACTTTTTCGAACTGGTCCTAGGCCGTTTGTCTGATTTGCATGAAAACTGGCCTGCATCATCTAGAGGCACTCACGACAATAGTTAATTCACAGAATTTTGATAAACCATACCGTTTTCGAATGGCGCTTCAACTAATTTGACGAAATTTGTGCAAAATTTAACATGAGGCTGTATCTCCGCAACGCTTTGAGGGATTGGAACGAAACTTGGTACGTGTCATCACAATTAGATGCTGAGGTTATCTGCAGCATTTTGTTGCACTGCCCCCTACTGGTCAGGAGATATGAAAAAGCTAATTTTTGCTTATAACTTCTGAACCAGTTTGTCATAAATTCATCAAATTAGTCTCATAGATTCAGTGGGGTATAGTGAGTCCAACGAAACTTGGTACGTGTCATCACCATTAGGCCCTGAGTTTACCGGCAACATTTTGGCGCACTGCCTTAAAAATGTATATTTTGGCTTATAACTCTTGAACGCTTTCCTGCATTATAACCATCAAGCCCATATAGTACCTCAGCAGTTTCAGAACAGTGCCACATACTGAAAAAAAATTCTAAAAACTAGCTATTTTTTGTCATTTTTACAAGAAATTGTATTTTTATGATTGAAAGTTTACTTTTTCTAACTCCTCATACACTGTTCATTGGACTCTAACCAAATACATGTAACAAAGCTTCTTTTGCTGCACATGGTGCCGATAATTGGCTTGACCCCCGGTATCACTGCTTGCAGCTATATTTATTATTATTATTATTCTGGCTTGGAGTCTATGGCAGCCCTATGAACTGTACATAGTAAAATTATAAAATTTGGCACACTGATAGGGGTGGTCATGAATAGCACCCATACCAAATTTGGCCTCTAGGACATACTCTATAGCGCCACCACCATGTCAAAAATGCACTTTTCTTTTGCCGTTTGTCCTAAAGACACAATTCCTATTTTGACTGATTACTAATCTCTTGTTGATTCAAATGGACCCCTTAAATGGACCCATTAAAACTCTTATGACAATGGCCACCATCTTGGATGATGTCATTCATAATTTTTTAACTTCTGCTCCTTCAAACTTTGCCTGATTTCCACACAAAATGGCTCAAAATAATCTCCAGATTAAGCTGAACAGAATGAACAGTACCGAATTGTTTTGGATATTGTGTACAATAGTCATTTTAACAAGATACAAATTGTCTCATCTATTTTAGTATTTTTACAATGTTTTTTGTAGTGACACATTGTCACAGGTTTTTCTCTGCCTAATATTAAAAAAGCAGCTATTTTAAAAGGTTTCTAAATATATGTTTTTATAATCCATTAATCCACACAGGAAGCAGACTGTAAAAATATCAAAGTGAACCGAGTGGTTTTTCTGGGTAATCTGAAGTGTGTGCTCACGACAGGCGTATCGAGATGGAGCACCAGACAGGTGGCTTTATGGAATCAGGTGAGATTGAAAAAGTTATTTAATTTCAGAATACTGTAAATCTAAATATTTATCTTCACAAGCATTTTCAAGACAAAAGTAAAAGCGTTAGTTCATATCGTAGGTCGTCTTAAAAACAAGGAGAGGGTCAAGTGTTTGGTATCATTAGTAAACTTAAATATTTTAAAAAAATTATACAATAATAAATTCGGAGATTCTCATTCTAATGGTGCATTCACATACAATTTTCGCGAGTTTGACTGATGGATTATAAAGTAACACGAACCCGCAAGTATTCCGCCTTCTCTTCCGGAAAAGGACAGGAGGCGGGGCTTCTTCGACTTGGTGCATAGTAAAGTACAACCAATAGCTGGAATCAAGAACTCGCTCATATTTGCAGAACTTACCAGGAAGTCCAACTTCCTCACTCACTTTACTCCAAGCGATGTCTTTTGTCGTCCGGTCTCTGTACATGTATGATGTTGTGTCGTACAATTCCGGGTGTGCGCGCACACCGCTACAACAATGTTTACATCCATTTTTCCAGATTTCTTCTGCTACTACGTCAGTACGTCAGTGACATCTGGACAATCTCAATGCTGATAGGCTCGAGCGAATACGCGAACGAAGCGAATTAAACGATTTTGCGTGTTCGAGTTGCGCCATTCGCTTCATTCGCGTCTATTCACATCTTTGCATTGCCTATGTATGTAATCATGCAGCGCGAAATGCTCGCTTCGCATTGTATGTGAACGTATCATAAGAAATTGCTAATAAATCTAAAAAAAAACTTGCCAAAAATTTACTTTTTTCGTATTTTTCTTATTTGACATTAGATACACTACCATTCAACAGTTCTCACATTTTAGAACAACAGTAAAGTCATCACAACTATGTAATAATAGAAATGTAAATATGGGAATTATGTTGTGACAAAACAAATCCAAAATAAATGAAAACTGATTTATATTTTAGCATAACATTGTACATAATAATTGTAACTAATTACACATGCAAACACAACAATGACTAAAGGTTTGCATAGCATGCAGACATGATTTTAGTCATGAGATTTCACAGAATGAGTTTCATTCTGTGTCATTTGAGTCATCATTGAGTCTGTGTCATGTATTTGGCGCCATCTCCTGGTGGCCATATGTAACATTGTGCTTCATGTGGATTATCTAATGATCTATACATCTGATTATCTTGTGTGTGGACTCGTTTGAAAGATAATCACCTCCTTTAAATAATGATATGTGATATTTAATGTTACGTTTATATTTTATGCAGCATTTATAAGCTTTTGTGAATAATTGTCAAAGACATATAATTAGCTACTACTCCCTATATTTTTCCATACAAAAATAGTAGCAAAACAAGTTAGTTAGGCTTTATTTGTAATATATATAGGAGGACTTGTCTTCACCCATCACAGAGGAGGAGATTGATGGATTGTCAGGTGTTCTCTTCCCCTTTTATGATGCTGACACACACATGATTTATCTGGCTGGAAAGGTGAGTGCCAGTCTACTACTAAACTAACAGCTGACACTAACATGCCAAACCTCTGCCCGAGTGTCGATATGTAGATCTGAAGTGCATTCATGTGTAATCAGGATCATCTCGTGATCTACAGGGTGACGGGAACATCAGATATTATGAGGTGAGCAGTGAGAAGCCGTACCTGCAGTTCCTGATGGAGTTCAGATCTCCTACACCTCAGAAAGGACTAAGTTAGTCACACAACGCCACAATCACCACAACACATACAGCTTACAGTGCAGTGAACACTGAGGGGAGGTTTCAATAAACGGTTACACTACTTTTCACAAGAACCTGCACATTATTCACTAACCACCCGCTCAATCTTGTTTAAGCAGGTGCGATCAATAGTAGCTCTGCGTCTTGAGTATTTAAATGAAGTTTCGGTGCAAACACTCCTCATTTCTATGTGCATTAGGGTTGTTATAGATTGTGCTTTATTCAGAAAACACTGTTTGTGAATTCTCTTCTGCATATGCATACAATAAAAATGGTTTGTGAACAGTATGCATACAGCAATAAACGTTTCAAACATTGTCGCATGACCGTGATATATTGCTTGATGGATTCAGTTAGTTACGTCCAGATAAAAATACATTTTTAATTACATTTTGTGTAATTTATTTTTAGCTTTAATATGTGCAAAAAAACATTTTGAGTCCGATTGAATAAAGAAAAAGATAAAATATGTTAATTTTTTTTAATAATTTTTCTCTATTTGTCACATTAGAATAAGCACACTATATGAATAATTATATAAATAGCACAATGCCATTCCAAACATAGTCAACTAGTTATTACCTATCTGTCTGTCTGTCTGTCTGTCTGTCTGTCTGTCTGTCGAGAGAGAGACGTCTGTCTGTCTGTCTGTCTGTTGAGAGAGAGAGACGTCTGTCTGTCTGTCTGTCGAGAGAGACGTCTGTCTGTCTGTCGAGAGAGAGACGTCTGTCTGTCTGTCGAGAGAGAGAGACATCTGTCTGTCTGTCTGTCTGTCGAGAGAGAGACGTCTGTCTGTCTGTCTGTCTGTCTGTTGAGAGAGAGAGAGAGACGTCTGTCTGTCTGTCTGTCGAGAGAGAGACGTCTGTCTGTCTGTCTGTCGAGAGAGAGAGACATCTGTCTGTTTGTCTGTCTGTCTGTCTGTCTAGAGAGAGACGTCTGTCTGTCTGTCTGTCTGTTGAGAGAGAGAGAGACGTCTGTCTGTCTGTCTGTCGAGAGAGAGAGACGTCTGTCTGTCTGTCTGTCGAGAGAGAGACGTCTGTCTGTCAGTCTGTCTGTCTGTTTGTCGAGAGAGAGACGTCTGTCTGTCTGTCTGTCTGTTGAGAGAGAGAGAGACGTCTGTCTGTCTGTCTGTCTGTCTGTCGAGAGAGAGAGAGCCCGAATGTGTGTATGTATATATATATATATTAGGGCTGTCAATCGTTTAAATTTTTTAATAGAATTAATTACATGGTGTCCCGATTAATTAATCACATATACAAATATTTGCTGAGAAAGCCCCGCATATAACAATAACTCAATATATAATGAATATACATATTTATATCAATATATAATTATACATAGTTATATTATATATATATATATAATAAAAAATATTCAGATAATTAAAATGCATGACATTCTTGTGGCAGAAGAGTTCATCATTGATAAGACAAAAAGCGTCTTTAGAATACAATGTATTGATTATTACCATATTATTGATCATAAGTCAATCATTGACACACAGTTCATCAATCCATTACACAAGTGAATTTATCAATCAGAGATTTATTATGAGGGCTTGTTTAAGGACCGTCAATGAACACCTGCGTCAGACATTTTATTTTATTATATTATTTAATATATTATTAATGTTTACAAAACTTTTACATCTAGAGCCAAGAGGTATATTAAAACAAACAACAACAAAAAGGAAAATAAATAAATACAGTTTAATAAAAATATCATATTGTTTAAATAATTCAATACAATTTACAGCTTTCTTGTTACTCAAATTGGAAATTGTTCTTAGGTAAAATGTATGTTTTATAACCACCATACTTACATTTATGAATACTAAACTTTGCCAAAAAAAGCAGAACATTAATCAAATAATATTCCTTATGAAGAGACACAGTTGAAAGCTGAGAATAATATGATCTCTAAGAATCTTGCAGAAATCAGAGCAAAGACAAGTCGAGTCGGGACAACTCCAAAATAAATAACAAAAATTCCTCCTGCAGACCACAAAGTGTGCAGAATATATCAACATCACGATTAAATCTCTCTACATGGAAATAATTAGTGGGGTACTTATAAATAAGTTTGAAGGAAATTTCTTTGATTTTATTCGTGATTAAATATTTATGGGTAATTTCCAAATTTTGCACCATCTCAAGCCTGCATTAGACATGCTTGTGTCGCGTCTCGGGTGCGTTGCGTCATAAACATACATTTTTCGGTCACTGTGTCGAGTTAAATATAGTTTAATACTCAATCTGTAAACACATCTTGAGATCCATTAGATCGGATTTGCGCTCCTTCGAGTGTTTTGAACACAAGAATGTAACACATGTTTGTGTTGATCTGCTGAAGTGTTTGTTCACTGTATAAACTGTGTGTTGCTCACACAGCTGAAGTTTCACTTACTGCCCCCTGGAGTAAACAGGTGGTACTACACGCTTGCATTTCTCAGGAATCTTCCTTATTACAGTCCGTGGGCGATTAATTGCGTTAATTTTTTTAACGTCTTATTTTTTTGTAAAATTAATCGCACTTAATTAACGCGTTAAATCGACAGCCCTAATATATATATATATATATATATATATATATATATACACACACACACACACGCATACATACATTTTATATATATTTCTAAATGTGATAGTTCACCCAAATATGAAAATTCACTCAATTATTCACCCACATGATCATCCCAGATATTTATGACATTCTTTCTTCCGCAGAACACAAAAGCACATAAAGTCAGCATAAAAGTAATCCATATGACTCTAGTGGTTTAATCCATGTCTTCAGAAGTGATATGATAGGTGTGGGGCTA
Organism: Xyrauchen texanus; assembly: GCF_025860055.1. Taxonomy (NCBI): domain Eukaryota; kingdom Metazoa; phylum Chordata; class Actinopteri; order Cypriniformes; family Catostomidae; genus Xyrauchen; species Xyrauchen texanus. Next base: position 26,564,463 of record NC_068321.1, on the reverse strand, counting down.
GCAACTCATTATGATATAACAAACTCATTATGTAATAAAGCATAATGTAAAAACTTCAAATAATGCAATAAGTTAAATATAATAAATGTTCATATTGTAATATTTTTCTCAAATTGTAATAAATAATACAATATGTAAGAGCGCATGATATAATATTTTTTTTTGCTAAATGTAATAGGTTATTACAATATGAGAAATGTATTACATTATTAACACACTGAAAACATTTTAATAAAAAACTTAATAATTGGAATATTGTAATAATTTTCAAAACAATAGAACCTTTTAAGGATTACTGCACTTTAATACAAGTTATAACACAAAATAAAATATTAAAACATCAGAGGGTATGTTGAAAGATACAGTACAACTGATATTAATGTATTGTTTCTCATGTAATCGCCCAATCTGTATTTTAACCACGGGAAGATGTCAATAAAACAGCTTGTGGACATCCGGTCACCTAAAATTACATTGACCTCAGGAAAGTTAGGCCTGTAATGTCCAGAGCTCATTATTAGCTTTAGAGGAGCATATCTCTAAAATTATAAATGCATTATTAATATATATATATATATATATATTTATATTTATATGTGCATTATATTTCACTTGCCTGTGATGGTCTATAAATTATTTTATGTAGTTTGTGGTTGAAAAAAATCTCTGAATCTTTAAATTTATTTTCTTCAAAAACAAGTTTTTACATTACATTGAGTTCCTACAGTTGCTAGAGTTGATAATGTAATAAATGTCCCGTAAAATAACCTACTACATAATGCAAACTGTATTACATTATGCACTCAGAATTGTATTACGTTTTGAGAAACATTTATATACATTATGAACATTTATTACATTTAACTTATTACATTATGCTTTATCACATTATGAGATGCTAGAGTGTGTGAGAAACAATATTTAAGTCATTTTTTACTATAAATCTCCACTTTCACTTTCACTTTCACATTCTTCTTTTGTTTTCTTCTTTGTGCATACCGTCACCTACTGGGCAGAGAGGATCATTTATAGTACAAAAGGATTTAAATATTGATCCGTTTCTCACCCACAAAAATTAATCGCTTCTGAAGACATGGATTAAACCACTGGAGTCGAATGGATAACATAAAGAAAAAGAGATCATAAAGATAAAGAATAATTCGTTTTTTTACTATAAATCTCTACTTTCACTTTCACATCTGAAAGTCACATGTGACGTCTGGTTAGTTTCAACTCTCATACCTGAAAGTAGAGATTTATAGTAAAACATTTATCTGTTTCTCACCAATCGTATCTGAAGACATTGATTTAACCAGTGGAGTCCTATGGATTATTTTTATGCTGCCTTTATGTGCTTTTTTGAGCTTCAATGTTTTGGACCCTGTTGACTTGAATATTTCACCTCTGTGGGTCCATACAATGCATCTAAAAATCTCAGTTTGTGTTCTGCAGAAAAAAGAAAGTCAAACACATCTGGGATGGCATGAGGATGAGTAAATGATGAGAGAATTTTCATTTTGTGGTGAACTGTCCCTTTAAATGTGAAATACAATAGTGCCATCTAGTGGCTATGTTCGGATGACCACTTGACAATAAATTGATTGCATCTCTGGACTTAAATCACTGATTACACGGATCAATAAGATCTTGATTAGTTAAAGTGCTGCTTCAACAAACAGAATTGCCCAAATCAATTGTTTATAACAGGTTTGTGCATCATTCAGAATTAAATAAAGAATGACACTGAAGTTACAATGACTGATTTTGAATTGAGGTAGCAAACCAGATATATAATTTTAAATTTAAGGCCGTTGAATGCATCTTGATGCAGCTTTTCTATCACAATAAACACAGTTTATAAGAATACTGGAGCAGGGAGTTTGATTATTGCATTCATTTAAATGCAATGTGCTTTATTCCCATTCACACTCTTACCAGCATGCACTGGGGCATGAATATTGTCATAGTACTATAAGTTGACAGATCTATTTGTTAAATGTTTAAAATAATTTGAACCATGTAAAATAAATGTCAGCCTGAAAATTAAGTTAATTTACATCAAATGAAGTAGATTAATTATAATAATAAAAATGTTTGATGTTTATGTTATTTATTTATTTATTCTACCAGACGGGGAATAAAAAGGCACACTTGTTCAAAAATAATATCGTAATTCTTTATGTTTTGTGTTGTGTGACTGTGTTGAATTGCAATTCATAAATTCCACTTCCTGTTGTTCCAATTCAACTTCCTGTGGGGAGTGGCCGATGCAATTCAAATTCCAGCTCATAAATAGAAATTCTGAAATTCAGAATTTTGCACAAACCTGGTTTACAAACGGGTTTCCCAAAAAAACTCTCCCTGTCCACCATTGTTTAGACAAACAGGTAGTTTTGCCCCAAACTTACTTTGTTATTTGGTCGTTGAGTCAGAAGTTGACATGTCACTCAAATACAGCAATAACAGGTTAGGGTTAGATTTAGGGTTAGGGTTAGGGGTTGGGGTTAGGGTTATGTTAAGGTTGTTAGGACAGCCCCCCATAACAGTCTCCAGACTGCTACAGTTTACTAGGGACTAGAAGAAAAGCACTGGCCGGCACATGTTTCTGGTGGACCGATCGAGGGTTAGGGTTAGATTAGGTTAGGGGTAGGGGTTAGGGGTTAGGGGTTAGGGTTAGGAGTAGGGGTTAGGGGTTAGGGTTAGGGGTTAGGTAGGTTAGGGTTAGGGTAGGGTTAGGGGTTAGGGTAGGGTTAGGGGTTAGGGTTAGGGCTTAGGGGTAGGGTTAGGGGTTAGGGTTAGGGGTTAGGGTAGGGTTAGGGTTAGGGTTAGGGAGTTAGGGTTAGGAGTTAGGGTAGGGTTAGGGGTTAGGGTAGGGTTAGGGGTTAGGGTAGGGTTAGGGGTTAGGGAGTTAGGGTTAGGGGTTAGTGGTAGGGTTAGGGTAGGGTTAGGGTTAGGGTTTGGAGTAGGGGTTAGGGTTAGGGGTTAGGAGTAGGGGTTAGGGTTAGGGGTAGGAGTTAGGGGTTAGGGGTAGGGGTTAGGGGTTAGGGGTAGGAGTTAGGGGTGAGGTTAGGGGTTAGGGGTAGGGGTTAGGAGTAGGGGTTAGGAGTTAGGGGTAGGGTTAGGGGTTAGGGGTTAGGGTTGGGGTTAGGGGTTAGGAGTAGGGGTTAGGGTTGGGGTTAGGGTTAGGGGTTAGGAGTAGGGGTTAGGGTTGGGGTTAGGGTTTAGGGGTTAGGGTTAGGGGTTAGGGATTAGGGTTAGGGATTAGGGTTAGGGGTTAGGGTTAGGGTTAGGGGTTATGGATTAGGGTTAGGGATTAGAGTTAGGGGTTATGGATTAGGGTTAGGGGTTAGAGTTAGGGGTTATGGATTAGGGTTAGGGGTTAGGGGTTAGAGTTAGGGGTTATGGATTAGGGTTAGGGGTTAGAGTTAGGGGTTATGGATTAGGGTTAGGGGTTAGGGGTTAGGGGTTAGAGGTTAGGGTTAGGGTTAGGTTGAGGTTTTCCAATGGTTTTCATATTAAGATGGGAAAAGTGTTTTAACATCAAATAAACCTGAAGAAATCCTAAAGGATGATCCATAATGGATTTCTAATGTTCAGTTCTTTGCAAACGTTAGTTAGTGAGTTACAGGTGAATGATCCGTGATTTTGTGTATGTGCAGGTGTGATGCCCAAACGTGGAGTTGATGTGGGCGAGTGTGAGATCTTCAGATTCTATAAGCTGGTGACTCTGAAAAGTCTGGTGGAGCCCGTCTCAATGATCGTCCCACGCAGGGTGAGAAAGTCTCAAATCTCAAATGTGATGTCTTTCTGGGTGAGCCGAATATTCAGCTGAAAGTAATACAAGGCAGAACTTGAAGGATTGATTCTGAAGGATATTATTGGTTAACCCTTTAAGCTCTGAGGGTGTTTTTAAAGATGTCTTGTTTTAGTGGCATATCCAAAATTAAAGGCTTATGTTTGGGATCATTGTAAAGGAAACTTGTCACATTTTTAATGATATAGATTATGATCAATTCTGAGACTCTAAGCCTAAAAATCACAAAAATAAAATACAAATTGAGCCAAAAATTTACTTTTTTCCCTGATTTGACATTATATATATCTCTGGGAAGTTTTTTGGAGCCACCTTATTTATACCCAATCATGTCGACTGTATTTAAGAAAAATCTTTTGTTGACACGACAAAGCAATCACAAGTTATAACATTACAAACATTATTTATCAATGTGTCCAAAAACATCTTCAAACAAATAAAAGATAATAATTGTACATAAGAACTAATTACACATGCAAACACAACAATGACTAAAGGTTTGCATAGCATGCAGACATGATTTTAGTCATGAGATTTCACACAATGAGTTTTGTCATCATTGAATCTGTGTCGTGTATTTGGCGCCATCTCCTGGTGGCAATATGTAACATTGTGCTTCATGTGGATTATCTAATGATCTATACATCTGATTATCTTGTGTGTGGACTCGTTTGAAAGATACAAGTGAAAACGCGGCATATAAGCAACATCAACATAATAGTCAAAAGACATATAATTAGCTGTTACTCGTTATATTTTTGTCTGCAAGTAAAACAAATAGTCTGGTTGTATTTTACTCTTCAAGAGCTTTCCAACAACATATGACACATGAATATTTGATGAGTTTGATGTTTTTACCGATTGCAATAATATGTAAAGTGCATTTTTTTAAATAAATTATCAAAACGTAACATTTCAGATTTATCTGCAGATTTCAAAGCACTTGTTCAGTTTTGGTCATAATGTCTACATGCATTGTAAAGTAAAGCTTCTGAGCTTTAAAACAACACCTATTTTGTGTTGGTCAAGATGATAGTTATTAATATTTTGACGATAATTTAGTTTTTCTCACGGGTCCGCTGGTGGAAAGGGTTAATAATAATTTTCCCCTGCCTACATGATCTTGATTACACCAGCAGAAAAGAAAAAAAATATTGTATATTTTAAAATACGTCAAAGAATTTCTTAATTGTTTTAAATGATATATAGCATGTAGGCTACCATATATTAACCTATATATATATATATTTAAATGCATGAACAGTTTAAAATTATATAATGAGTTACAACATGTTTTTAGATTAAAATAATTGGGTTATGAATGTTTTATAAGCTTAAATGTAAGTCAGTTTTTACTATAAATCTTTACTTTCACTTTCACATCTGACAATGGACCCACTAATGCAAAAGCCGTATGCAGTGTTAAGAGAGTAAATAGTCTGTGCCGAATAATGTCATGTAAACAAAAACTAATTTCGATGTTCTGACTTTTAAGCAGTTTTATATGTGGCATGATTTGTCTTCAGTCAGAGTCGTATCAGGAGGATATTTTCCCGATGACAGCGGGCACAGAATCGGCTCTGTCGGCTTCGGAGTGGCTCAGTGGAGTTAACAGAGGTGAATCGGCAAGTTCATTATGCACACATACATTTACTGATGAGGTTTAGGGTGTATATCATTAACTCTGTATTCAAAAAACATCTCTGAGATATCCTTAGTAATGAAGTAAAGGTGTGTTTGCACAGGGCCCATGTTGATATCTCTTAAGGAAGCTTATAAGCGTCCAAACGCAGCTGATCTGAGAGCAGCTAAACAGGACAGACGGACAGTGAATGGTATCGACTTACTGGAGAACGTTTCACCAAACACAGACAAGGAGGTGTGTGCGTTCACTTCAAATGATTGACTCGAACTCTGTTTGATACATTTGTGAAGCAGTCCATCCCATAATAATTGTGCCCCTCAGAGACATGTTCCACATTCAACATGCTTATCCTATTAATGCACAACAGACTTACATGGTGTGTGTGTTTAGCTCCTAAAGATGGTCTTCAGACAACAGGAAGAGCTGAGACAACACAAGGATGAACTGAGAGAAAAAGACGATAAAATCCAACAACTGGAGCTGCAACTCAGAAACATGAAAAACACGTGACGACAAACAAACAAACAAACAAACAAACAAGGCTGTAAACCCTCAAAGATCATTTTTATAAAGAATGCACTGAGAAGATTTAATTAAAACCCTTTTATTGAGATATTATGTGTTTTATTCTGACTATTCTACATTACAGCACAGAAGATGGATATATGTCTGTACCGCTCAATTAAAGGTACAGATGTACATATGAAGTCTGATCAGAAAATACTCTGAATATTGAAAATGTCAAGAACTTGATTTATTTATTAATTTTTGGATGTGACATTATTGGGGTAGTCAGTCAACAGATGGAGCCAAATGAGAGAGCTCCACTAGGCTTTAAAAGATTTCATTTGTCTGAGTATTTAGTGCTTGCATGTACATGGGGGGGGTGGGACTATGGCAAACCGAATTGACATTTATTAATGTTCAGAGTTATAGAGATCTTTAATAACATGTTCTTCTTTTCTTCATTTCTACTGAAAATGCTCATTTTTGATCAGTAATTAGGTTTGGACTTCTAAAATATTGTAAACAATGACATCATTACTCCATTTTGCAAATTCTTGGTATTAAAAATGTAATTTTGACTATTTTAATTTCTGCTAGTAGAATTTCACAATTATCTGTCGTCTCATATTCAAAACGAACAAACAGATATCTATAATGTCTTACTAGCTCAAAATATCACAAATTAGCAATGCACTTCTTACTAGTAAAACTCATTTTTGATAGCAATAATCACACAGTTAATGGGCTACAAATATCCATTCGCTAAATAAAAATGTTGCATTTTAACTTGTAAAATTTAATTATTGATATCTATAATTCATATCCAATATCACAAGCTGAATTGGCATTTAATCATGTGTAGGACATCAGTTAAATATATAGATAATAATAATAATAAAAAAAAATATATATATATATATATAAAATGTTGTTAAATACATTTTAAATAATTGTATTTAAAATAATTTAACCTGATTAAATGTCAATTCGGCTTGCCATAGTCAACTGCCCTCTAATGGATTTAATTCAATTTATTATAGACCTCCTCTGTACAAATGGCTTACATCTTTGCTCCAGATGAGTTTCAGAACATTTGTGGTGCAGTTAATGATTGTTTTTTTCTTGATAAATAAATGATTCAGTTCAGTGTTTGTCTCAAGAGTAAACCTCTATATTGTTTTTATCGATTAATCAGCAGCAACACTTGCTTTTGTAACTATTGGTTATTGGCAAAAATCAACGCTGATAGTTGCCGATAGTTTGGGGTTATCAAAACATCAATGTAGAAGATTGCTAAGGTGCATATTTGTTCCCATTACGTGTTTATGTGAGTTGTGAGCACAGATATTTCAAAATAAGAGTCCCCGGTGTATGTTGGGCTTGGTTAGATAAAATGTACGCAACAAATTTGTTTGTTACATTCAAACAAATTGATTCACCAATCTGTGTATTTAATCTATAGCCTTGCATTATGAAAGAGATAACCAAAAACATCCATAGCTGTGTTTGAATCCACATATTTGTCTGCAAATTTTACAATATCGCATAAAAAATCTAATAAAATCCAGGATGGGAATAAAATCATCAAAGCCTCCAACATCTTGCACCAATTTTCCCAGAAGTGAAGATTTTGTTCTTTTGAACACATGGGATGGAAACAATATATTCGTGAATTGTTTTGCGATTTTTATACTTTTTGCATGAATTAAATCTGGTAACTTGGATAGAAAGGTGGCTAATGATGCCAAACCCGTCACTGCGCTCTTATTTAATCTGGCATGAATGCTTTTCAGTAAATATGACATTTCAGTCTATTCCTCACTCAGAGATATCATATAACTTCTACTTTCATGGCGCTTTTATGTTGTTAATTTGAACTTGAATGATTGTTTTATACGGTACAATAAAAGCTCACGTTTATGCTAATGAGAGGCAGAAACGTGACAAAAATGCCCACAACTTACGCCCATTCGTTAACGTCATTGTGACGTCTTTATACATGTCTTGGCAGCTGCACAGAACGTGATTTCTCTCAGATGGAGCGCACACGAACACAACAGATTTAATGTGTTTGTTATCGACTCTGACCAGCAGCAAAAGGCGATAACATGAGCGTAATCAATCCCCGCTGCTGTATAAGACCTGTAATGTCTTTGTAATGAGTCAGTGAGATTCAAGTTATGAGATGGGGTCCAGATCATGGCTTCATCGGATTTGAGGGACCAAAAAAACGAAACTACGTCATTAATGCATACATAAATGGAGGCTTCTTACTGTAATTTTGTCTGCAAATTAGAAGCACATAATGGATTAGAAAAAAGGGTACGCCCCGTGATCGTTGGTAAGACGTCTTAAATCATGGATTTCTACATTCATGCATAATGTGATTGGAGTGCCATTAGACGCCTGGTAATAACGGAATTGGACATTTTTCCACGTCTAAGCGAGATGGTGTGATTGAAATAATAACTTTTGGTAAACATCAGTCTTGGACGCTGGGGGAAAAGATTAACGGCATTTTAGTGTTGGGGAAAAAAACCCTTCCTCATCTACAGTTGAAGTCAGAAGTTTACATTCACATTAGCCAAATACATTTAAACTAAGTTTTTCACAATTCCTGATGTTTAATCTCAGAAAAAATTCCCTGTTTTTGGTCAGTGGAGGTGTGCTTGGGGGTCATTGTCCATTTGGAAGACCCATTTGTGACTGAGCTTTAACTTCCTGTCTGATGTCTTGAGATGTTGCTTCAATATATCCACATAATGTTCCTTCCTCATGATGTCATCATCTATTTTGTGAAGTGCACCAGTCGCTCCTGCGGCACCCCACAACATGATGCTGCACCCCCATGATTCACGGTTGAGATGGTGTTCTTCACCCTTTTTCCTCCAAACATAACGATGGTCATTATGGTCAAACAGTTAAATTTTTGTTTCATCAGACGAGAGGAAATTTCTCCAAAAGTAAGATCTTTGTCTCCATGTGCACTTGCAAACTGTATTCTGGCTTGTTTATGGTGGTTTTGGAGCAGCGGCTTCTTCCTTGCTGAGCAGCCTTTCAGGTTATGTCGATATAGGACTCATTTTGCTGTAGATCTAGATACTCGTCCACCTGTTTCCTCCAGCATCTTCACAAGGTCCTTTGCTGTTGTTCTGGGATTGATTTGCACTTTTCACATAAACTACGTTCATCTCTAGGAGACAGAATGCGTCTCCTTCCTGAGCGGTATGATGACTGTGTCATCCCATGATGCTTATACTTGCTTACTAACTTACCTGAATAATAGCATGTCCAGTTTAACAGCACAGACATTTAAAGGAAACTCTATCACCCCCTTGAGTACTGAAGTTTGTGACCGCCACCGTCATGCAAAAATGCATGTTAAGCTCGTTACACTGAACTGCACGGACACCATCACGTGCAAACTAGCGTAAAGTACTTTTCTAGCCTGAGTTTCTTTTGTTAGCTAGCTAGCTAGATGTGAAGCTGTTCGAATAATCTGTCGCTGAAAATGTTACGTAATCGCTGATTATAGATCTCATCACATTAGCTCCCACGCGTCATCACAATATGCTAATTTAGAGTTTAGGTCAACACATAATCTACACAAGTATGTGAAAGCAGTCTCCTAAAGCTATAAAAGATCAATTTTGTGCGATATTGCATTGCAAATTTTCTCAGCTTGCACAGAAGTATGCATTGCATTCTCAGCATTGCCACAAGGGGCGCTATAACGATAATAGTGTGAACTGTCCGCTTTTACGGTGAGTTTTCTATTGAAGGTAAAATAGTGCCTAAATTATTTGCATGAATGTATGTGTAACATAAACTATTGCAAAAGTGTAAATGACTTTTTCCAGAAATAATGCAAAATACATTTCCACCGTTTGATATTTAAGAGAGGAGAGATACCAGAGGAATGACGCTGAGCCATATGAAGAAGAAGCTGTCTGTCACGTTGTTAAACCAATCAGGTCAGATTAACTGGCTCATTTGATTGGTTACTAGAAGCAGGTAGACCCGCCTTCCTCCTCCCGCTTGCAAAACTCTTTTCAGTGAGACATTTGTGCCATAAATGTGAGCACAAGTAAAGGAAGACGGAACGATGTATATCGGATTATTCCTGGAAAATATTTATGCCACAAACACAAGTCATTTACACATTTGCAATAGTTTATTTTACACATAAAGACTGATTCTACGCGGTCAATCTGTTCTTTTGCTGGTTTTTGACCATGTTCAAGATAACAGAATAGACCTTTGAAGGTAACTCTATTGCCGCTGAAGCAGCGTTGCTGAAACAGTAAAGAAAAATGCACATTAACAATGCGTTAGCAACCCTTACGAAAATCGAGAGTTTGTGGCAAATTTGCCGCAGATTCGCCCCTTATAATTTTCAAACCTGCGACGAATTCTCCATTGTTGCGAAAGGTTTGCCAGAGGTTCACCACTACCGGCGAAGAGCTGCAAACTTCTGGCAAACATTTGCGGTGAATCAAACGCTCATTTGCATGTGCTGCTAGTTTATATTTTTTGTAAGGGAAGTGCGCGAATGAATAACAAATGTTTCTTCTGTTAGCTAGCTGTGGTGGTGTGTGGTTAGTGTAATCTGTCGCTGAAAACTTTACGTAAACGCTGATTGTAGCTCCTGAAAAGCCTTGAATTTGTTTAGCTTGAATGAACCAATTAATGATAAGTAAAATTTATTATTTTTGTTTAAAGTAAGAATGATATCATTTAAAAAACTAATGATTTTTAGGACAATGTGAATACCAAGGTAACCACAACTTCAACGATTTAATTTCTTCTTTTTTTTTAACAGAAGACTTTAGTTTTCTAGACGTGTCTCAAAAGTTCTCTACGCAGTATAGAACATGCGAACAGGTCTTATTGGGAATATTTTCAACCGCTGTGAAAGGGCAGCCAGAGTTCAAGAGGGGAGTTCGGCGAGGAATTTCACAATAGGTTGATATTTTTCGACTAGACAGATGTTTTGTTATGAATATAGGTCTCTCGGCAACCATTCTGCAAAACCCATCCATAGCAACAACAACAACGTTTGGAAATAGACCAATTCACGTCGGCTGTTATGTTGCTGTTCTATATTGTGAAGCGTCCTTGAGCTCTGGAAGTGTGCTATATAAATTAAACATATTATTATTATAACATTGCCATATTTCAATGCAACAACCTGTTTTTAATCAGTATTTTTGTATTGTTACATCTAAACAAGATCAATCTTGTTTAAATGGCGGCCAATAGTTTGGAATAATGTACAGATTTTGCTCTTATGGAAGGAAATTGGTACTTTTATTCACCAAAGTGGCGTTCAACTGATCACAATGTATCATCAGGACATTAATAATGTGAAAAATTACTATTACAATTTAAAAAAATGTCTGAAACTACTTCAGAGTTCTCATCAAAAAATCCTCCATGTGCATTAATGACAGCTTTGCAGATCCTTGTTATTCTAGCGGTCAATTTGATCAGGGACTCAGGTGACCTTTCACCCCACACTTCCTGTAGCACTTGACCTTTCACACAACACTTCCTGTAGCACTTGACCTTTCACCCCACACGTCCTGTAGCACTTGACCTTTCACCCCACACTTCCTGTAGCACTTGACCTTTCACCCCACACTTCCTGTAGCACTTGACCTTTCACCCCACACGTCCTGTAGCACTTGACCTTTCACCCCACACTTCCTGTAGCACTTGACCTTTCACCCCACACTGCCTGTAGCACTTGACCTTTCACCCCACACTTCCTGTAGCACTTGACCTTTCACCCCACACGTCCTGTAGCACTTGACCTTTCACCCCACACTTCCTGTAGCACTTGACCTTTCACCCCACACGTTCTGTAGCACTTCACCTTTCACCCCACACTTCCTGTAGCACTTCACCTTTCACCCCACACTTCCTGTAGCACTTGACCTTTCACCCCACACTGCCTGTAGCACTTGACCTTTCACCCCACACTTCCTGTAGCACTTGACCTTTCACCCCACACGTCCTGTAGCACTTGACCTTTCACCCCACACTTCCTGTAGCACTTGCCATAGATGTGTCTGTCTTGTCGGGCACTTCTCACACACCTTACAGTCTAGCTGATCCCACAAAAGCTCAATGGGGTTCAGATCCGTAACACTCTTTTCCAATTATCTGTTGTCCAATGTCTGTGTTTCTTTGCCCACTCTAAACATTTCTTTCTGTTTTTCTGTTTCAAAAGTGTCTTTTTCTTTGCAATTCTTCCCATAAGAGTCTTCTCTTTACTGTTGCACATGAAACTGGTGTTGAGCGGGTAGAATTCAATGAAGCTGTCAGCGGAGGACATGTGAGGCGTCTATTTCTCAAACTAGAGACTCTGATGTACTTATCCTCTTGTTTAGTTGCACATCTGGCCTTCCACATCTCTTTCTGTCCTTGTTAGAGACAGTTGTCCTTTGTCTTTGAAGACTGTAGTTACACCTTTGGATGAAATCTTCAGTTTTTTGGCATTGTATCGCCTTCATTCCTCAACAATGATTGACTGATGAGTTTCTAGAGAAAGCTAATATTGACTATAAGACATGTCTATTTCATACTGTGCAACTCAAAAACAAACACAAAGACAATGTTCAGCTTCATTTAATGAACCAAATATCTTTCGCTGTGTTTGATATAATGTAAAGTGATTTTCTAGTATCAAATGATCAATTTAGCATGATTACTCAAGGATAAGATGTTGGAGTGATGCTGCTGTATAGACTTGATCAGAAATAACTTCTTTCAAATAGTGATGTGCTGTTTTTTACATCAGTAATGTCCTGACTATACTTTGTGATCAGTTGAATGCCACTTTGGTGAATTAAAGTACCAATTTCCTTCCAAAACGGCAAAATCTCTACATTATTCCAAACTTCTGGCCGCCAGTGTATATTCTGAATTATTTGACGAATCAACATTATTTTGATGACATTTTGCATTGAGGGTCCCTAGATGAAACACCCAAAATTTGGGGCAAAGCAGACTAGGTTGAGATTGAAAAAGTATGTTTACAGTTTACTCCTATCCACAGCAGTGTCACAAACGTGAGTTAGCTCTTCAAGTGTTTTAAGCACATTTGCTTTGTCCTTTTAAGAACTAATTCAAGTTTTCCTGTTTATTTTGTGACTTTCTCCATCTGTCCTGAGGTGTAAACAGGCATCAACTTGATTTATAACATCTGTGACATATTATCCATACTTTATCAGTTTTGTTTTATATAAAAAAGTGAGTTTGCTGGCTGGACTAACAGTGAAACTACAATATAAGAACTTCAGATTCTCAGTTTCAGGATATCAGGTGAAATGTTGGAACGCCGGGTCGACCCAACACACATCTTCGCCACTGGACGAAAGGTTGCTCGCTGACAGTGCACGATGACATTGGATGACCAGGATGTATGATGCCTGAAATATCCTTTCCAGGCATTGTGCACGAGTACGCTCACTGTGAATTAAAGAATGCATGGAAGGATGTACAATTAACCGTGAATATACATTCAGTGTTCAGCCAAGGACTTTGGGGGGGGGGGATCAAGATGTGTTTTCTCAGATTCTCCCATTTGAAGGTTCAAATCAATGTCGTAACATCTCTGAACTTTATGAAGCGTAATCAAGTCTCTAAAAGACTTTTCACAGGATAAGGTTGACTATAACTGCTTTAAGTGCAGGACGAGGTGGCATCAAATGTGCTTTCATTACTTTGTTACTTCTCTTTTGTGGCCGGTAGCTCGTTCGAAGATGTGCCATCAATTACGGAAGACCTTTTGACTGAGATTTGAACTGATCTCAGAGGTATAAATTGACTAGAGCTGGATAGACGGTACATTTTATGATCCCAGCACACCTGAGAGAGAGAGTCTAGCTTCATTTTGGAAAGTAATATCCATTCCTGAGCTCTGAGAATTCTGTGGGAACATTTCAAAAGGACTGTCATTTTTATATCTGTAATTAAATAATAATCTTTAATAAAAGAGGCCTTTGTAATTTAAGATTACTGCGCCAACATTAGTCGGTGATAAAAACTTAAAGACCAATAAGGTTTGAGGTTTGGGTCACATGTGCTAAGCGCAATTGATGGCGCTAAAGCACCGAAAGCTATTTTGTGAAGTTAAAGGAGTCATATCATTGTTTTCTTCCTGTAAACTTATAATGTCCTTCACATTATGTTTTCATAGTGCAGTGAACTCTTCTATTTGTAAAAGGTTGAGGAAAATTACATTTCTCATGATATGGCAAAACTCATGTTAAAAGGACAGTTCAACCAAAAATGTAAATTCAGTCATTGTTTACTCGCCCCTGTGTTGTTATAACCTCGTATGTGACTTTCTGTCTTGTTCTGAACACAAAGGGAGAAGTTGTGAATAAATGTTGTGCTCAGAGATGTCATACAATGGCAGTTTATGGTGACCACCTCTTCAAGCTTCAAAAGAACACAAAAGGATCATTCAGACGTCTAATTAATTATTCATGAGACTCATGATTGTTATGAAAGTATACGATAAGATTTGATGAGAAACTGAAATGTAATGTATTATTTAGTGTAAATGTTCACTGTTGATCTCCTGTGTGTGTTCATGATAGGACACGAGAGCAACTGTTCACTCACCCCTCACGACATAGGGGCGTTCAAGCGAAAACCCATTTTGTTTATCTAAAAACAGCGATAGTGACAACAGAACACAACTGCACACAAAACAGAGAACAAACTTACTAAACATATCTGAAGAGTTTGTAGTCCAAGAGTTGATGCATTTCTATGCCCAGCCTTATTTATTTAAATGATTTTGGACCTGTGCCAGTTCACAGTGGACGGAGTTACCCGTGTGATGCCGAGAATAGAAAACAAGCGATCTATAGATTGTACCATCACACGTCACAGCTGGTTAAGATAAAAACTCTGATTACGATTAAAAACATTTTACCTTATATCATGTGCTGTTAGTAATCAGGTTTGGACACGGTGTGACTGTGGCTGCCTTTAGCTCCTCTATGTTTCTGTTTGATTTCTGAGTACTAAAAAAACAAGGCTGGTCATAGAAATGCATCAATTCTTGGACTATAAAACTCACAAACTCTTCAGACATGTTTAGTCAGTTCTGTTCTCTGTTCTGTGTGCAGTTGTGTTCTGTTGTCACTATCACTGTTTTTAGATATACAAAACGAGTTTTCTCTTGAACGCCCCTATGTCGTGAGGGGTGCATGAACTGTTGCTCTCGTGTCCTATCATGAACACACACACACACAGATGAACGCTCAGTAATCATTTACACTAAATAATACATTACATTTCAGTTTCTCATCAAATCTTATCATATATATTAATAACAATCATGAGTCTCATGAATAATTAATTAGACTTCTGAATGATACTTTTGTGTTCTTTTGAAGCTTGAAGAGGTGTCACCATAAACTGCCATTGTATGACATCTGTAACGGTTACCCTGTCTTGTTTCACTGTTCCCTCTTGTTTACCATTTTCGTCACTTTTTGCATTCCTTAGTTTTCACTTTTGTCCCTTATGTAACTCCATAGTCTCTTTGTTAGCGTTCGTGTTTTCCGTCATTGCTTTCACCTGTCCCTCGTTAACTTGCCACTTGCCTCTGTTTCTTCCCTCGTTATCTTATTTGGTGTTCTGTTTGTTCATTGGCCCCTTAGTTCTATGTTCATGTATATATATCCTGGTTTTTGGTTTAGTCCCTGTCTTTCGTTGATTGTATGTGAACGTGAATGTTGTCAAGCCTGGCATGTGTTCCCTGCCTGAGTTCTCAGTTTTATTTCATTGTGTTTTGTTTCCTGTTTTCCCATCGTGGTTGTTTCTTTTGTGTTTATTCGTTGGTTTATTTAAATAAAACAGTTGCATTTAGATCCACTCTCCTCGTCTGCCTTCGCTGCCTTCATTTCGTTACAGAAAATGAAGACTGAACGAGACACAGGTGAAAACAATGATGAGTGCACTATGGAGCTACAAGGGTGACAAAAGTGAAAACTAAGGAACTCAAAAAGTGACAAAAATGACAAACAAAAGGGCAACAGTGAGACAAGACAAGGTATACATAACAACATCACTGAGCACAACATTTATTCACAATTTCTCCCTTTGTGTTCAGAACAAGACAGAAAGTCATCCGAGGTTATAACAACACAGGTCCGAGTAAACAATGACTGAATTATCATTTTTGGGTGAACTAATCCTTTTAACATACTGTATGCAATTGCTATTGGAAATCCCAGTGGATTTGTAAACATTGAATTACAAAACCAGACTGCAAATTAGATTGCGAAAACAAAACAACATCATTTGTCACGTGCTGGTACAGCAACCGAACCTCAAGCTATTGCTGTGAATTATAGTTTCTGATATGTGGGGGTACGAATTTATTATGAAGTCCACCGAGAAGATGCAGATGCTGTTTGGCCGAGGAGGAAAATGATGCTGGCTGCAGAAGACCGTCTATCCATCACGGCTGCACCACAACACAAATGAGATGTAGACTGAAGTGTCCACAGAAACCTGTTATTACACAATGCCATGTTAGTATTATAATGTGATAGCAAAGCTGGTTCTGAGGCAACCAAGCAAGTTAGTATCCTAGTGAGTAAACAAGCCCAAGTGATTAACAAGTCTTAATGAAAAATGGATTGAAACTGCAATAGTTTTTATTGTCTTATAGTATCTGCAGATTGAAGGGTCCACTTTAGGTACATATATATATATAGGAACCAAATGATCCTAATCACGTTTGGTTCTCACGGTGGTTTTTGATCTCATGTTCATACAGTTAAAAATAACCATTAATTTAAAAAAGGACAAGCAAAAATCACCATTTAAGTGCAATAAAAGTAGTTCATTTTATTCATGCGCTTTATTTATTACATTTTTGTGTAATAAATAAATGCCCAGCCTTGTTTTTTTAAAACCAATATGGCCATCGCTCATTGGCTTTCCGTGTTGATGTAGAATCAATCCAAAAGTTAGGACAGAAAATGGCACATGTCCTCTCTCAGTAAGCCATGAAATCAACAATGAAAGGCTTATTTTCACACTTGCACTTTGTTTTCCATTATATTTGTGTTCACTGGCCGAGGTAATGACATTCCAAGCACAAATTCCCCCGACCCAGCGAAAGGTCAATGTTCCTAACACAGGTACTTGCTGAGATGCTGTACATGTGCAGCTATGAATATTAACTGCCGTGTCTGATAGTCATGTGGAGTTCTCAGAATCAGACTCTACAGACTTGTCATGCACGCCAACATCTGCAAAGCAGTTCTGAAGTTCTCAGCATCTGCAGATGAGTGAAAATCTGGTTGCCAGCCAGACGCAGAAAATGGCAAACCATGTGACCAACCGGACGATAACAAAGTGATTGTGCCAAAGACCACGAAAGTGAACAAACTTTGAAGTAAGTTGAATTATAAGATATTGAATGTGTTTAATACATCACTGTATTAACGTTGGCTTGACAAATCCAAACACTGTTATTCTACAAACTTGTTTTTTTGAATCCCTAAACCAAGACCATACATTCTGACTCTAACTCCTCTTAGAGCTTTCAAGCTACATTCACCAGACTTGGTGCAGCTCTTCAGACTATTCTGACTTGGTAAGCTTTGTCTTTTCGAACTGATCGGACATACGGTTGTCTCGTTACAGACTTTCAAAATGGTTTAAAAATCCCACAGACTTTCATTAATGGAATGTTCAAACAAGCCGATGGAATGCTCGTAAATTCAAACTCTAACTCTCCAAAAACTCAACTGTAAACAATAACACAAAAGACCTTTATTCTGCTTTGTATCTAGCTGGCTGGCTGTTTGTCTTACTATAATGTCTGAGTAAACATCAAACTTTCAGACTTGGTCAAGCTAATATCAAAATTTGTCTTGAGAAACTTTACCTATCTTTACATAGTTTTGTTTGATGTTGAATATTTGGACAACCAGCGACAAAGGGGGGATAAAGTGATGTAATGTATAGTAACAACTGTTGCATATGTTCTTGATAAGCAGTCCACACAGGTTTAGCTGGTTAGCTTTAGCAGTTAGCCCCTGTTGGTAGATTCCATATATACGCCATTATCCATCGAAAGCATGCTCCTCCATTGCTGGTCAATTAGCAAGATATATTGAAACTCCTTAACTGTGACCTTGTGCATGTGTCAATAAAGTCATCATTTTTAGTCCATGTCTGTTAGAGGCGTGCCCCTGACCAGAGCCTGATGGGACCCATCCAACCGTCAAGTTTCGGGCTGGGTTTGGAACAGTTTGTCATGTATAGGTTCAAATTCGTGTTTGTAAGTAATGACAAAATAAATTATATACTTCTATTCTACTCTTACTGAAAGTTCAGTGGCAATGGGTCAAAGTTGAAATAGTTTGAGTGCTTCATCGACATACTGCGCAACAAGCTAACCTCCCCCCCAAAGGTTTGCTGGAGGTTCACCACTACCGGCGAAGAGCTGCAAACTTCTGGCAAATATTTGCGGCAAATGAAAAGCTAATTTGCATGTGTAAATGTAACAAGCGGCAAGTTTTTAGGCGCGCATGCTCTCACTTAGATGTGGGAACACACGAGTTAGAGGCTGTTCTAAGGCATGTTGAGATGCGTTTTTAAAACGTGACACGGTGTCTAAAAGACGTGGTGGTTCTGCACGAGAAGCTGAAAATACAGCGAGATGTGGCGCAATGGTCAAAGACATCCATCGATTTCGGTTAACATAGAAAAACAACTGCATGTTGATGCAGGATATAATGACGCAGCACGTTCCGCCCCAACTTCCTGTTTAAATAATAAACACGTCATTCAACAAAAACACTTGTTTTTAAATCAACTCATCTATGCCATGTGGGACAAGTCACTTTACATACTTACTGCAGTGTTATTACATAGGCTACCATAACTTAAAAATGTTGTCAGCTGGAGTTATTAAATAAAGTGGGTCGCAGCTGCACAGCAGTTGGGATGTTACGGTGCATTACACGCTTTAAGACCGTGAAACTCTTTACATCGACATTTCTGCAGATGTTCAAGCATGAACTGTATGAAATGTGCATTACATTGGCCCATATATCAAGGAGGTCTTATACACTCAGTCATGATCACTGGGAAATGTAATCCGGGATCATTTTTCAACACAGATCTCCATTTGTATGTCAAGGAGGTGAAAGGAAGTAATATATGAGGGCATTTGAACTAAGTATTCACTGAGTTTGCCTCAAGGTAGACTTCTTGGCAAACTTTTCGTTGATTGCTTTATGATAAGACATCTTGTGATAAATGAAAGCTATATGGAGAAAAACGGAAATCAAATCATTCTTGACAGGCAATTTTCCTGACCGCTAGCTCCTCTAAGGAAAAGGAAAGTTGAGTCAAGTGCACATCAGAGCGGTTTAATCGTTTGATTGTGCTGCGGTGTTATCAGATAACTCGAGGGTGAATATTGCTTGAAGACAATCTGTTGGGTAATGGACTCCATTCTTCAGAGGAGCCCGTCCGTCGGTTTGACCCTCTCTCAGCCTCAAACACATCAGCGAGCGATGTCTGGGGTATTACGTAACATCTGTGTTTTCGAGGATAAATGTGAAACTTGCACATTATCTTGTTGTCGCTTAAGTCAAGAGAGTTTCAGAGACTGATTTATTCCAATTCACTTAATAGTTTAGGTTCATTAAGGACCTTATGAACAATTCTTTCAGTACTTGAATAATAATTGGTCCTATAATTTGTTGAAATTGAGCTGTAGAGGATGAAACTCACTCATATAACACTCGATTAAATTGCTTATGCTTCATGGAGAAAGTCGTTTACAAGTACATACGGTGGCTGTGGCTCAGGTGGTAGAGCGGGTCGGCCACTAATCGCAGGGTTAGTGGTTCGAATCCCGGCCCACACGACTCCACATGCTGAAGTGTCCTTGGGCAAGACACTGAACCCCAAGTTTCTCCCAATGGCAGGCTAGCACCTTGCATAGCAGCTCTGCCACCATTGGTGTGTGAATGAGTCACAGTGTAAAGTGCTTTGACTACCGTTAAGGTTAAAAAGGTGCTATATAAGTGCAGACCGTTTACCATACAAACAACATTTTGAGGCATGGTGCAACATTGAGGGGAATGACTGAACCATTGACCTCAATAGGCTTGTTTTTGTTGTTTTCCCCTAAGTAACACCAGTACGCACTTGGGCATGTGAATGCGCATCATACTAAGAAATGCGTACAACCTAAATATGTTGCTAAAACAAACTGCTGTAATATGGACAACATTCGAGCGCCACGGCATGTGAGTAAGCATTTCTTCTGTAACCTCACTGCGGTGATTAGACATTTGTCTCGTTCACGTGGGGCCAATGGCTGAGCATTCAGCGTTAATAGCGTTTGGGCTGGCAAAGATGCTCGGAACGAGCAGGTGGGTGAAATTGCCCCTGCTTTCTCAATGCCAAAACAAACCAGGAGCAGGTGGCTAATGGCAGATAGACAGACAGAGCTGATGCTACTTCATACATGGTTTAACTGACAGGAACATTGTGCTAAAATTAACCCACTTACAGAATGATGGCAGAAGTAAAAGACTTCATTCTGGATTATATTTGTTTATTTTCTTGAGTAAAGATGAGTGGTGTTTGCCCATACAAAACTTAATGCCAACATGCTAGGGTGTTGTAAATGGTTGCTAGTGCATCGCTATGTGGTTGCTAAGGTATTTAGAGTGTTTATAACATTGTTATGTAATTTGCTAGTTGTTCTCAGTGATTACCAGGGCATAGCTATGCGGTTACTAGGACGTTCTGAGTATTTTTATTATTTGTGCTGCTATGAGGTTGGTAGGGGTTTCTAGAATGTTCTGGGTGATTGTTAGAGTAGTCTGGGTGGTTGCTAGGGCGGCTGTGGCTCAGGTGGTAGAGCAGGTTGGCCACTAATTGCAGGGTTGGTGGTTCGATTCCCAGCCCACATGACTCCACATGCTGAAGTGTCTTTGTGCAAGACACTGAAGCCTAAATTGCTCCCAATGGCAGACTAGTGCCTTGCATGGCAGCTTTTTCCATCATTGGTGTAAGAATGGTTGAATGACTGTAAACACTGTAAAGCACTTTGAAAACAGCTAAGGTTAAAAAAGCGTAATATAAGTGCACACCATTTACCATTTGCTAGGGTGTTTCTATAGAGTTCTTGGGGGTTGATCAAGCATTTTAGGTGGTTGCTAGAGCGTCCTGGGTGGTTCCTAGGGGGTTGCTTGAGTGTTTTGGTTTGTTGCTGAGTTTTTTGGGTGGTTGTAAGAGGGTTGCTAGAGTGTTCTGGGTGGTTCTAAGGGGGTTGCTAGAGTGTTTGGGTTGTTGCTAGAGTGTTCTGTGTGGTTGTAAGAGGGTTGCTAGAGTGTTTGGGTTGTTACTAGAGTGTACTGGTGGTTGTAAGGAGGTTGCTAGAGTGTTCTGGGTGGTTGCTAAGGAGGTTGCTAGAGTGTTCTGTGTGGTTGTAAGACGGTTGCTAGAGTGTTTGGGTTGTTGCTAGAGCATTCTGGGTGGTTGTAAGGAGGTTGCTATTCTGGGTGGTTGTAAGGAGGTTGCTACAGTGTTCTGGGTGGTTGCTAAGGGGTTGCTAGAGCGGTCAGTGTGGTTGCCATGGCAGTGCTGCTAGAGTGTTTTGGGTTGTTACTAGAGTGTACTGGTGGTTGTAAGGAGGTTGCTAGAGTGTTCTGGGTGGTTCTAAGGAGGTTGCTAGAGTGTTCTGGGTGGTTGCTAAGGGGTTGCTAGAGCGGTCAGTGTGGTTGCCATGGCATTGCTGCTAGAGTGTTTTGGGTGGTTGCTATGGCATTGCTAGAGAGTTCTGGGTGGTTAAAAAGGGATTGCTAGTGTGTTTTGGGTTGTTGCTAGAGCATTCTGGGTGGTTGTAAGGGGGTTGCTAGAGCGGTCAGTGTGGTTGCTATGGCATTGCTGCTAGAGTGTTTTGGGTGGTTGCTATGGCATTGCTAGAGAGTTCTGGGTGGTTGAAAAGGGATTGCTAGTGTGTTTTGGATTGTTGCTAGAGCATTCTGGGTGGTTGTAAGGGGGTTGCTAGAGTGTTCTGGTTGAAAGAGCATTCTGGGTGGTTGTAAGGGGGTTGCTAGAGTGTTCTGGTTGAAAGAGCATTCTGGGTGGTTGTAAGGGGGTTGCTAGAGTGTTCTGGTTGATAGAGCAATCTGGGTGGTTCCTAGGGAGTTGCTAGAGTGTTTTGGGTTGTTAATAGAGCACTCTGGGTGGTTGTAAGGGGGTTGCTAGAGTGTTCTGGTTGATAGAGCATTCTGGATGGTTCCTAGGGGGTTGCTAGAGTGGTTGCTAGTGCTTGTTGTTTTGTATGACTAGTATCATAAATTTAATATATCCAAGCAACTAATTTTTATAACGTTAAAAGGTATTAGACTTGGAAACGTATGCACATTTATTGTTAGACACAGGATAGAAAACTATGGGTTGAGTGTATAGAGTTGGATTGAAACCTGTGCCACCCATTTAAGCACAACATCGCAATGATCTTGGAGCTCTATCCACTAAGCCCCGGTTTTATCCTGATGATATTCTGTAATTTGTTTCACGTGTCCTTTAACATGACTGTGACCTAATGTAACCCACTCTTGGAAGCTGTTCCTCCGGGAGATATTTTCACTGTTTCCATATGAAAAACAACATAAAAGAGGCTCAATCACATGGGCAAGAGATGCAGATGGGCGAAAACGTTTACCAGATGGAAAGAGGCAGCAACATCTAAATCTGACTGGGAACTGACAGTATTCCATGGAGTCTGAACTTCAAAGCAATATGGACCAATATCTACCAAAACCTCATGGAGAGACATCCTCAATGGGCAGAGAGAGAGATTTGATTCATTGCACAGTTTTAAGTTTTAATGTCCCCTGAACAAAACAAAACAACTTAATCAAGAAGGTGCCTGTTAACAACAAATCCAGCTCATATTTGACTCTAATTCAGAATTTTTTCTTTCCATTAATGCCGTTAAAAGTTGAAGCTAGTCAACTAGTATTGGAGTCGATTTCCTGTAAATATATTCACCCTAAACATAGGCCACATTCAATTCTGCTTCGTTCAATCCTCTCATCCACACTACAACAGTGTTTTCATCCACATGTTTCAAAAACGCTCTCCACTGTTGAAGAACTAATACAGCAAAAGTAGATTACAGGACCTCAAGGGGGTTTAGAAGGACAACTTTGAATAACAAAAGCAAAATCACCAAGTTAATGTCGTTTAATCATTACAGCATAGCCATTACTATGACTTCATTGGCAGGTTAGTGGCAGATTTATCTTTGAGAATAAATGCAAGGAACCAACAAAAAAGTTTGTAAATAATAATCTGATCTAAAACTGTTGGTCAGAGTTTGTTTGGTTTTCTTTAGCATAATGCAACGATCCTGGGATTTTGCCAACCCAATTTAGAGTTTTATGAGGTTGACGATCTCCAGACGGACACTCGGTTGGATTTATACTTTAAGATGAAAACTGCATTAGCTTCTGTTTCATATAGTAAAATAAACTGAAAATGAGTTAGCATAAATATTCTGCCCTGTCTAATTCAATTACAAATGTGTGAAACCTGAATCTAATTTTCCAAAAAACGAGTGAACCATTTTCTTGCTGGTTGTTCATTTTACTTAAAGGGACAGTACACCCAAAAATGAAAATCTCTCATCTTTTACTCACCCTCATGCCATCCCAGATGTGTGTGACTTTCTTTCTTCTGCATAACACAAACTAAGATTTTTAGAAGAATATTTTAGCACCATAGGTCCATACAATGCAAGTGAATGGTGACCGAAAATGTAAAGCTCCAAAAAGTGCATAAAGGTCACATAAAAGTAACCCATAAGACTCCAGTGTTTTAACCCATGTCTTCTGAAGTGACCCGATCAGTTTTGAGAGAACACACCAAAATATAACTTTTTCACTATAAATCTGCCATCTCCTTGGTGATCACGATAGATTCATACAATGCAAGTGAATGGTGACCAAAACTTTGAAGCTCCATAAAGTTGCATAAAAGTAATCCATAAGCCTCCAGTGTTTTAACCCATGTCTTCTGATGCGAACCGATTGGTCTTGAGTGAGAACAGACCACAAATAAATTGCATTTTTCACTTTACATCTTGACAGCAGTTCCTTGCCAATCATGATTTCAAGCTCGATTACACTTCCTTTAGCACCATCTAGCACTCTGCAACTGCATCAAGCACTAGGAAGAGTAATCAAGTTTGAAACCATGATCGTGCCTAGAGATTGCAATGACAAGAAATGCAGTGTTAAAGGAGTTATATTTCGGTCTGTTCAACAGGGTCACTACAGAAGACATGGATTAAATCACTAGATTCATATGGATTACTTTTATGCTGACTATATGTGCATTGAGTAGCTTTAAAGTTCTGGTTACCATTCAGTTGCATTGTATGGACCTACAGAGCTGAATTATTCTTCTAAAAACCTTCATTTGTGTTCTGCAGAAGAAAGTAAGTCACACAGATCTAGGATGGCATCAGGGTGAGTATTGGCATTAACGCAAAAATGTAGTGTCACATGACAGAGTTTTCCCCAATCGTTAGCCTGCGTTACCATGACGACAGCATTGAAAGACCATATCGATGTGACAAGAAGCGTGGTCTAGGAGGGTTCAGCCTACTGGCGCCTCTCAGGAACCTGATGATCAGGTTGTGCTTACCAAGGGACTTACCTTGAACCACGTCGTGGTGTGCTGCTATAGCAGCTACATGAACCTTGAGAGTGGAGTGGGACAGCTGCCCATCCAACTTCTCTTGCAGGAAGGAAAGCACTGACCCGACTGCGCAGCTCTGGGGGTCTTCACTCCGGGAAGAACGCCACTTAGCGAAGATACGCCACTTCAGGGAGTCGAGCTGCATTGCAGAAGGGGCTCTGGCCTGAGTGATCGTGTTAATCCGTGTTAAAGGTCCGTGTTAAAGGTCCGCCACGTCCCATCCAGGGACCAGACATGGAGATTCCTGAGGTCTGGGGTGTTGGTGCCAGAGGGTTTGAGCATTCAGTATTCGGAAATCAAACAGAAACATAGAGGAGGCTACAGGCAGCCACAGTCAGTGGTATAACCAGCAGTGACGAGTGACGGTACATTCTATCGATTGCTTGTTTTCTATTTTCGGCATCACGCGGGTAACTCCGTCTGCAGTGAACTGGCACCGGTCCAAAACTTAAAACATAAAAATAAGGCTGGGCATAGAAATGCATCAACTCTTGGACTACAAACTCTTCAGACATGTTTAATAAGTTCACAACTGTCGCTGTGTGGAGGACCTGTTTTTAGATAAACAATATGATTTTTCGCTTGAACGCCCCAATGTTGTGAGGGGGCTGTGTGAATTTGGGTGTACTGTCCCTTTAAGTGAAAGATGGCTGTTTTAGCACAGCGTGTGTGACTTGAACAGCCATATAGAGATACCATCAGCGATCATGTAAAATGATTTGAATGATGTTAATATTTAACAGATGTGCACAGCTCCCGTTTGAAGCTCAAAGCGTTGATTTCACTCCGCATGTCTCTTGAGGGTTTAGAACGTACTTCTATAATAAATATAAACACTGTAGATCAGACCGTGAGCGAGCAAAGCGCTGTTGAGGCCAAATAAATCACACAAAAGTGCACAAGCAAAAAATAAATCTATTATATTCTGATCTCTAGATATGACTGGAATCCCTCAAGTAACACATGACATTTCTTCTTCTTCTACAACTTTGAGGAACCTATGAAAAAGCATTAAGAGAAAGCTGTTCCAGCTGCAAAGGTCATTTCATGTCACCTCAGTTATAAAATCCATCCGTCGGGACCAAGCCAGTGTGAAACTCTTACCGCTTGGAGACTCCATTGAGATGTTATAATGCCATGCATTACATACTTTATGAATATGATAAACCGCACAAATGGAGATGGAATCCAGATGTGTCTGCAGTTGAGATTTTGCTCTTGCAATATTATTATTCAGTGGAACAGTGACAGACAAATATGTAAACATGCTTAGATGCTTCACACATTTCCAGCAGTAGTTGTGTGGCCTTATCCACACTGTCCTGATGTTTCTCCGGAGCTGTTGGCAGCTTCACGACAGCAGTGTTTAGATGAATTCTGCACGGAATTCCGACCCCCCTTCCTGCCTCATATGTCTGAGACATTATGTAATTCCCTCTCACCGAATCGTTACTTCTTCATATACTTATTTCTCATTTACCGAAAGTCGTTTTGTGAAGTTAATTCACCTCTGAACATTTGTTTTCATGTATCTGTTCCTTCAGTGATCTATTTCTGTCCAAAGCTCCGCTGACCTCAGGATGTGGCCCCCTACAGGTGAGAAGATGTGAGGGGCCCTGGAGATGTCGATAGTTTATTTCCAGGGTATCCACAGGTCTTAAATATCTTACATAAACTACATGAAGTCTTAAATTTCGTTTGCTGAGGTCTTCAGAGACGCTTAAAACAGCAGAATCTGTCAAAATCATCTCTCTCTCTCGTTCTTTCTCTCTCTCTATCTCTCTCTCTTTCTCTCTCGCTCGCTCGCTCTCTCTTTCTCTCTCTCTCCCTCTGTCTCTCTTTCTTTCTCTCTCTATCTCTCTCTCTTTTCTCTCTCTCTCTCTCACTCACTCTCTCTCTCTTTCTCTCTCTCTCGCTCGTTCTCTCTTTCTCTCTCTCGCTCTCTCTCTCTCTCTCTCTCTCTCTCTCTCTCTCTCTCTCTCTCTCGCTCTCTCTCTTCTCTCTCTCTCTCTCTCGCTCGCTCTCTCTCTCTCTCTCTCTGCTCTGTCTCTCTTCTCTCTCTCTCTCTCTCTCTCTCTCTCTCTCTCTCTCTCTCTCTCTCACTCTGTCTCTCTCTCTCTTTCCCTCTCTGTATCTCTCTCTTTCTCTCTCGTGCATCCGTCATTTAGCAGCTGACGCTTCAGTTTAGTGTGAGCGCGTGCAGGTTTATACATGTACACATGTATAAACCTTCATAAATCCGTTAATCCGAAATGCAAATGGCGTTATTTTGCGTCTCTAACACTGTCGCTCCTGCTTATAATCGATAAAGCGATCAACGTTACAATTTGCAAGCACGCGAGGTTGGAGCGTTCTTTTGACACCTTTCAAATCGTTTTACATCACCTTTGACATTAATTGTAAAGCTAACAGGACTACTCATCTGCAGAGTCACACCTGTTATAGCTCTCATATCCATCTCTCTAGATCTAGGGCTGCCAACACAACTGACACTGTTCTTCTCACGCTCTCATGCCACACGTCCCTTTTCTCAAGATGTGATAACATCGCGGAGCAAAGAGGACACTGACAGTGCATGGACAGACGAGACAGACAGCCTGCATGATGCTGCCAGTCATTCAGACCAATCAGCGTCTCTCCGTCTCTTTCATAATTTAATCTGCTAACATTTTCAATACATCTTGTCAACATGTCAACTACATTTTTAAACGAACTGCCCTTTAACTGCCTGTTAAAGTACTTGTTAAAGGTATCTGCCAAGAAAACGAATATAAATGTAATTCAGCACATGCTAGACCTGATTCACAGCAGCGTCATCTTTGATCTTTAATGATAATGACAACAAGGCTGTGCAGGATAGGCGTACAGTCACTTCGATGAAATGTACTGCAGTTTAAAGTGTTTAAAGTGATTTCCATGTACAAAACATTGGATAAATATATTTCCAAGGACACTCAGTAGACAGAAAACTCCAGACAGCATAAGTTGGGGAAAATCAGATGGGATATTGGAGCTTTTTACAGCTTTACACCGTGCATGCCATTGAAGAAATAGTAAGTCTGTCCCTCACAGCCTTGTTTCCATTCCCATTAAAAATCAAACATGGTGCTACTGTGAATAAGGTCTATAGACCAGTCCTTTTATTTATAAAAATATCAGCGCATGTACAGTAATGGGGCTTTTCCACTGCACGGTACGACTCAACTCAACTCAACTCTGCTCGCTTTTTGGGGTTTTCCACTGTGGATAGTACCTGGTACCTGATACTTTTTTTAGTACCACCTCGGTCGAGGTTCCAAGTCGAGCCAGGTGATACTAAATGTGATGTCAAAATCCTGCAGATCACTGATTGGTCAAGGAGAATGCATCACTACCAGCGTCACTGGATTTGCGACATGGGACATCAACCCGCTAGTTTTAAAGTTAGCAACAGCGATAGCAGTATCATTTGTTCACGCGACTTTCTAATTGTGAAAAAATAAACGGCTGTGCGCAAAACCACGCCATTGTCAATAAACGAGGTGCAGACGGTCCACTCGTTAGCGACAAGCAAAACGATAAAGTCTCTCAGGAAGTGTCTCAGCTGTTGGCCGCACACGGCTACCACCGGACCTACCAACAGTGTAGGGAAAAGTTACAAAAACTTAAAAGTGACTACAGAACCATCAAGGAAAAGTGGAAGTGGTTCGACCAAATGGACGCTATCTAAAATGGCAGCAATGGGAGGCCAAGCGCCCTGGACTGGCGTTTATCCACGATGGAGGATGGTACGTTTTGTTACGTTAACTCTATACTCTGCTTGAAAGCTTCACTTTATTTAGTTGAACAGCTACTGGAAGCTTCTAAAACAACCAGACCAATTTAACTGTTACACTTGTGAAAAATCACCATCATCAACTGCTTTATGCAGCACAATGAGCTACTCGCTAACAGCTAGCGCTCGTGTTATTGTTTATGGTGAGTAATGTTTGTCACGTTTAAGATGAAGTCATGGCAGTAGAGGCGGCGCAACTATGACGATCAGCCTATAATCCCGCCCACGATGAGGCGGCAGTAAACTGCAGTGGAAATACAAGCTCAGTAAAGTAAAGCGAGTCGAGTCGAACCGTAACATGCCGTGGAAAAGTGCCATAAGTGGTGGCAGTAGATTTAACAGATTAGATGATTAAACGAAAGTATGACACAAAAGCATCCTAAATACAAAAATATTCTTAGCGATAAAATGACTGTAATAAAATGAGTTAATAACAAACATGCAATCATGTTCGCTATAAATATTTGCTGCAACGTTGTGAGTTGAGATGTTCTCAGTCCAGTCAGCTCTGATGATGATCTTGAAGCCACAGCCATCAACGAGAGCCATCGGAATAATTTTTCAACAACGTAATCTGATAAAAGTTGACTTTTTATATATGGTTTTTGCCACTACTTCCATGTTTGACATAAGCGGTGACGTTGCCAAAGCATTGGCCTAATGCATCATGTCTTGCTGGAAAGCAAGTGACTAAAGAGAAGGGTCACAATACAATTGAATGCATTCTTAATGATTTCATTTAGAGTTTTAATATTGTTATAACTTATTAACACATCAATGCACTATAAAATATAAAAAAGCATGTCCAGAGACATTCTAGTAGCCTCAGTGGTTTTATATTTACCAGCTAATGAACTAATGTGTTTTTTTATTGTGAAAGTGGTCTTAAATCTTTCTTTATTTGGCCTTAAAAGTCTTAAAGTCTTAAATTTCATTCCTTCAAACCTGCAGATATCCCGTTTTTATGCGGCTTTCGGGAACTGCTGTGTGAGTGTTTTATAAAACCGGTGAATCTTCAGGACCGATGTGTCCGCTGTAAATCACAGCTTCTAGCGTTTAGCTCCGCGAGATCTCAAAACACAAGCACGTGTTCTGAGCAAACAGCCCGTAAAAGCCAATTGAGCAACTCGGCCCTGTTTCACGTGTCAAGAATTATAAAGGATTTTTGGTTTTTGGCTACTTTGCATGGTTGCTCATGTCTGGCTAAGAATGTTTTACAGTCTGAAGTTCTGTCCAAACAGCAATAATTTAACATCATAAAAATATAATATCTGGTAAGACACTCAGGATTCGCCACTGTGGCTTCAATGGGCTGGCCGAAAGTTGTGATGTTGCACATTTTTTATCAATAAATGTTTGTATATCAAAATTTTTATTATGCATAAATTTAGTTTGGCCCAAGATGGCTGGCATAGAATCATTTTCTTCTGCAGATTAATTGCCGGTAGGGGTGTAATGATTCACTCTCTGTTTGGTTCATTTCGCAATAAGCCTGAATCAAGAAATGTTAACATTGAAAGTTTTTCTTTTATTATTACTTTAAAAACTATCAAACCCTTGGATTTAATAACTGGTCGATCGTCCTTTGGCAGCAATAACCTCAATCAAGCCTTTCTGGTAGATGCGGATCAAACCTGCACAACGCTCAGAAGGAATTTTGGATCATTCTTCATTACAGAACTGCTTCAGCTCATATTCTTAGGATGTCTGGTGTGAACGGCTCTCTTGAGGTCATTCCACAGCATCTCTATTGGGTTAAGGTCTGGGCTCTGACTGGGACAAATGGTGGATGTAATTTTTTTTTGGAGCCATTCTGTAGTGGATTTACTTTGATGTTTAGGGTCATTGTCCTGCTGCATCACCCAACTTCTACTGAGCTTCAGCTGGCACACAGTCACCCTTACATTATCCTGTAGGAATTCCTTTTTCCCTCCAAGATGGCAAGCGGTCCAGGCCCCGAAGCAGCAAAGCAGCCCTAAATCATGATGCTCCTTCCACCATACTTAACCGTTGGGATGATGTTTTCATGTTGGTATGCACTGCTCTTATTACTGCATACGTAGTGCTGCATATTCTTCCCAAACATTTCAACCTTAGTTTAATTAGTCCACAACGCATTTTCCCAGTAGTGTTTTGGAGTGTCTAGGTTGTCTTTGTCAGCGACCTTTGTGATGTCCTGCCATGAACGCCATAACTGTTGAATGTTTTCTGTATAGTAGACTCATGAACAGAGATGTTAACCAGATTCCAATGATTCCTTCAAGTCTTTATCTGTCACTAAAGGGTTATTTTTCACCACATTGAGCATTCTGCAGTGTTCCTTTTTAGTCATCTTGACTGGACGGCCACTTCTAGTGAGAGTACATATAGTACTAAATCATCTCCATTTATAGACAGTTTGTCTAACTGTGGACAGATGAATATCTAACGGCCACTTCTAGTGAGAGTACCTATAGTACTAAATCACCTCCATTTATAGACAGTTTGTCTAACTGTGGACAGATGAATATCTAACGGCCACTTCTAGTGAGAGTACCTATAGTACTAAATCACCTCCATTTATAGACAGTTTGTCTAACTGTGGACAGATGAATATCTAACGGCCACTTCTAGAGAGAGTACATATAGTACTAAATCACCTCCATTTATAGACAGTTTGTCTAACTGTGGACAGATGAATATCTAACGGCCACTTCTAGTGAGAGTACCTATAGTACTAAATCATCTCCATTTATAGACAATTTGTCTAACTGTGGACAGGTGAATATCTAATGGCCACTTCTAGTGAGAGTAACTATAGTACTAAATCATCACCATTTATAGACAGTTTGTCTAACTGTGGACAGATGAATATCTAACGGCCACTTCTAGTGAGAGTAACTATAGTACTAAATCATCACCATTTATAGACAGTTTGTCTAACTGTGGACAGATGAATATCTAACGGCCACTTCTAGTGAGAGTACCTATAGTACTAAATCATCTCGATTTATAGACAATTTGTCTAACTGTGGACAGATGAATATCTAACGGCCACTTCTAGTGAGAGTAACTATAGTACTAAATCATCACCATTTATAGACAGTTTGTCTAACTGTGGACAGATGAATATCTAACGGCCACTTCTAGTGAGAGTACCTATAGTACTAAATCATCTCGATTTATAGACAGTTTGTCTAACTGTGGACAGATGAATATCTAACGGCCACTTCTAGTGAGAGTAACTATAGTACTAAATCATCACCATTTATAGACAGTTTGTCTAACTGTGGACAGATGAATATCTAACGGCCACTTCTAGAGAGAGTACCTATAGTACTAAATCATCACCGTTTATAGACAGTTTGTCTAACTGTGGACAGATGAATATCTAACGGCCACTTCTAGTGAGAGTACCTATAGTACTAAATCATCACCATTTATAGACAGTTTGTCTAACTGTGGACAGATGAATATCTAACGGCCACTTCTAGTGAGAGTACCTATAGTACTAAATCATCTCCATTTATAGACAGTTTGTCTAACTGTGGACAGATGAATATCTAACGGCCACTTCTAGTGAGAGTACCTATAGTACTAAATCATCACCATTTATAGACAGTTTGTCTAACTGTGGACAGATGAATATCTAATGGCCACTTCTAGAGAGAGTACCTATAGTACTAAATCATCACCATTTATAGACAGTTTGTCTAACTGTGGACAGATGAATATCTAACGGCCACTTCTAGTGAGAGTATTTATAGTACTAAATCATCACCATTTATAGACAGTTTGTCTAACTGTGGACAGATGAATATCTAACAGCCACTTCTAGTGAGAGTACCTATTAGTACTAAATCATCACCATTTATAGACAGTTTGTCTAACTGTGGACAGATGAATATCTAATGGCCACTTCTAGAGAGAGTACCTATAGTACTAAATCATCACCATTTATAGACAGTTTGTCTAACTGTGGACAGATGAATATCTAACGGCCACTTCTAGTGAGAGTACCTATAGTACTAAATCACCTCCATTTATAGACAGTATGTCTAACTGTGGACAGATGAATATCTAACGGCCACTTCTAGAGAGAGTACCTATAGTACTAAATCATCTCCATTTATAGACAATTTGTCTAACTGTGGACAGATGAATATCTAACGGCCACTTCTAGTGAGAGTACCTATAGTACTAAATCATCACCATTTATAGACAGTTTGTCTAACTGTGGACAGATGAATATCTAACGGCCACTTCTAGTGAGAGTAACTATAGTACTAAATCATCACCATTTATAGACAGTTTGTCTAACTGTGGACAGATGAATATCTAACGGCCACTTCTAGAGAGAGTACCTATAGTACTAAATCATCACCGTTTATAGACAGTTTGTCTAACTGTGGACAGATGAATATCTAACGGCCACTTCTAGTGAGAGTACCTATAGTACTAAATCATCACCATTTATAGACAGTTTGTCTAACTGTGGACAGATGAATATCTAACGGCCACTTCTAGTGAGAGTACCTATAGTACTAAATCATCACCATTTATAGACAGTTTGTCTAACTGTGGACAGATGAATATCTAATGGCCACTTCTAGAGAGCGTACCTATAGTACTAAATCATCACCATTTATAGACAGTTTGTCTAACTGTGGACAGATGAATATCTAACGGCCACTTCTAGTGAGAGTATTTATAGTACTAAATCATCACCATTTATAGACAGTTTGTCTAACTGTGGACAGATGAATATCTAACAGCCACTTCTAGTGAGAGTACCTATTAGTACTAAATCATCACCATTTATAGACAGTTTGTCTAACTGTGGACAGATGAATATCTAATGGCCACTTCTAGAGAGAGTACCTATAGTACTAAATCATCACCATTTATAGACAGTTTGTCTAACTGTGGACAGATGAATATCTAACGGCCACTTCTAGTGAGAGTACCTATAGTACTAAATCACCTCCATTTATAGACAGTCTGTCTAACTGTGGACAGATGAATATC
This sequence comes from Xyrauchen texanus, assembly GCF_025860055.1. Taxonomy (NCBI): domain Eukaryota; kingdom Metazoa; phylum Chordata; class Actinopteri; order Cypriniformes; family Catostomidae; genus Xyrauchen; species Xyrauchen texanus. The sequence continues at coordinate 26,530,893 of NC_068321.1, read as the reverse complement.
TAATGGCCACTTCTAGTGAGAGTAACTATAGTACTAAATCATCACCATTTATAGACAGTTTGTCTAACTGTGGACAGATGAATATCTAATGGCCACTTCTAGTGAGAGTACCTATAGTACTAAATCACCTCCATTTATAGACAGTTTGTCTAACTGTTGGGCAGATGAATATCCTTAGATAATCTTTAGATCAAGCTGCACAGGTGACACCTGACATTTGTTAAGGAGGTCATCAGGCTGTATCTTGGCAATGCTTTGTTTATCGACCGCTTCTAGGACAATGATCTACAAACAAAGTTTGATGAAAACGCTACCTATGGTTCAAGAAAAGTCAAAAATGTCTATTTTTGACCATAAATTTGAACGGTTTTCAATCATTATATTTGTGTCTATGGATTCTTTGGGTCATGAAGATTTTGATTAAATCAAATGTTCTAATATCAGCCATATTGCCTCTTTTAAACGCTTTGTCGGATTAAAATGAAAACTAGTATGTCTCATTGAAATCGTGTCATGAGGAAATCTGAGCAGTTTGAAGACAGTGCCAACTACAGTTCAAAAGAAAAAGGTCTGTTTAGCATGGTTGGCATGCCACATGCTATGATAGTTATCACACTAACTGTAGGTAATCTATCTGTTTAGGCTAATTGATTGCAATGCTATCTTTAGGCAACATTAGCTTAGAGACATGCAAACCAACACGTTGGTATGCTGACTCATGTGTCTTTGCCATTGTTGGGAAGAGTCAGCTGAGTGGCCCAGTGGTTAAAGCATTGGACTATGGTTAAAAAGACTGCGTGTTTGAGTCTGGCAAAGCATGGTTTTAAATATTGTTCTTCTGTTGAGCTTTGTCAGGGGGACAGTCAGGACAACAAGGGCTGTAAATACAGGCGCAGTTTGTCTTAAACCTTCAGAAGATTACACTGCCCAGCCTCAAGGATATGACAACATATTATCTCCAGTAATGAAAGTCATGTCACTGCCACAAACTACCACCAGTGTGCATGCCATGAGTACACAGCAGACGCTGAGTCCTTTTATAACTCAAACATCTACGTTATCATCAACCCTAGAAATTATGCCTAGCCAGGCGTAAATAAGACTAAAGAACCAGATCATAGTCATCCTAGGGTGCTAAAAGTGTGTGCAGGGGTTTTTAGCCATTTCTTTAACCTCTCTCTGAAACCGCAAGACTTTAGAGTAGTTACAGCTCATAAGTATAAATCTCACCACTACAATCTATCTTGTCTATAATTCCCTTGTCTTTTTTAAATATAGTCTTGTATTTAGATATTGATTATTCTATAATACACATGAGTGTGGGGAGAAATTATGTTTGAAAGCTATTTTCCATGCATCCAGTGCTAGCTTATGAAAATTAGCTAGCTTAATGGGGAGTTTGCTACATTTTAAATCACACGAAAGCCAAAATGTTAACCCACTGCACTTTTCAAAAAACAAATTGAGGATATAAAACCATACAGAAATCTTCTGAGCCAAGCAATGTTTTATCCAATTGATTTTAATAATGGTATTAATAATACTGAGATTGAGTGGCGGTGGCGGCGTAGTGGCTAAAGCACAGGACTGTTAATCAGAAGGTTGCTGGTTTGAACCCCACGGCCACCACCATTGTGCCCTTGAGCGAGTCACTTAACTCCAGGTTGCTCCGGGGGGATTGTCCCTGTAATAAGTGCACTGTAAGTTGCTTTGGATAAAAGCATCTGCCAAATGCATAAATGTAAATGAGTGTTAAATCCCCCCTGTGACAGACTTATTATTACTGTTTTTCTTTTTACATATTCAGTCTTGTTCTTTCAGATAAACTCACCACACGCCCCACCGAGAGCGAGAACCACATTATAGCGAACATGAGGAGGTTACCCCATGTGACTCTACCCTCCCTAGCAACCGGACCAATTTGGTTACTTAGGAGACCTGGCTGGAGTCGAACTCACGACTAGTGCACTGTGTAGAGTTTAAGAAGAGTTTAAGAAGCTCTGTGACCAACAAAAATAAAAAAAGGTGAAATAGGACATCCTTGTCTAATGCCTCTCCTAATGACAAAACGTGGCGAATTCCCATTAGACAAGCAAACATTACTAGCCAAATCGTCTTAAAGCATTATACCTAAAAGCATGCTCTACAGTGTCAAATGTCTTGTAGAAATCTAAGAACAAAGTAAGTGCTTCCTCATTAACCAATTCAGAGTAATCTAAAAGGTCTAAAACAAGACAAATGTTATTTGAAATGTGTCAAACTTGCATGAAGCCAGATTGTGTGTGAGAGAACAGGGTTTCAGTCTCCTAGTATACACTGCAGATTGTAATCAGAATTAAGCACACTTATTGGGCGCCAAGTATCTAAAACAATCTTGTCTTTATTTGGTTTTGGATTTAAGGTAATTAGGCCTTGCTTCATGGATTCAGATAGTTCCCCCCTATCTAAACATTCCTTAAAGGGGTCATATAATGCCATTTTTTACAAGTTAATATGAATCTTTAGGGTCTAAATGAAAACTTTGTAATATACTTTTATTAAAAATTCTCATTAGTATTTTAAGAAAACACTAATTTTACCTGCTCAAAAACAGCTCTGTTTTCAGCACGCCGTTTCAGTGCATATGACTTTAAATGATAATGAGCTTTGGTCACCCCGCCCCTCCGTTCTGGGCCTGTAACACCTGCGTACACAGTTTTTAATAACACAATAACCATAACGCGATGTTCATTATAAACGTGGGATTATGAATTATATTGAGAACGTCGTAACGTTATGGAAAACATGCCGTAATGTACCCTGAGTGTAAACATTAGCCACATTCATTGTGAAGCGTGCAAGCGATTTGCAAAGATTAATATAAAGGTTAATTAAACGTTACACTTACTTCTTCTGGAGGTGCAGAGGGAATATAAATAGTTGGTACCGAATCTTTTTTCAGCAGCAGCTTCTTAGCAAAACCAGCTTTATACTGACCCTCGTTTATAAAGCAGTCTGGTGAAAAATGATTCGCGCAAACATGAACGCATTGACGTTGCTCGTGGGGAATATTCCCATCAGTAAACAAAACTCAGCCACTGCGTCTTCAGCGGTTCAGATTTAGGAACATCAAAATGACTGCTGTGTTCGTTATTACACCGAAGAACAGAACACCACAATCGCTAAGGCTCATTCTGCTCCAGTGTATCAACAATGATGACGGACTATGATTGACAGCTCGCTCACGAGCGAGGGCGGTCTGTGTTGAAACACTGCTGTCAATCAACAATCCTGGGAGGCGTCCGACCGTGTGATGTCACACGGTCGAACGGCTCGATTTGAGGCAGGGAAAATATATAAGGAGATTAAAACAAAAACACTGGATGGATTTTTATCATAATAGGATGGTTGTGTACAGGCACAGCCAACACACATTTCAGTACAATCAACTTGAAAAAGTGCATGTACCATTATATGACCCCTTTAAAAACTTCTAAAGATGTCAGATTACCATCAATATAAAGGGTAGCAATAATTTTTGATTCTCTGCTTCTCTTTTCTAAATGAAAAAAATATGAAGAATTATTTTCTCCAAATTCAATTTCGCCCTTGATCTGATAAATGCACCTTTGGCCTTCTCCACATAAAGACCATTAAGATCATCCCTCAGTATATACAACCTCTTGTCCTGTTCACTAGGAGAGGATAGACACAAAATGTGATTTATTTCCTTTATAATCACCGAGCTTCTTGACTCACCTGCCTTAGAAATTTGTTTACGGCGAGGACAACAAACAGAAAGTTTGGCATATTGAAACGAAACTCTGTGATTGTAGTTGCCACATTGCCCTGAGGATTCATGACAGGTTTGAGGACATTAAAGCATTTATATTTTTTGTCTTTATATATGACTTTTGAATATTTAAAAAAATATATCAAACAAATTGGCTGTTATTGAAAAAAGGAGCAGCACAAACTATATTATAGCTGAAAGCAAACCCACAGCCTGTAAGTGAAAATGGTAACTCATTTCACATGCTAAGTGATAGTTAGCCAATCATAGATGTTTTTAAGTAGCAAAATCTCCAAAAATCAGGGGTTAAAGACAACATGAAGCCATTTTACTTCAGTATACTCTGATGTATTTCATATGACAGATGAAAAGTGGGCGTATCATAGCAGAATGGAGCCAGTTGGTTGGTTGGAAGGCTTGAAAAATAAGAGTGGATTGGTGATGTCATCAGAAAAGGAAAGTCGTTTTAGAAGCGGAGCAAGTTGTTACATTTTGATAAATGATTACAAGATTAAAGATGATTACATTTTTTGAAATACAGATGAATCATTCACAATAAGATCAGGAATGCGTACATTAAGAAAGTAAATAGGTTCAATTTGGAAAAGATAATTATGATGTGATGCTTTAGTCTAATAACAACATCATAATTAACACAAACTCAAATATTAACATAACTGTGTTCAGACAAGGGCATTAAAGATTCTGTCAATTACTATTGAAGAACTAAACAGTAACATGTTATAAAACATGGAAGAAATGTTTTAAAATTAAAATGATGGAACCAACGAGCACAAAAATATATGAAATAATTATAGCAATAAATAAATTAAATAAAACCTCGGGTGTTTTATGCTTAAAATAGAAGCACACAATTATAACTGCTATAATTAGCAGAATTATTGTCATCTTCACCCCAATCAGAGTAATCACAGTCACACAACACATTGAGAGTGTCGCTCCGACTGTACAACAGAAAAACAACTTGAGCGCAAACGTCAGAGTTTCTCTGTTATTCATTTCATTGAATGTGAAGTAATGATTTAAGAATGCAAAAACACTGATTGTGACTCCAGGAGAAGCACAACATGCTACAAGCACATCTGACCACGACCAAACGCTAGTAACTGTTCCAAGGATTAGTCCTAAAATTATTATAAAAGGTTTCTGCGTCTTCATCACTTTGTTTTTTTCTCCGTAAAATTGATTCTTTCTTTTGTATCACAACTGCTGTAAATGCTGTGGCCCGGGCCAAATTGATTGGAACAGCAATATTTGGACTCAGAACATTTCTTAAAGTGACCATAAACACAACCGCTAAACCCAATCTTGTGACAATTAACATTATCTGTCTGTCTTCTGTACCAGCCACAACAGCGTTCATTGAAATGATGAAAATCCATGCTACAATCCCAACGTCGCCTCCTAAAGTGTCATATATTACAGATGAGAACGGGTTTTCTTTCTTTTCTTCTTCTTTGTGAAGTATGCTCTCGATTTCTCTTAGTCTTTCCAAAAGTTCCAGCCGTTCCGTTTCTAACCGTTGAATCAACGTTGAGTGAAATGTTTCCCCATTGAGCCAAACTAACTTGAGTATTTCGTCTAGAAGAGCTGTAGTTTGAGCAGGTTTCGGCTCAGAGTCGGTGATGATGTGAAATCGGCCTCGACACGCGTTGATGATTTCTCCAGCTCTCTCCATGTTTCTGTCAGGTTTCTGCGGGTCGTTCTGGAGCAGAACAACGATGCAGTACCGCAGAACTTGTGCTCCCAGCTGCTCCTGGACTTGTTGGAGGAGATCACACTCTTCAGATTGTAGATCGTCCAGATTGAGGGTGATCAGAACAGCGTGAGGTCCAGGAGAAGAGAGAGTCAGAGCTGTTTTAAAGTCCTGACTCGCTGGATTCTTCTCACAGAGGTTTGGTCCAGTGACCAGCATCATTACTACAACCTTCATCTGTCATGACTTCACTCTTCATCATCTGTCTGCTGACTTTCCTTCCTAACAGAATATCTGCAGCTCTGAATCTAGAGTCACTTCTGATTCCAACAATCAGGATTCTCACATCTGCATCATGAGAAGCTGAAAGAGAAAGTGAAACCAACAGTATTTCAAACTTCAGGATAGATAACAATATGTCAAATAATTGATCTGTAAGCATGACCATATTTGGTTTGTGAGTGAAGTTTATCCATAAACTCACATAATTATCTCCTTTTGGGTTCAACTCACTTTATAGGAGAGCAGATACATTACCTTCTAGTTGTAGAGATGTGATGTGAAATGCAAGAATCAGTGTGAAGATCCTCATTAATTTCATTTTACAACCTGAGAAGTAAAGCCACAGTTTTCCTAAATATACCTTTTTATGTGATCTTCAAAAAGTAGTTATAAATTCTGCTCAAGATCTCCCCTTGTGTTCCACAGAAGAACGAAAGTCAAACATGTTTACAACAACATGAAGGTGCAGAATTGTCATTTTTGGCGAAACTAAACATTTAAATGTTGATAAAAAGAGCCAATGTAAGATCTTACCCCGATTCACTCCGGTATGCCTAAAATAATGGTTTAAATGCAGAGCTGTCGGTTTCGATTTGGCAGGAAATGTCAGTCTTACGTCATAGTGTTTACAGCACTTCCTGAAACAAAGATACGGCTGGTTAACATTGCCTAGCTTTTGTAACAGAATTCATTTTAAAGTATCCTTTCAGTTGGTGAAAACAACAGCAGCGATATGCTACTTACTAATTTTCTGATATGTCTTGTTGGACTTTCTTTTTACTATTAGTGGCTCTTGGTGTAGCTACATTGAGTAAACCTCAGATTCATCCACACAGAAGAGCAGTGCCCAACTGTAAAAGTCATTTGCAGTTTTATGTTTCAACCACAGATGATCGATTGATCTGTCTGTCTATCTGTCTGTCTGTCTGTCTGTCTATGGCCTTCCTGTTGCAGATGGCATGCTGCACAAGTGTTTGTGTTTGCAGCCTGCTTTGACTGCTTAGCATTGCTTAATCTTATTCTCATACGTTCATCGTTTTATCCTTTGTCATTTTAACGCGTTTCAGGTTTTTCCACTTTTCTATAATTTCATCTGTGTGTATTTTACCTGTTGCTGCTGGCGCCTAGCTCCAGTCTGTGTTTGTAACCTGCTAGTTTTTTAGCATTGCTTATATATCTGTGTGACAGGGTGAAGGCCAGGCCTGGTCGTGATTCTACACACCCGTTCCCTTATCAGGCTAATCAAGCCTCCGAGAGGGATAAAGGCCGACTGCGGACAGTTGTGCGACAGAGAGAGAGTGTTTACGGTTAGCTGTCCATCATATGTGTGTGTTTCTGTCTTTTGTTTAAGTTCTTCATTACAATATTATTAAGATTGTCAAGCCGGTTCTCGCCTCCTTTACATTAATCCCTTTACAATCTGTTTTCAGCCTTTAGTCCTTAACATTTGCCATTTTTCAGCACGCATTATTCTTTTATCGTGATTCAACTGCGTGCATTTTCCACGTGCATCCGCTTTCTATTTTTATTGTGATTAAACTGCATGCATTTTTCAGCGAACACTCTTTATTGTCCTCTGTTTTACATGGATTATTGAGAGCAACCAACAACAAGCAATTGCGTGAGGGATTCACATCAATCTCAAAACCTTAGAAACCGCTCAGGAACAACCAACAACAACAAACAATTGCGGTAAGTCATGGCATCCGCTCATGTTATTTCTTCTTGCGTTGCATGTCACATGTTTACAATAGCCTCCTCCATCAGCAGTGAGGGATTCACATGTGATAAATGTAAGGAATTAGTCAGGCTGACGGAGAAGGTTAATGAGTTAGAGACACGCATCCGAAAGCTAGTGGAGGTCAGTGAAAAAGATAAGGCGGTAGATACTGTTTCGGATGCTGCTCGTTGTGGTGATGAGGTTTATAGTAGAGTGTGTCCGGAGAATAAAATAGGATTTATAGACAATTGGAAGAGTTTTTGGGGTAGACCTGACCTGCAAAATAGAGACAGACTCCATCCCTCCAGGGAAGGTGCCGCTCTCCTCTCTAGTAATTTGGCTCATAGTCTTAATAATGATAGTATTTGACTAACTGGGGCCTAGGTCAGAAAACAGACAAACTGGTTAATCCGAACATCTGCTAGCTGCCTTGAGACGTCACACAGGTCACATAAACTACAACACACAGAGATTGTATCACCTAGATATCTCATAGAGACTGTTCCCCGTACTACCAAACACAAAACTCTCACTAAATAATTTAGAATTTTTTTTTTATTAAGGTCAAACTTGAACAAAACATACAAATTAAAGATAAACATCATATAAAAACATTAGAACTCTTTCTACCAAATCATTAATTGTTAATTAAATGATTACAGGTTCGTTATCGTTCAGGTAGAACTATTCTTTCGACCACTAAAGATAGCTTCACTAATAATCTTCCAGATCTATCTCATACACTCAGTAAACCCCAAAGCCCAGAAGAACTTGTAAGAAATAACAACACATATAAATACATTCATCTCTAGCGCTCTTGATAGTGTCGCCCCCTTCGATTAAAGAACATTAAAGAACTAAGCCTTGCACCATGGTACAATGATCACACTAATGCTCTCAAGAGAGCAGCTCAGAAAATTGAGTGCATGTGGAAAAATACAAAATTAGAAGTATTTCAGGGTGCATGGAAGGATAGTGTCTGTAGCTACAAACACGCACTCAAAGCTGCCAGGTCAGCATATTTTAGTAAACTCATAGAAAATAACCACAACAATCCTAGGTGTTTATTCAGTACTGTGGCTAAATTGGTTAGGAATAAAGCCTCAACAGAACCAGATATTACGTCGCAGCACAAGAGTAATGACTTCATTCATTTCTTTACAGAAAAATTGAAATAATCAGAGTTATGCAATCATCTGTCATAGCAATCCTTCGCTGTCATAGAAGAACTAACAAAACTTATCGAAACATCAAAAACCACAACATGTTTGTTAGATCCAATAGCAACTAAGCTCTTAAAAGAGGTATCTCCTGTAATTTCAGAACCTCTTCTTAATATTATTAACTTCTGGCTAAACTTAGGTCATGTCCCAAGAAACTTTAAAATGGCAGTTATCAAACCGCTTATTAAGACGCCACAACTTGATCCTGAGAACTGGCTAGTTATAGACCGATTTCAAATCTCCTCTTTATGTCGAAAATACTAGAAAATTGAGTTTCCTCCCAAATATGTTCATTTCTACAGAGAAATAATAAAATAAAAATTAATAATAACTCCTTACATTTATATAGCGCTTTTCTAGGCACTCAAAACGCTTTACATAGTATAGGGGAATCTCCTCAACCACCACCAGTGGGTAATAGGATAAATTAACAATTTCGGTCAGGATTTAGGCCTCATCACAGTACAGAGACTGCACTTAACAGAGTTACACATGACTTTTATCATCTGATCATGGCTGCATTTCACTTCTAGTGATTTTAGATCTTAGTGCTGCATTCGACACGATTGATCATGACATTCTCTTGAATAGGCTGGAGAATTATGTTGGAATTTGTGGAGTTGCATTAGCATGGTTTAGGTCCTAGTTAGCATACTGCTACCACTTTGTCTATGCAAACGAGGAATTCTCAAATCAAACAAAAGTTAAGTATGGAGTGCCACAGGGATCAGTTTTAGGGCCTCTGCTTTTCTCTTTGTATATGCTTCCCCTGGGAGATATTATCAGGAATCGTGGAATAAGTTTCCACTGTTATGCCGACGATACACAACTTTAATATTTCATCAAAACCTGATGAGATTTCACAATTCTCAAAATTAGCATAGTGTATCAATTAAATAAAAGATTAGATGGCCAGAAATTTCCTTCTACTCAATTCCGACAAAATATAGGTACTAATTATTGGACCAAAAAACTCTAAAAATAAGCCGCTAAAATATAATTTGAATCTCGATGGATGTACTGTTACATCATCTTCAACAGCGAAGAACTTAGTTGTTATATTTGATACCAATCTGTGCATTGAAAATCAAATTACCAATGTTTGTAGAACAGCATTCTTCCACCTCAGAAATATTGCTAAGTTACGACACATGCTCTCTGTTGCTGATGCCGAAAAACTAATTCATGCGTTCATGACCTCAAGACTAGATTATTGTAATGCATTACTGGGAGGATGTCCAGCAAGATCAATAAATAAACTTCAATTGGTTCAAAATGCAGCAGCCAGAGTGCTGACGAGAACCAAGAAATATGATCATAGTAGCCTCATTTTATCATCGTTACATTGGCTACCTGTTAAATTCCGTATTGATTTTAAAATTCTGTACAAAGCATTGAATGGTCTCCGCAGTACTTAAGTGACTTTCTACCACGCTATATTCTATCGCGTTCATTACGATCACAAAATTCTGGCCTGTTAATAGTTCCTAGAATATCAAAATCCAAAAAAGGTGGAAGATCCTTTACATATTTGGCTCCTAAACTATGGAATAGTCTCCCTAACACTGTTCGGGACTCAGACACACTCACTCAGTTTAAGTCTAGACTAAAGAGTCCTATATTTAGCCAGGCATACACTTAATTTGTCCTTCAACACACAATTAGGCTGATTTAGTTGGGTCTGCCGGAACCAGAAACATTGATCATGATCTATAACTCTGCAATAAATTGAATGGCATCTATGCTTATATTATTTTATTTGTTTCCCTGTCTCATCCTCGGGACTCCTATCCTGAGGTCACCAGAACCAGCTGATCCAGCTCCATTCCTGCTTCGTGTTTGACTCCACTTCTACGTGTCGCTGCGTGATGATGACTAAATGTAGCCGGTGCCAGCCAAACATCCCTTCAGTCTATTATGATGGACTTCAGAGGATTAACTGATGCCAACTCCAACTATAAGACACGGGATACTTCATATGTCATTGTCTGAACCTTGGATTTAGGATGGACCTCACCAAACCTCACCGAAACTACCGGCCAGGTTGAACTGCAATGCACCTCACTGATCTCTGCCTGCATCACCTCGGTATTATGATTGACTACACCCTTACAATGGAATACATCGACTATTAATTAATTGCCAACAAAAGCCTTCATCAGCCAATTAACAAGGACAATTGCATCTATGTGAACTTCTGCAGTTAATCCAGGATGGACTTCAAAGACATTAGTCATTAATCTTACAGTTCAAACACAATCGATGTTTAAACACTGACCCTTAACACTTACTTAGTTTACTCATTTTAAACCATGACTTGCACTATACATAAGTCATATTGGCATTATGTTCATGATGTTAGTCAGAGGGGAACTGGCCCCCACAGTGAGTCTGGTTTCTCCCAAAGTTATTTTTCTCCATTAATCTACATCTTATGGAGTTTTGTGTTCCTTGCCACAGTCGCCTTCAGCTTGCACACAGGGGTTATTAATACAATTAATACTGAATTACTTATTTTTAAACACAATTCACAATCGTATTTTATCTAATTACACAATGATGATTCATCGACATTATTGATATTACAGTTTTATCTTCTGTTAATGCTGATCTTCTGTAAAGAAGCTTTGAAATGATGTGTGTTGTGAAAGGTGCTTTACAAATAAAATTGACTTGAGTTGACTTGATTGTGTGTGAGAGATAACTTCTTCAAAACAGGGTTTCAGTCTCCTAGCATACACTGCAGCTAACAGATTGTAATCAGAACTAAGCACAGTTATTGGGCGCCAAGTATCTAAAACAATATTGTCTTTATTTGGTTTTGGATTTAAGGTAATTAGGCCTTGCTTCATCTATTGAGATAGGGGAACTATCTAAACATTCCTTAAAAACATCTCAAATCAAATCTTTTATATTAGTCCAAAACAATCGTTAAAAGTAAAACGGTAACCTGTCAGGGCCAGGACTCTTATTAAGTGGGATCTTTGTAATTACAATGTCCAATTCCTCCACAGTTATCTCATCTTCACAAACAGCATGACTGTCTTAATTTACAGTTGGAATGAATGGCTGCACCTTAAAGAAAAATGTTTTGGAAAATCCTGAGTGAAAGGAAGAAGTATAGAGACTCTGATAAAAATCAGATACAAACTTTGAGATTTTGTCAGATTACCATCAATATAAAGGGTAAAAATCATTTTTAAGTCTCTGCTTACCTTTTCCATATTAAAAAAATCTATATGGTGGCTCAGTGGTTAAGGCTCGGGGTTACTGACCGAAAGGTCAGGGGTTCAAGCCCCAGCACTGCCAAGATACACTGTTGGGCCCTTGACCCTATCTGCTCCAGGGGCACTGTTTCATGGCTGACCCTGCGCTCTGACCCCAGCTTAGTTGGGATATATGAAAACAACTGCATTTCATTGACTCATTCATTTCACATGCTAAGTGATAGTTAGCCAATCATAGATGTTTTTAAGTCGCAAAATCTCCAAAAATCAGGGGTTAAAGACAACATGAAGCCATTTTACTTCAGTATACTCTGATGTATTTCATATGACAGATGAAAAGTGGGCGTATCAAAGCAGAATGGAGCCAGTTGGTTGGTTGGAAGGCTTGAAAAATAAGAGGGATTGGTGATGTCATCAGAAAAGGAAAGTTGTTTTAGAAGCGGAGCAAGTTGTTACATTTTAATAAATGATTATAAGATTAAAGATGGTTTTATTTTTTGAAATACAGATTAATCATTCACAGTAAGATCAGGAATGCGTACATTAAGAAAGTAAATAGGTTCAATTTGGAAAAGATAATTATGATGTGATGCTTTAGTCTAATAACGACATCATAATTAACACAAACTATATATATAAAGATTCTGTCAATTACTACTGAAGTAACATGTTGTAAAACATGGAAGAAAAGTTTTAAAATTAAAATGATGGAACCAACTTAAATAAAAACTTGAGTGTTTTATGCTTAAAATAGAAGCACACAATTATAACTGCTATAATTAGCAGAATTATTGTCATCTTCACCCCAATCAGAGTAATCACAGTCACACAACACATTGAGAGTGTCACTCCGACTGTACAACAGAAAAACAACTTGAGCGCAAACGTCAGAGTTTCTCTGTTATTCATTTCATTGAATTTGAAGAAATGGTCTACGAATGCAAAAACACTGATTGTGACTCCAGGAGAAGCACAACACACTACAAGCACATCTGACCAGGACCAAACGCTAGTAACTGTTCCAAGGATTAGTCCTAAAATTATTATAAAACCTTTTGCATCATCACTTGATTCTTTCTTTTGTATCACAAGTGCTGTAAATGCTGAGGCACGGGCCAAATTGATTGGAACAGCAATATTTGGACTCAGAACATTTCTTAAAGTGACCATAAACACAACCGCTAAACCCAATCTTGTGACAATTAACATTATTTGTCTGTCTTCTCGACCAGCCACAACAGCGTTCATTGAAATGATGAAAATCCATGCTACAATCCCAACGTCGCCTCCTAAAGTGTCATATATTACAGATGAGAACGGGTTTTCTTTCTTTTCTTCTTCTTTGTGAAGTATGCTCTCGATTTCTCTTAGTCTTTCCAAAAGTTCCAGCCGTTCCGTTTCTAACCGTTGAATCAACGTTGAGTAAAATGTTTCTCCATTGAGCCAAACTAACTTGAGTATTTCGTCTAGAAGAGCTGTAGTTTGAGCAGGTTTCGGTTCAGAGTCGGTGATGATGTGAAATCGGCCTCAACACGCGTTGATGATTTCTCCAGCTCTCTCCATGTTTCTGTCAGGTTTCTGCGGGTCGTTCTGGAGCAGAACAACGATGCAGTACCGCAGAACTTGTGCTCCCAGCTGCTCCTGGACTTGTTGGAGGAGATCACACTCTTCAGATTGTAGATCGTCCAGATTGAGGGTGATCAGAACAGCGTGAGGTCCAGGAGAAGAGAGAGTGAGAGCTGTTTTAAAGTCCTGACTCGCTGGATTCTTCTCACAGAGGTTTGGTGCGGTGACCAGCATCATTACACGACCTTCATCTGTCACGACTTCACTCTTCATCATCTGTCTGCTGACTTTCATTCCTAACAGAATATCTGCAGCTCTGAATCTAGAGTCACTTCTGATTCCAACAATCAGGATTCTCACATCTGCATCATGAGAAGCTGAAAGAGAAAGTGAAACCAACAGTATTTCAAACTTCAGGATAGATAACAATATGTCAAATAATTGATCTGTAAGCATGACCATATTTGGTTTCAGTCACAGTACATTATGAAATCTACTTTTTGGTGAATCTAACGGTAGAGGAGAGCAGATGCGTTACAGTCTAGTTGAACTGATGTGATGTGAAATGAAAGAATGAGTGTGAAGATCCAGTTTGGTTTTGTCCTTGTTAACTTCATCTTACAACCTGAAGAGTGAAGCCACAATTGATGTGATCTTAGACCTCTTCCACACTAATTGCTATGTTGTGTTCAGTCACAAGCTTCAACACATGTTCTTTAATACTCACGTGTGCACACGGCTTAATTCAAGAAATGTTTTGCTTTACTACTCGACATTTTCTTCAGTTAGATTGTATTTATTTATGTATTTAATTGACTTACCTCCACTTGAGCACCTGCAAATGGTCTGTATTTTGCAAGCGTTTGTGCGCTCGTGTTGTCCTGTGTTGTAGCTACCCTCACCGTAGGTTAAAGGTCTCTTATACAGTATAAATGCTGAATGATAATACATCGGACTTTGAACGCTTTTACAAAGCTTTACAATCTATAAAAATAAAAACATCTTGGGTTACTAAATAAGTAGTGATACCACTTCTTTTTAATAGCTACTACAAAGGCCAAAATAACCAATACAGGTACCAATACTAATACTTTAAATAAATGGGAAAGGTTTGTGATTTTTGGGGTTGAATAGATAGATATTGCAATTGAACATAGCATACACTGATGAGCCAAAACATTATGACCACCTGCCTAATATGTTGTTGGTCCAAAGGCAAAGGCATGGACTCTGCAAGACCCCTGAAGGTGTCCTGTGGTATCCGGGACAAAGACATTAGCAGCAGATCCTTCAAGTCCTGTAAGCTGCCGTGGATCGGACTTGTTGGTCCAGCACATCCCACAGATGCTCAGTCGGATTGAGATCTGGGGAATTTGGAGGCCAAGTCAACACTTTGAACTCTTCATCATGTTCCTCAAACCATTCCCGAACAATGTGTGCAGTGTGGCAGGGGGCATTATCCTGCTGAACGAGGCCACTGCCATCAGGGAATACCGTTGACATGAAGGGGTGTACCTGGACTGCAACTATGTATAGGTAGGGGGCACATATCAAATTGACGTCTACATGAATGGCCAGACCCAGGGTTTTCCAGCAGAACATTTCCCAAAACATTTCTGTCGGTTCGGACCAGACAGGATAGCTTTCGTTGCCCTCGCACATCAATGAATCTTGGACACCCAACACCCTGTCGACGGTTTGACCCACCTCGGATCACTGTCAGTAGGTACTCACCGCTGCTGACCGGGAGCACCCCACAAGCCTTGTCGTTTCAGAGACGCTCTGACCCAGTCGTCTGGCCATAACAATCTGGTCCATGTCAAAGTCGCTCAGGTCTTTACTCCTGCCCATTTCTCCTGCATTCAACACTTTGACTACGAGAACTGATTGATCGCTCACCATCTAATCTACCCAGACCTCGTGTAACGTTGGCTGTCATCAAGGTAAACAAGGAGACGATGATCCCAAATGCAGTTTATTAACAAGGCGTATTCCAAAACATGAATCCAAACATAAGACTTGTCTTGACTTAACTATGGAACCAACATTACACGAACAATACTCGGCAATGGACAATGAGGGTTAAATACTAGGACTTGGGAGAACACATGACAATGATAACCAATGAACACTTAGGACAAGATAACAAGACTGCTAACAAACAATCCTGACATCTTGACATGTGGCCTTGTTAGGAGATGATCAACGTCATTCCTTCACCTGTGAGTGGTCATAATGTTTTGGCTCATCTGTGTATTTTAAATTCCTCATTAACATTAAATACTCTTTTTTTTTTCTCGCCAATTACAGTGTCATTGAGTCTCTCCTCTGCACTTCAAAATCTGTCTGATTTAGTTCAGCTACAAAATCAGACATCAGAAGAATACAGGACAGTTCGGACTGCTGAGAGGATCATTGGTTGGCTCCTTTGCTCCCTTCAAGAACTATAAACTTCCAGAGTGAGGAAAAAGGCTGTAAAAATCACTCTGGACCCCTCTCAACCAGCACACTTCCTTTTTGAACTTTTGCCTTCTGGCCGACACTTCAGAGCTCTGAGCACCAGATCCATCAGTCACAGGAACAGTTTTTTCCCTCAGGCTTCCATATCATGAACAGTTAAAACTGCCCCATTGAGCAATAATTATGTGCAATACACAGTTTAGTCTATTTATATTATCCAACACATCCTCTTTTGCCATTACATTTCCTTGCATCTGTATATAACAGATTTGTATTTAGATTTGCATTACGTGTGTATGTATGTTTGTGTGTGTGTATGTGTGTGTGTGTATGTGTGTGTGTATGTGTGTGTGTGTGTGTGTGTGTGTGTGTGTGTGTGTGTGTGTGTGTATGTGTGTGTGTATGTGTGTGTGTATGTGTGTGTGTGTGAGCGTGTATTTATCACTTTGTGGGGACCAAATGTCCCCATAAGGATAGTAAAACCCGAAATTTTTGACCTTGTGGGGACATTTTGTCGGTCCCCATGAGGAAAACAGCTTATAAATCATACTAAATGATGTTTTTGAAAATGTAAAAATGCAGAAAGTTTTCTGTGAGGGTTAGGTTTAGGGGTAGGGTTAGGTTTAGGGGATAGAATATAAAGTTTGTACAGTATAAAAACCATTATGTCTATGGAAAGTCCCCATAAAACATGGAAACACAACATGTGTGTGTGTGTGTGTGTGTGTGTGTGTGTGTGTGTGTGTGTGTGTGTGTGTGTGTGTGTGTGTGTGTGTGTGCTTTTATGTTGAAATTTAGTTCCTGTTTGGTTTTTGTAGTCCTTTTGTCCTTCATTTTATGATTGGTTCTCCCCTGATTATTTCTCATTCCCTTGTTTGTTCCTTTTGTGTATTTAAGCCCTTAGTTTTCTTGTTTGATTTGTTAGTTCTTGCATGTGTTACTATGCTCTGTGCTAGGTTTCCTTTGTGTGTGTGTGTGTGTGTGTGTGTGTGTGTGTGTGTGTGTGTGTGTTGTTTTGTATTGTTGTGTCCAGGAAGCTCCTGTCACCAGGACAAATTCCTTGTATGTGTGATCATACTTGCCAATAAAGCTGATTCTGAATGTCCAATGCGCTCAATCCGGGTGGTGGAGGACGAATCTCAGTTGCCTCTGCATCTGAAACCGCCAATCCGCGCATCTTATCAGGTGACAAGTTGAGCATGTTACCGCGGAGACGTAGCGCATGTGGAGGCTTCACGCTATTCTCCGCAGCATCCACGCACAACTCACCACACGCCCCACCGAGAGCGAGAACCACATTATAGTGACCACGAGGAGGTTACCCCATGTGACTATACCCTCCCTAGCAACCGGGCCAATTTGGTTGCTTAGGAGACCTGGCTGGAGTCACTCAGCACCCCTGGATTCAAACTCACGACTCCAGGTGTGATAGTCAGCGTCAATACTCACTGAGATACCCAGACCACCAAACTATCATCTTTAACTCTAAATACTGTAAACACTGTTTCACAAGTTCACATAGTTCAGATGTCCAGTGTTTAAAACTTCCTCAGCTGATGTGCTTCCTTCAAATATTCAGTAACGCATTGTGTCAAGGTCAATTTATTTATATAGCACATGTAAGAACACTAGTGTAAACCAAAGTGCAGTACATATGCAAATGAAACAATAACAGGACACAGAGGAATAAAAGACTCATTTGAAAAATAACACAAAACAAGAAATTACCCATATAGTCTACAATAAACTAAACAAACTAAACAAGAATAAATATTGTGTCATTACTTATAGTTGACTCTGAATATTAGGGTGTGATATGAGGTATGAAAAATGACACTTCACGTTTAAACGCAGAAACAGCATGTTCTCAGAGCGGCGAAAAACACGAGAGCGCTCAGCACATTTTCCCAAAATGCTGTGAAAGAAGTCATCATCATGTCTGAAATACAAATCGTAGAATTGACAAACACGCAAGTATATGAAAAAGTCAATAAGATCAAAATCGAAAAGATAAGAAGCATCCACCTTTCCTTCCGTAAGCTGAACCGTTCACATGTAAATGTGCCAATGAGCAGAACTATCACAATCTTCACACCAAACACAAAAAACACACACCCCATTGAGATTTCCGTCACCAACATTGAACACAGAAATGAGACAAGCACAACTTTGATGGTTATTTCATCCCTGAATTTGTGAAATTTGAATGACAAACCCCAGAAAACTAAATCTCCCAGTGTAACTCCAGGAGTGGAAAGCAACATATTGGACTCTGTCATTACATGCATTATTGTTCCAACAAACAATCCTACAATGCATCCCATAAATGCACAAACACAAAACAGGACATGATAGTCCATTTGATGTATTAAAATATCTTTGATTGATAACCTACGGTCAATATTCATGTACTGAGGTAGAATCTTTGTTAAGACATTTGCCAGGGTGGAACATAAGACCAAATTTAGAGGATAAACAAAGTCTGGACGCAGAACATGTCTTAAAGTGACCATAACCAGGACAAGTGCAACAAATCTGGCCAACCACTTCAGATCTGTGTGCCTCCCTTCAGTGTAAACAATAACAGCTTTCAGCAGAATCCATGAGAGAATTCCAGCCCCTGTTCCTAAAGTGCGATATATCACAGACATAGGATCTTCATTTCCATCTGGATTGATCATTCCTTGTTTAAGTATGCTCTCTATGTACTGTAGCCTTTTCAAAAGCTCCAACCTTTCGGACATTAATTTCTGTACGCTCTTAGTCGGCGTGAAGTGAAATCCGGCTCCAGTGATCCAAACCAACTTGTCTATTTTCTCTACAAGCGCTGCTCTTTGAGCAGATCTGGGGTCAGAATCATTGATTACCAGAAATCTGCCACCACAGTCATTGATAAGTTCTCCAACCCTCATTCTCCATGGCACCGGGATACTGTTAGGGTCATTTTTGCCGAGTAAAACAACGATGCAGTGCCGCAGAACTTGTGCTCCCAGCTGCTCCTGGACTTGTTGGAGGAGATCACACCCTTCAGATTGTAGATCGTCCAGATTGAGGGTGATCAGAACAGCGTGAGGTCCAGGAGAAGAGAGCGTCAGAGCTGTTTTAAAGTCCCGACTCGCTGGATTCTTCTCACAGAGGTTTGGTGCGGTGACCAGCATCATTTCACGACCCTCATTCTCAATTATTACATACTTTATAATCTGTCTGTCCTCCTGTCGGCTGTCTTTCCTTCCGAGGAGAGTGTTTACAACTGAAAGCTGGGCAGAACTTTTGCCTCCAACAATCAAGACCCTCAAATCTGATTTGTGAAAACCTGAAAGGAAAAATGAAACCAGGTGTGTTGACTCACAACTCCCATTATAAAGCTGATGATGTAAGCAGTTAAAGCATTCGTCACGTTTGTGATTATATCTAGTACAGAGGAGAGTACAAACGTTACCTTCTAGTTGAACTGACGTGATGTGAAATGTAAGAATGAGCGTGAAGATCCAGTTTGGTTTTGTCCTTGTTAACGTCATGTTACTGAAGAGTTGATCATACTTCTTCCCAATGAGGATTGGTATGTTTTTAGAATACCAGTACAACAGGTTTCTGAAAGTGAAAGTACAATCACATGACAATAGTGCGTGTTTACCTTTGGTCTTTTCAAAGGGCGGACCTTAAAGCGATACTTCACCTGTCATCATTGTGCTATATTTCAATAGGAACTACATTATTCTGGTCTGCAGTTTATTTAAATAAGAAAAGATAACTCTAGGGTGACTACACACAGAAGAGTAGGTTATCATACATATATTAACTTGTTAGATTTAGAAACACACTGATGAGCCAAAACATTATGACCAGGTGATCAACATGTTGAATGCAGGAGAAATGGGCAGGAGTAAAGACCTGAGCGACTTTAACAATGGCCAAATTGTTATGGCCAGGCGTCTCTGAAACGACATTAGGCTCCCGGTCAGCAGAGGTGAGTACCTACCAATAGTTGTCCGAGGAGGGATAGAAGACTAACCTATGCACGAGGGCAATGAAGGCTATCCCATTAGGTCGGAACCGAAAGGAGGTCTACTGTTGCACAAGTCACATAAATGTTTTGGGCAATGTTCTGCTGGGAAAGCCTGGGTCCTAAACATAGTTGCAGACCAGGTACACCCCTTCATGTCAACGGTATTCCCTGATGGCAGTGGCCTCGTTCAGCAGGATAATGCGCCCTGCCACACTGCATATGTTGTTTGGGAATGGTTTGAGGAACATGATGAAGAGTTCAAGGTGTTGACTTGGCCTCCAAATTCCCCAGATCTCAATCCGACTGAGCATCTGTGGGATGTGCTGGACCAACAAGTGTGATCTTGTAGAGTCCATGCCAAGGCGGGTCATATTAAGCAGGTAGTCATAATATTTTGGCTCATCACTGTAAGTCACACTGTAAAAAAATTCGCATTTTTTAATCTTGTTTTCCAGTAAAAGAAATCTTAAAGAGAATATATTGCCTTCAAGGAATATTCTGGGTTCAGCACAATGTAGTAATGTAGTTCTTCGCCAGAAATGTACAACTACAATTCCGAATAAGTTGGGACAGTATGTAAAATGCTAATAAAAACAAAAAGGAGTGATTTGTAAATTATATATTCACTACAACTGCACATTATATGATGTTTAACAGTAATTTCAGATCAGATGACTGCAACATCATATAACGTGTAGTTGTAGTGAATATATTTACAAATCACTCGTTGTTGTTTTTATTTGCATGTTTCAAAATGTCCCAACTTATTTAGAATTGGGGTTGTAGCTATTAAAAACAATTTTTTTTAAAGTTGAAATAAAGCAGACTGATGGCTTCAGCAGAAGAGTATATAATTGATAAACAATCCCAGAGCTCACTGAAGGTCTGTTTTTAAAGGTTTGTAAATCATCGTTAATAATTAATGAGATGGAAAAAATGAATCCAGACTGTTGTGCTCTGTAGTATTGCTGATGGAGATATACACTGGGCAATTCAGCCCTCTATTCAATACTTATTAATTTGACCTATTCTGTTCATGTTCCTAGATTTCTGTCATTTAGAAATTGTAAATCTGGTGCATAGACTGTAAAAAAGATGGACGACGCCCCTTCGCTCTTTTCCATTGGTGAGAACTGAAGCCGCCAGTGTCCCGATATGGCGCTGACATCTTGGGACTTGAGTCTGGGCAGTTGCGATTTCGGGACCAGACCTGCGCAGTAGTGAGCAGGACGTAAAGCCGCGAAATCAAGGCCCCGCCCTCACTCTCGCTGAATCAATCGCGAGCACACGCCCCTGCACTTTTGACTTTTGACGGTGTGAAATAATTAATTATAGAAATTTAGATATTACATTTAAAGCTCCAATCTCCTCAGTCCTCCGAAGATCCCCAAAAAAAGTCAGTTGATGCTTCAGTGACTACTTCGCTCAGAGAACCTGTCAATCACAGCTGTCAATCATGATGTCACAGCAGCGTTTTTATAGCATCAAATAACTAAAAACAAACTTATTTTGAAAACAAACACTTGAAATGACATCAACGTGATAGAAACGACAGTAAATGACAGAAACTATCTTTGGAAAAAAGATATGTGAAGTGTAATTTAACTGTTTAGTTGGTCTCACGTCCCGTTGAATAACATGGGGAGGCGGGGCTTATGACCTATACTAGGACCGGTCACCGGGGGGCGATCCAGACGTTTTGGCTTCACTTTTGAGGGCTTGTGCGGCACACTTGATCTGGTGCATAACAGCGAGTCTACTGCGCATAATTGTTGGGGATTTAAACCACTCGCTTCAGCCATTTGACCATGTGAATTAAAGGTGCAGTATGTAACAATGTTCATGTCATTTTTGCCTTTTTTGCCAATGTGTGAAAGGCTTGTAATGCATCTTAAAAAATGAGCCCTTCACGGACTTCCTAGATTGCCTATTAAAGCCTGTAGGCTGATTTTCATGCGAAGGGAGCGGGTCGCTTTTGCCGGGAAAATCCAAAGGATGTGACGTTTAATGCGCGCTCCCGAGAGCCTTCTACTGAATCCCGCCTGACTAAGCAGGAACCTGATCGTGGTCGAGCGAAAACTTGTGTGAAGAATAAAATGACTAATTTTGAGAAAATGTACATTTTGTTCTCAGTAGTTTGAGTTATTAACATGACTTAAATCGATGGATTTTTAAGAAACAATTTCAAGGAACATAGATATTTGTTATGGGACATTATAAGTCATATTTTCCAGTAATGACAACATTAGAGTTTACAGTGCAAAAGGAAATTTCATATCGGCATCCATTTTTCCATGAAAATTGATGAAATGGTGAGTCGTTTATTTTGGATTGGATGAAAAATATCAGTAGCTGAGTTTAACTTTTAGAGTAACTTTTAGTTTTTAATGATGACTTGACTCTTTTTGGCCATATGGCCTAATGTGAAATTGCCAGAAGGTTTCTTCACTGCCTTATCTTTCCACAGTTCAGGGAGTCATGCTGCCGACAAAGGTCAAAAGTATTTTTTTCTGTTATTGCAACATCTTGGTTCATAAATTTTAGTTGTTTGTGTTGGGGTACTGGCGTATGCTATCGTCCAAAGCAAAGCCTGGAACGCACATATTATGCATTATATGTAATAAGCACATATTTGCCTAAATGAACAGAAAGTATTTCAAATCTCAATGCAAGAGCAATACAGTGAGACACAGACTATAAAACAAGGTAAATGGTCTGCACTTATATAGTGCTTTTTTTAACCTTAGAGGTTACAAAAGCGCTTTACACTGTGTCCCAATCACCCATTCACACACACATTCATACACCAATGGCGGCAGAGCTGCATGTAAGGTTCTAGCCTGCCATTGGGAGCAACTTGGGGTTCAGTGTCTTGCCGAAGGACACTTCGGCGTGTGGAGTCGTGTGGGCCGGGACCACCAACCCTGCGATTAGCAGCTGACCCGCTCTACCACCTGAGCCACTGCCGCCCTTATGGTGGTGTTCCTCAGCCACTCCTCCACCCTCTAACGGACGACAGCCGCGTATCTCCGGGCGGATCGGAGGCAGACCTCTAGCCCCTGGTGGACGGAACGCCCCGCCGCGTTCTTGGGGAACAGAAGGGGTCTCCCCCGCCCCTGGCATCAGTTAAGAGGTAAGGTAAGAGTATAAATAGACACAAATAATAGGACATATAACAGAATGGCATATGTACATGTACAAGTGGTAATGTATGTGCAAGGTAGGGGCATGTCCAGTAATTGAATTAAAAATAAGTGAAGTCCACTCTCACCTCCACTGTTTTGAGCATGTTCAGCTCAAGGTTGTTGTGACTGCACCAGACACTCACCAGTCAACCTCCCGTCTGTATGCAGACTTGTCACTGTCACGGATGAGGCTGATGACTGTGGTGTCATCTGCAAATTTCAGGAGCTTGACAGAGGGGTCCTTTGCAGTGCAGTCATTAATGTACGGGGAGAAGAGTAGTGGAGAGAGAACCAGTGCTAATAAAGATGGTCCTGAATGTGAGTTTCCCCAGTCTCACTAGAAAGCTGGTGATCCATCGACAGATTAGGGTGGGTATGGAGAGCTGGGTCAGTCAGGCATGATGGCATTGAAGGCTGAAGTCCACAAATAGGATCCTTACATAAGTCCCAGGTCTGTCGAGATGTTGCAGGATATAATGCAGTCCCATGTTGACAGCATCATCCACAGACTTGTTTGTTTGGTAAGCAAACCAAAGGGGGTCTAGCAGGGGTCCAGTGATGTCCATTAGGTAAGCCAAAACCAGTCTCTCAAATGACTTCCTGACCATAGATGTGAGAGCGACCGGTCTAAGTCATTAAGTCCTGTGATATCGTTTTTCGGGGGGGACCGGAATGATGGTGGAGCATTTGAAGCAGCAGGGAACTTCACACTGCTCCAGTGATCTATTGAAGATCTGTGAGAAGATGGGGGCCAGTTGATCAGAGCAGATTTTCAGACAGGCAGGCAAAACAATGTATGGGCCTGAAGCTTTCCTGGTCTTTTGTTTCAGAAAGACCAGGCACACATCCTTCTGACATACCATAAGTGCAGGTTGAGTAAAAGGAGGGGGGGGGGGGTTTCCAGGAGGTGTTGGTGTGTGTGTGAAGTGAAGATCAGAGCAGGGGAGGGGTGTGAGACTGGACTTTTCAAACCTGCAGTAAAACACATTTGTGTTCATCAGCCATTTGTTGATTCTTTACAGAGTGAGGGGGAGGTGTCTTGTACTTGGTGATGCTTTTCAGGCCTTTCCACACATATGCAGGATCGTTGGCTGAAAACAGTTCTTTCAGCTTTTCAGAGTAGCTTCTTTTAACCACTCCCTAGATTTCCTTAGTCAGTGTGTTTCTGTCCTGATTGTACAACTTGTGGCAGGGCGGAGGGCGGAGCCGGGTCGTGATTCTACACACCCGGTCCCTTATCAGGCTAATCAAGCCTCCGAGAGGGATAAAGGCCTACTGCAGATGGTGGTGCAGGAGAGAGAGATAGTTTACGGACATGTCTGTCATGTGTGTGTTTGTCTTTTGCTTCAGTTTTATTTTAAACTATTATTTATATTATCAAGCCGGTTCTCGCCTCCTCCTTGCCCGTCTAAATTACGTTACACTGGTGCCGAAACCCGGGAAGGAGGAGGCGAGAACCGGCTTGTCAATATAAATAATATTTTAATAATAAACTTAAACAAAAGACAACAACACACACACACGACGGACATGTCCGTAAACTATCTCTCTCTCCCGCAAAATCCTCCGCAGTCGACCTTTATCCCTCTCGGACCGGGACCGGGTGTGTAGAATCATGACCCAGCCCCGCCCTGCCACAAGCTGTAAATCTGAAATCGTACCCTGGAGATATAATTTCTCAGTGCTTCTGTTGAACGTCCTGCTCTAAATCTTGAAATGTATCCTGCAATTTGAAGTATCCGTTGATGGCTCGAACAACGAAATATAAAATATCCGTTACACTAAGCCGGGCTCTCCCTTCCCAATCAGCCATTTCCAAAATGTTCTTTCAGAATGATCTGGAAAATATGGGGAAACTCAGGTTGGCCAAAAGCAGTAACAGATAAGTGTTTTTCTGAGGCAAAAATCTGTGAAACAAAATGAAAATGAAATTCTCAAATCTCATTCTTGATTCTGAATATTCAAACTTGGCACATCGCGTTCATTTACGAGAAACGCGACATCTTCAGTCTGAGTCGCATTTATTACTTTTATGAACTTCAAAACACTCTGAAAAACTCAACACAATTGAGATTATTACTCTGTAAAAACGTCCTTCACTGCTCTCAAAGCCGTTTGGTTCACCATTTGTCATCTCATGAAGAGATGGTCATACATGACACATGTTATAGGAACTTTCACAGCAAAGCAGGCGATAGATATTGTAATCGCTTTTTTTGAGTTTACTGATGCAATCTGCTCAATCAAGAGAACAGTTGATAATAATCAAGTCAATCCGGTGGAAAAATGACCATCCTTCCTTTCAAACGAAAACATTCCTGATCTATTACAATATCGGTCAAACTGAAAGACAGATTGGCTAAAATGTACTCAAAAGGATGTACCACGTGAGTGAATGAATTATTGATTTTTCACTTTAATGTGTTTGTCAATTTGTCAAGACCAGGGCTGTTATTTGTATGTTGCAACCAAGATAGTATGACGCAAGCCAGGTCATCTAATTGTGCTATTTTCTCTGGGGGTAATTTCTTTCATTAAAGGCACAATTGGATTGACATCACAGTGATAATTGCTCATTCCTCTGTTCCTCTGTAAAGGGCTTGTGTATCGATAATCAACACCAAAATGAGGAATTCAGCGATTGATTGGCATCATAACAGAGCAGCATGATGATGATGTCATATGCTTTTAAAATATTAGGAATAGGTCTGGGTATTGATGCAGATTTCCCGATTCAATTCCAATTCAGACGCTCTCGATCCGATTCAGATTTAGATTCATTTGGGTATATTATTGTGGCAGGGCGGAGGGCGGGGCCGGGTCGTGATCCTATGCACCCAGTCCCATATTAGGCTAATTATGCCTCTGTGAGGGTTAAAAGCTGACTGCAGGGGTTCGTGCGAGAGAGAGAGAGATCCTTTACGATGTAAATCATATTTTAATAGTAAACTTAAAAGACAACATAAACACACACATGACGGACATGTCCGTAAACGATCTCTCTCTCCCGCAAGATCCTCTGCAGTCAGCCTTTAACCCTCACGTCTCACCTCACATAACGTCTGTAACATCTCAAAAACATGATTAATCAACACTCCTGGAAACATAAGAAACTATTTGATTTAAAAAAATGTACTTTCTATAGTTTGGTATTATTTGCAATTTCACATCTTTGTCCTGATGTCCACATAAGTGGACATACATTTATAGGAAATCTATTTGCTCTAGAATTTATTTATTGCATGATTATTAGTTGCTTCTAGATACAAATCAAAAAGGGAAATGGAAAATGCACACAGCAGTCACGCTCGGGTTTCAGGAGGTTAAGTTGTTACCCAGGTACATAAACTTATGGAAGCAGCATCATATTTCCATACGATCATGTTACTGTATTCAGATTCATTTGAATGTTGCACGGAAATAGTTTTGTTGAAATTCTTAGGCAACTACATTTACATTTATGCATTTGGCAGACGCTTTTATCCAAAGCGACTTACAGTGCACTTATTACAGCGACAATCCCCCCGGAGCAACTTGGAGTTAAGAGCCTTACTCAAGGACACAATGGTGGTGGCTTTGGGGATCGAACCAGCAACCTTCTGCTTACCATTCTGTGCTTTACATGAAACTAACATGAAAACTCCATGCACCAAAACAATCAGCGTGTGCTTGATTCGACAGCAGCAGGTCAGATGGCCTGTAGTCTTGAAAGGTGAGCCACATATGACATTTGGTTACTCTATTGCCTAGAGGCTACATTAACCTGTCATTTTGTCATAGACTAGTGAGGTCACAGCCATCGAAAGTCAATTACAACTGAGTGAAACCTGAAGGTATGTGACGAGATGTTCAGTTGTGCAGTATTGACTTTTCATCTGCCTGTAATTTTGTCTTCATAAAGGACTTGCTCACCTGCACGCCATCTACCTGGACAGATCAATATTTATAATTTTTACAGCTTAGCATATAAAGACACAGGAAATGAAACAGAGATGTGACAGCAGCAAGAAGCAGTTTGAGAGAGATATGACTCAAGCGACCTCCAAAACTGATATCTAAAATCTAATAAATATAGTAATAGACTGTTTTTAACTGATGGTGTGCAAGTAGAACAGTAATATGAGCCATTGCTAGGGTGGTGTGGGTTATTTTTAGAGGTATAAGCCATTGCTTTGGTAGTTTAGATGGTTTTCAGAGGTATAAGCCATTGCTAGGGTGGTATGGGTGGTTTTTAGAGGTATAAGCCATTGCTAGGGTGGTATGGGTGGTTTTTAGAGGTATAAGCCATTGCTAGGGTGGTATGGGTGGTCTTTAGAGGTATAAGCCATTGCTAGGGTGGTATGAGTGGTCTTTAGAGGTATAAGCCATTGCTAGGGTGGTATGAGTGGTTTTTAGAGGTATAAGCCATTGCTAGGGTGGTGTGGGTGGTCTTTAGAGGTATAAGCCATTGCTAGGGTGGTGTGGGTGGTCTTTAGAGGTATAAGCCACTGCTAGGGTGGTATGAGTGTTTTTTAGAGGTATAAGCCATTGCTAGGGTGGTATGAGTGTTTTTTAGAGGTATAAGCCATTGCTAGGGTGGTATGGGTGGTCTTTAGAGGTATAAGCCATTGCTAGGGTGGTATGGGTGGTCTTTAGAGGTATAAGCCATTGCTAGGGTGGTATGAGTGGTTTTTAGAGGTATAAGCCATTGCTAGGGTGGTGTGGGTGGTTTTTAGAGGTATAAGCCATTGCTAGGGTGGTATGGGTGGTCTTTAGAGGTATAAGCCATTGCTAGGGTGGTATGGGTGGTCTTTAGAGGTATAAGCCATTGCTAGGGTGGTATGAGTGGTTTTTAGAGGTATAAGCCATTGCTAGGGTGGTATGGGTGGTCTTTAGAGGTATAAGCCATTGCTAGGGTGGTATGAGTGGTCTTTAGAGGTATAAGCCATTGCTAGGGTGGTATGGGTGGTCTTTAGAGGTATAAGCCATTGCTAGGGTGGTATGGGTGGTCTTTAGAGGTATAAGCCATTGCTAGGGTTGTGTGGGTGCCATTGCTAGGGTGGTATGAGTGGTTTTTAGCGGTATAAGCCATTGCTAGGGTGGTGTGGGTGGTTTTTAGAGGTATAAGCCATTGCTAGGGTGGTATGAGTGGTCTTTAGCGGTATAAGCCATTGCTAGGGTGGTATGGGTGGTCTTTAGAGGTATAAGCCATTGCTAGGGTGGTGTGGGTGGTTTTTAGGGTGTGGCTGTGCAGTGGCAAGGCTGTTCTGGGTGGTCACTAGGACATTGATTGGTGGTTGCTAGTGTGTTCAGAGCCATTTTTAGTGCATAACTATGCAGTTGTTATGGTGTTCTTGATGGTTGCTATGTGGATGCTTACTGGTCCAATAGAGCACAACAGTCTTGTTCCGAGAGTAAAAATCCCATAAATTTTCCTGATAAGGGAAATGAATTATTAACAATAACTTAGAAACCTTTAACCTCTTCAACTCTGAAGCATTTTTGGGCTGCTGCCAGCAATTTTTCAACCAAAAATGATTGTTCCTCTATCACCTTTCTTGACAAAATAACGATCTGAAATGTAGGTGGCGTGACCTTTGAGATGATGTGTGACATTTTATCATTAATGATCGATAACATTTCTGAGGATTTGTTTTGCATGCTTTTCCTTCTGGATGGCATATTTTGTTCTGGATATACCCATGAATTATTCAGCCAAGCAAGCTCACAGAAATGGAATAATGTGTCCCTGAACAACGGGGGGTCAAAATCAAAAGTAACAGTCAGTATCTCATGTGGCCACCAGCTGCATTAATTACTGCAGTGCATCTCCTCCTCGTGGACTGCACCAGATTTGCCCATTCTTGGTTTGAGACGTTACCCCACTCTTCCACCAAGTACAGGCCTTGGTGTAACGCTCATTCCTTCAACGATAAACTCGAGTCCGACCATCACCCCTTATGAGACAAAACTGCAACTCGTCAGTGAAGAGCACTTTTGAGAAGAGAGAGATGAAAAAAAAAACTCTTACTCGCCAGTTCTCCGATACGCCGCAGCTTGTTCCTCGGCCACTCCTCCACCCTCTATCGGACAACAGCCGCCCCTCTCTGGGCGGATCAGAGGCAGTCCTCCAGCCCCTGGCGGACGGAACACCCTGGCGCGTTCTCGGGGAACCAAAGGGGTCTCCCTCGCCCCTGGCAGCGGTTCTCTCGCTCCAGGTGTTCGGCTAGGAGCCCCTTCTCCCCTCGCGGTCGGTGGCCATCGTCCTCTTTCAGGCGGCTGGGCTCCTCGTCCCCCGGCAGATTGCCGCGGCTGCTCCGTTGGGGTGGACGGTAGTGGCGAGAACTCTACTATGGCGTATCCCTCCTCCTTCCCGGGCTTCAGCACCAGTGTAAAGGTATTCAATGGAAAGGAGGCGAGAACCGGTTTGACGATGTAAATCATATTTTAATAGTAAACGTAAAAGACAACATAAACACACACATGACGGACATGTCCGCTAACGATCTCTCTCTCCTGCACGATCCCCTGCAGTCGACCTTTAAACCTCAGAGGCTTGATTAGCCTAATACGGGACCGGATGTGTATGATCACGACCCGGCCCCGCCCTCCGCCCTGCCACAAAAGTATATATATATTACAAGCACTCCAGAGGAAATTGGTGTCATTTTTCGTGATGATATTCACAAGGGTTGACTTGAGTGAACTGATAATAATTGGTTTGACCTCATCTTTGAGGACAGTACATCCTGAACTTTGATTTGAGTGATTATATTAAGCAGTAATGTCTCCTGTAGATACAAATATGTGTTCTGTTAAAAAACAAAGCTGAAAGCAGGTCAACTAGTCTGATGCTGAATACTTTGAGGATGATATTGGCTAGAATTATGTGTGGATTCCTGAGAAAAGACTTTCCTGCCAATTTGGACCAAATATAAGCTTCAGTCGAGTCAATATGAGGCAGCGCTCCGTCATATGAATCCACTTTAGAAGGTCACATTTTGTAGGAATTACATTTTTGCATAAAAAAAAGTCCAAATTTAGGGCCATTAAGATTTTGTGCATTGTGACATTATCACATTTCTTATTATTCGTTATGGTTATTCTCATTAGGCTTCATTATTTTTACAGTATCAGGGAATTCATAAGTACACAATGGTCATTTATTGTGCTTTACATACTGTAGAAATGATCATGTAAAATAAAGATAACCACAAAGCTTCATCGTATTGCTCAGGGATCTTCCTGGTACACATAGTGACGGCGGCGCGTTAGCATTTTGCAACATCTTTGTGTTCATTTCTCCGACCCAAAGGAAAAACATCAGAGCTTTTCACTAACAGATACGACGGCAACACCAAGAATTCCCACAAATCTCTGCTGAACTTCTGACCAGATGTTTATTTATGTAACACATATTCACATGTCCAGTGCGCCCTACATTTTCCATGTGCTCCCCTAAAACTTCTGACGCCCCTCAGCCCAATGGTGAAACCCAATCAAGGGGACCTAATTTCACATTGTGATTCCAGAGAAAGAGAAAGGAGGAAATATCAGATAACAAGCATGTTGTGGACTATGAAATGGACAAATGGAAAAAGCGTTTATGCAAGGCAAACACAATTACAAATGTTTGCTTTATTCTGTGCCCGTATAATTGTGCAATTTCCATTTATAATACATTTTTAAAATGGTTTTATTGAAATAATCTACCATGATTTTAATAAATATTAATAATATTTGTAATCATATCTTTCTAATATCTTATAATAATTAAAATATTAAAAAAATATTATCATATTTTCTTCATATTTTTAATATTATAGAATATATATATATATATATATATATATATATATATATATATATATATATATATATATATATATATGAATAATATTTTCGAATGAATTATTTTCAAATTACATATATTGTTTAAATACATATATTATATATATATATATATATATATATATATATATATATATATATATATATAGATATATATATATATAATATTTATGTGTAATATATTAATCATGTAAAAAATTATTATAGGTAATATTATATATTTTGTATATATTTATATATAATTTATTTTAAATAAATACAATTAAATATTTGATGCTTTTTTTATTTATATTTAAGTTTAGTTTTAGTTGCAAAATCATTTACCATTTGACATCATTTTATCATTTTATTTTTTTTTAATGATTATATATATATATATATATATATATATATATATATATATATATATATATATATATATATATATATATATATATATATATTTATTTTTTTTATCTTGAAAATATTTTAATGCTATTTCACATTTATATTTTAGTTCAATTTCTCTTGCAAAATCATGTACCATTTTCCACAAATCTAATATTTTTGCATGTAATATATTAATGATAAGTAATATTATATATTTTGTGTGTGTGTATATATATATATATATATTTGTATTTATTATTATTTTAATAATATTTTAGTAAAAATATTTGATGCTTTTTTAATTTATATTTAAGTTTAGATTTATTTGCAAAATAATTTAATTTAATAATATTTTTTTTCTTTAAATGTACTATAATTAAATATATTCTAGTTTACTCTTTAGAGTAAATAATTCAATAACCAATTAAAAAAAACGTTTTCCAAACACTGTTTTTAGCTTAGTGTCATTTTAGTTTTTCATTTCCTTTGCAATACTTAATGTGTTCAGTATAATAGTTTTCATTTTTAGCTCGCATACCTCTCGAAACACGTCCTGAAACCAATCAGAGCAAAGATCTGAGAACAACACTGAGTTCACTCCAATATTCATCACCATCTGTTTCAATATGTTCTTCATTTCTCTTTATTAGGCCTAATCCATGAAACCTTTATTTAAGGATTAGCACTCCAGAAGATTTGCCGAGAGACACAAAACAGATGAGGAACAGAAGGAGCATCTAAAACAATCAGTGTGAATGTGGAGTGTAATCTGAGCATGTGTGTTACAGATGAGAACGACATCACTTATGTCAACAAATGAAAAGTTATGTAAGATTAATAATGCAAGAACCGCACAGAAGGAAACTCATAATTCCAGAAAAGATCCCGTACACTCGTGGTGTTTGAAGATCCTGAGAAATGTCATGTGGGGTGGGGGTTTCAACAACAAAAGCCAGGTCCTTATGACCTCACCCTCCAGGAAGTGACATCATCGTTTCTGGAGGGAAAACAACAGCAAAAGCTTGAGTAAGTATTAGCAGTGGATTTGATGAATTCTGGGATGTTTTATGGTGTTACTTGGTTTTTAGATAAATAATCAAGTCACAATGAATGAAGTTGAAGTGTCTGAACTTGACAGGTACACATTTCATATAGAAATGCTTCTTTAAATTACAACACAAGCACATTTATTTACTTATTTTGTAATATATTGCGTAACAGAAATTACCTAGCTAGATTTAGAAAAATTGTATAGGGCCAAAACAGTGTATTTTAATTGGCTGATGATATGAATTCAAGAGGTTTGTTATCGTAATATGTCTGTCCAGGCCAGATGAGGGTTTATATCAGGTCTGTTGCTCTCTCAAACACTTATAAACACTCAATGACCTGAGATAACTCTCCAGCCAGACTTCATGAGGTCACGCTACTGTATTTAACTCCGATATCAGACGACAGTTAGTGAGGAATGTTTAGTTACACTTTTCAAAGTCTGAAATTATAGAGGAACTAGTTTTGTATATTTTATATCCATTGCAGAACTCACCATCATGATGTGAGGGTGTTGTAGGTGGTTGCCAGGGCGTTGCTATGTAGTCACCAGCGTACACTGGGTGCTTGCATACTGGCCCAAGTCTGAGGCCAATTCACACTGATCCCACACTGACCCATTGTTGAATTTAGTTGGGTCAGAGCAGGGCTGGACTGGTAATCTGGCATACCGGGCATTTTCCCGGTGGGCCGACTCTCTTTGGGGGCAATCAGGGGCCGGTGGGTCGTCCGCGAAACGTGCCGAATGGGGCGCAGAATGGCACCGCTCAACAACAAAAAATTTTTTAAAGAAAATTGTGTTAATATAAACACTGGATTTGCTAATCTGTTGTTTAAACCAGTTGACAAGCGACCAGGGCTGGACTGGTAATCTGGTATACCGGGCATTTTCCCGATAGGCCGACGCTCTTTGGGGGAGATCGGGCAGACTGGCCATTGGGTGAACCGAGCCGGCAGCTGGGTCGTCCGCAAAACGCGCCGAATGGGCAACAGAACGGCACCGCTCATCAACTTTCGTTTTATTTACGAAAACTGTGTTAATATAAACACTGGATTTGCTAGTGTGTTGTTTAAAGCAATTGACAAGCGACCAGGGCTGGACTGGTAATTTGGCATACCGGGCATTTTCCCGGTGGGCCGACGCTCTTTGGGGGTGATCGGGGCGGACTGGCCATCGGGAGAACTGAGCGGGCCGGTGGGTCGGCCACGAAATGGTCAGAATGGGCTAAAATAAGCTAAAATGAGCATCCGCTTTATTTAGAAAGGACCACATAACGCCGCCGTGATATGCAGAAGATGATAGCGAACACCCTCCCACTCTTTTGGGCAAGTTGGGCCGAATTCTCTTCCCAGTCCAGCCCTGCAAGTGACCCTGTAGACCTGCAGAGCAGACTAATAAGTTTGAAGATTTCTAACTCAGGTTCAGAATAAAAAAACAGCTTGCGAATGGAGCCTAACAAGGAGGTCTTTTCTGGGGGAATCCATGTGATCCGTCACGCTCTGATTCCATGCACAAGGGCTTTCATCCGCTAGTTTGTCAGTGGAGTAGAGACCAGATGTTTGTAGAGCTTGACTGTGTGTGTGTGTGTGTGTGTGTGTGAGCAATTGTGCTTCTGTACATTCTAATGGGTCCTAAATGTAAACAGAACTGGCTTCTATTAAGGGTGAGTTGAGTGCCTACATCTGTCCTGGTTCACTGCGAGTGTTCAGAAAGAACTCATTACCCAGGAGAGAACATGGTGACCTAGAGATGGAGAACAAGCCAAAATGAGCCAAAATGAGCATGTGCAAAAGTCACCCTGGGTGAGTTGTGCCCTACAAAGTGGACTTAATATACTCAACCTCTTATCATTCCAAACTCTTATGACCATTAGCTGTTGTTTGGACGAAACAGGCCTGTGATCTGCTCAAAAGGTCAGTTTTGATGGAGATATGAGATGTGGAATGGCAAGAAGAGATGCCTACAGTATCCCAGGAGCCCTAATCAGACACAACTTTCACACAACACTTTACATTCAAGAGTCATTTCTCCATTGAATTCAATCATCTTCCCGCCAACTGCCATCCTAGAGCTCGTACGGGGGTTAAAGTTTATTATACTTGGAGCTCATTCACGGAACACCTCCTTTTATGTTTTCATCAAAATTAATTTAATTCAGATTGCAAAAAACTCGACGTTGCGTCGATGTAGTGACACTAGGGGTCACTGTTGAGAGCCCCGAACACCTCCCATCCTTTTAGAAAAGGCCAATGAGAATTGGCGAGAGGAATTTGCATGCCGCTCCCCCGGACATGCCCACTCTGGGCAATGCTGTTGGATATACGCAGCATTTCCAGCGGCTTTCTCTTTCGCCCCTAGGCACTTCGACAGTGCTAAAAGAGTGTATATTCCTGCTAAAGAGTATATTTTCTCTATTAGAGCACACACATTGACGTTGAACGTCTTTTTAAAGGCGTGTCTTTATAAAGATGCCTTTCCGTCTTTGTGTGATTCCTGGATGCGGTCGTTATCTCTCCATCTCCGACGGTCATGGGTGCTGCCTCACGTGTCTGGGCAGCGATCACACCGAGGCAGCGTTTGTGGATGGTTCTCAAAGTTCTCATTGCGAGAATATGATCATGGCAATGTTGCAGTTGCGGCTTTCCTTCTTTAAAACGGGGGAAAGCCTCTCGAGCGACCCCCTGCACTGCACCTTCTACACACGGGTATGAGGCCGGCCCGGCTGGCGCTGGAGGCAATTTGGGGAGTTCAATGGGCGTGGTCTCGTGGGGTAATTCCCTCGGACATCCCGTTCCCCATCGCGCTTGTTTGCTCCCTTCCTCTTTCGGGGTATGCGAGCAGGATGAGTCTTTGATGGAAGGGGGCGAGGATGAGGAACGAGTCACCCTCGTGGCCCCGTAGTGGCCTACCAAGTCTTGGTTCTCGGACTTCACGCTCCTTGTGACAGCACCTCCCTGGCAGATTCCCCTGAGGAAGGACCTTCTTTCTACGGGGCACCATCTGGCATCCGCACCCAGACCTCTGGAACCTCCACGTCTGGCCCTTGGACAGAGTGCGGAAGATCTAAGTGGCCTACCACCAGCAGTCGTAGACACGATCACTCAAGCCAGAGCTGGAATCCCGGCCATTTAATGCTCGTTTTGTGTCGTGTTTGAGATCGAATCCCGGCCATTTAAAGCTCATTTTGTGTCATTTCTGAATGGACAAAATCGACTCCTGGCCATTTAAATGTAATGTTTTAGTTGTGTGCCAATAAACGTCAGCAGAGTGACGTTTCTGAGCGCGAGTGCATTAGTTCAGCAGATGGACTGAGTTTGTTCTTGTCCTACAGTCTTACCGGAATGCCGTGATCGCCCTGTGATTGGTTTGAAAAACAATGGACGTCCATTAGAGGTTGCTCTGAACTTTACAAGGAACTCAAGCTCTCAAGGAGTTTTGTGTGCATCCGATGAGGTTAAAAACCGATGTCATAGTGTGTCAACATCAAAAAAAGTTTTTTGTTGGTTATGAGAGTTTTGGGGAAGTTTCTGTTTGGAAACAGTCAACATGATGGGATAAATAAACTATTTTCAATCCTGGATGTATGTATTTTAAATCTAAATGTTCAAACAAATTTTGAGAAATTGGCCAAGAAGTAGATCACATGTTTACACAGGTGTTCAAGCAGAGTAAACACAAGTTATAGACACGTCTATATGTCTTGATATCAGTTTTTCAGGCATAGTGTTATATAATTGTTTGCCTCATAGACATATAGTGTATATTATATAAGGTCCATATCTGTTAAAGGTGCAGTAAAATCAGTGTCTGTGTTTGCCATCTGTAACCGAGTCATTCCTAAATAGCGGTTTATGAGTCAATCCTGGTGTGTCGCGATCTAACCTTGATTGGCAAAGTCTCATAAAAGTCTAAAATTGATTTTGATTACATGTTAAATTAGACAGCCTGACGTTGGCAGTTTTTATGAAACAAGATCATGTACAAAAAAAGCAGTTTGACTAAAACTTCATACAGAGAACAAATGATTTACATTTTGAACTTAATATTTGATTGGTTAATTCATACCTGGCAAGGTATTAAAAAGTAACGTTTCATGCAATATAAACCATATTTGCATTTGCAGAAGGAAGTAGCAGTGCTTGCAGTGCAGAAATGTGTTGAAGTTCGGGTTCGGGTTTAATCTTTAGATTTGGATAAATAAAAATGCTGCATTAGAGCCACTCTGCCATTGTCATGACACTCAAAGTGACATGCTTTCTTCAGAAATAGATTTTCATCTCACATTTGCAATTTCTGACACTATCGGTTAGGTTTATATATATATATATATATATATATATATATAACCTAACCTAACATATATATATATATATATATAAACCTAACCTAACATATATATATATATATATATATATATATATATATATATATGTTTTTAAAGTGGTTGCTAGGGGATTCAGGGTGGTTGCTAGAGTGTTCATATTGGTTGCTATGGTGTTCTAGGTGATTGTTAGGGTGTCCTGGTTGTTACAAGGGTGTTCAGAGTGGTTTATAGGGTATTCTGGGTTGTTGCTAGGGTGTTTAAAGTAGTTACTAGGGTTTCCTGTGTGGTTGCTAGGGTTTTCAGAGCAGTTGGTAGGGTGTTCAATGTGGTTACTAGGTTTCAGGATGGTTGCTAGGGTGTTCATTGTGGTTGATAGTGTGTTCAGGGTGGTTGCTAGGGTGTTCTGAGTGGTTTCAGTGGTGTTCAGTTTGGCTGCTATAGTATAAAGATTGGTTGCTATGGTATTCATAGTTTTTACTAGGATGTTCATGATGGTTGCTAGGGTTTTTAACGTGGTTCCTAAGTTGTTTAATGTAGTTGCTAGGACTTTCTGGATGGTTGCCAGAGTGTTTAGAGTGGTTGCTATGGTTTTCATATTGTTTGTTATGGTGTTCTGAGTGGTTGTTAGGGTGTTCAGGGTGGCTTATATAGTATTCAGACTGGTTGCTAGGGGGTTTATAGTGGTTTCAAGGGTGTTCTAGGTGGTTGCTAGGGTGTTCTGGTTATTGTTAGGGTGTTCAGAGTGGTTTCTTGGGTATTCTGTGCTGTTACAAGTGTGTTTAAAGTAGTTGCTAGGTTTTTCCTATGTGGTTGCTATGGTGTTCAGGGTGGTTGCCTGAGCAGGGTTATTCATTTAAAGTTCCAAGAGGTCCAGTCTTGACATTTCCTTCCCAGCAAAGGTCCAGACAATAACAACTTACTTGGTGTCAGTAGTCAGTACGGCTATGATATAATACAATAAATGCATTTTTTTATAGTTATAATTCATTTCCAAGTTGGCAGCAATAGTACTTTGTTTTGAAGCTGAGTGATAGCAGTCCAGCATACGTGTATATATATATATATATATACACTCACCTAAAGGATTATTAGGAACACCATACTAATACTGTGTTTGACCCCCTTTCGCCTTCAGAACTGCCTTAATTCTACGTGGCATTGATTCAACAAGGTGCTGAAAGCATTCTTTAGAAATGTTGGCCCATATTGATAGGATAGCATCTTGCAGTTGATGGAGATTTGTGGGATGCACATCCAGGGCACGAAGCTCCCGTTCCACCACATCCCAAAGATGCTCTATTGGGTTGAGATCTGGTGACTGTGGGGGCCATTTTAGTACAGTGAACTCATTGTCATGTTCAAGAAACCAATTTGAAATGATTCGAGCTTTGTGACATGGTGCATTATCCTGCTGGAAGTAGCCATCAGAGGATGGGTACATGGTGGCCATAAAGGGATGGACATGGTCAGAAACAATGCTCAGGTAGGCCGTGGCATTTAAACGATGCTAGGGTGTTCAGATTTGTTGCTAGGGTGTTCTGAGTGGTTGCTAGGGTGTTCTGAGTGGTTGCTAGGGTGTTCTGAGTGGTTGCTAGGGTGCTCTGTGTAGTTGCTAGGGTGTTCTGAGTGGTTGCTAGGGTGCTCTGTGTAGTTGCTAGGTGGTTTTTTACCGGCTCAAGTCCAAAACGTCTTGCACCCTCGAGTCTCTCGATATTCTGTCATCTAGATGTGACTCCAGTCGCTCCTTCGGTGTAAGTATATGGGAGTTTTTCACCCGTTTTATCGA